>NC_134576.1:131227026-131527026 GCF_050947875.1 Dermacentor variabilis
ATAACATGACCTATAATATCGCCCCGTCGCTATTTTTAAAATATGCTGGAGACGTATTGAACTAAAAGCCTTTTGTTACTTGCGGACATGTTTAGAAGGAGTCTCCTCGGATTCTTGATTATCAGATCTTAAAGAAGTATTTGTCAGAAACTCGCAATTTTTCCTGGAGCGGTTGGTGCGGCTGTGTTTAATAGGTTGTATGTAGAACGCAGCAGAATAGACGATGCTGTAAAGTAACTCGGTATTAATAGCTTCACGGCGTGATACACGGTTGCCCTTGCTGGCATAAGTACTCCTCTGTGATGTAAAAGAGATACCAAGTCGTAGTTGTGGGTTTACGTTGTAATTTCCAAATAAACTTTCCTTTGTGTACATTGTAGATTTACAATGACTGGTTCAGCGTGGATGGCAACGATGGTTATTACACGGATTTACCTAACCTTCCTCCTTCTGGCTTCAAAGGGATTCGCGATATTGTAAACAGGTCATTTTCAACAAAGTAATGTGCAATGAATAATTAAAAAAGACGTTATTGATTTTGTCCGATGGCATGATTCGAACACAGAACCTGTAACAATCGCAGCGCCAGAGCTTTCTCTAGTAATTATTGCAAGGAAACTCTGCGTAACCTGAACGTTCTGAGCAGCGCTATTCGCTGGTGGCTTTTTACCGAATAGCGAGAAAATCCCGACGGAACCAACATTGGCTTGACATCTTCGTAAACGATAGCTTGCGCATTACTAGTGACGCGCTGCAGACATTAGTGGCGAAAGCGTACCTCAGCCACCCCGGTGGACCTCGCAGTGAAATCGGAACTATTTATTCGGAATTATAACGCGCTGAATCGCAAGATCCAACGTGACTGACCTCGTAGAAGCACACCACTGCACGATGAGATCACGCGGAGAATTATGCGGCCTCAAACGCGTTCCGTAACTTCCATCTTCGTCGTCAGCGAGAATGTGGACGCACTCAATTTTAATGCGAAGCATTCTTGACGATTTCAACCCATATGTCACGACTATCTCAACGCTGTGTGGACGTTTTCGTGGGCCAATCTCAAAGAAAGTGCAGTCTAACAATGCGGGCCGATGTGTCACTGGCCCACTGGGCGTGCGTCGCTTTTCAACGAAACTCTTTGACGGCCAGTTGGGTCACTGGGTATCATAACAACAACAAACACCTAAGTGACACCTTCGGACTACTTCTTAGACGTTAACCGGAGTTGAGTCTCTTTAATTTTTCTTATAAGTAAATTGTTGCTATTCGAGACGCCTAACACGTCAGGCATCTCAAATCGCTGGATTGCACACGAAAAAAATGCGTAAAGGTGTCTTATTCCGTATTTGTAGGCATGCGTCCGTGGCCTAATGGTTAGAGCATCGAGCTTCTGCGCTAGGGTTCCGGAGTTCGAAACCAACCATCGGGAATGTAATGTCCTTAATATAACCCGGGCGCCATATTTCAACATACAAACAGACAAGAAACTTTATTTGGTCCTAAGGGACTACGTTGTCGTAGTCGCGTGCCGCGCCGGGGACGGAAGGCCGTGATCTTCAGCGCTGGCATATCAACATAAAGAGAATTTTTAGAAATCACCTCTGGTATTTAACACAAGTCTATTCATTTAGCTGGAGTACTTGGGAAGTTATACACTACTTGCAGTGGAAATCAGTGCACATAATTGTCTAACTAACGAAATTTCACCGATTATCTTTTCAACTAATTACTTTAGCACACATTGCAATACACGAATTTAAGCCAGTCATTTCACAAGGCACTTTCACTCCAAATGAATTTTGAAACTATTACCAGTTTGAGTTAAGAGCAGGGAAACTTGCCGTAAAAATGCACTGTTGTTCCACTTGCTCTTATTCTGACAAAATGTAGTGCTGCTAAGCACGAGGACTCGGGATCGAATCCCAGCCACGGCGGCCGCATTTCGATGGGGGCGAAATGGGAAAACACCCTTGTACTTAGCTTTAGGTGCACGTTAAAGAACCCCAGGTGGTCTGAAGTCCTCCACTACGGCGTGCCTCATAATCAGAAAGTTGTTTTGGCACGGAAAACCCCATAATTTAATTTTATTTATCTATTTTTACGAAACGCCTTTTTATGCCTTGAAGCTCAAAAGTTACCGAAACACCAACGCATTTCGTCGCAAACTTTGGAAACGTCTCGAAACTGATGTCATCCTCAGGATTAGTTACGAGTGGATATGACTTCAAAAAGTCGCCGGCTACAATTCGTAAATTGCCATATGTGGTTTCAAAGTATGGCAAAAATCATTTAACAAAACTTGATAAATGTTCAGATATTCGCTTTAATTTTTTGTGCAAATAATGTCTGCCTTGGAGGGTAATCCAGCTCAAGCCGTACAATCGTGCTATGTGTCACGCTACGTGCTATATACATGTCAACAGTTCTGTTAACAATAACATAAAAAACCCGGTTCATGCGTGTGTCTCTGTGTGTACATGTGTCAAACACCATGTCACCACCAACGGACAGAAACATACAAACCGCAAAGTCGGTGGAAGAGCCAAAAAAAAAAAGAAAGCCATTAGCTTTAAAAGTTGCTTCAAAACGTTGCATGTATGCACGCAACTTCGTATATTCCGGACGTCTGACTCCTTTATGACAAAATATGCCTCTGTTTTGCGCATATGAGAGTTTAAACGGGTTCTTGTATGGGGGTATACACCTTGCAAACACCGAGAATACGTTGAGTCAATTTTGTGGCTCTGATTTATAGTAGCAGGCTGTCAAAATAAATATTTCACATAAAGGGATCCCTGCGCACGCGACGACTAGGCAACCAGAGGGAGCGTAGTTCACAGATTGGGGTAGTTAGAAAAGAACAACGCTCGCGGATAAAATAGCAAAAAAAAAAAGCGAAAATGTGGACAAAGGTGGAAGATAAGATATGTACTACAACAGGTTGCGCGCTGTACAAGTTACATCTGTCGTTTGTGGTTCTGTGTACATATTTTGTTGTTCTTTTTATTTCTCTCTATTTTTTTTCTATATTTTTGCTCTATATATAGATTGCTTGCTCATTTGTCCGGGCTACCCCAGAACCCCGGAACTCAACTTTAATTCTCACCTGAACAAAAAGACCAATGAAGCCGTTGACGTGGGCTATATCACCGCTGCTTTTGACATTTGCACGAGTCAGGCGTTAGTTGCGGGTTTTGGATAGAAATACGCATTGTATCACGCAGTGCTCTTGAGATAATGTCCAGGATAATGTAATAATTCTATTCAAAAGCCATTCCTTTTCTCGTTTCGTCAGTGGTCCGAATGACGCTCCGCCCACATTAACACCGGTTTCAGCCGGCCAAGAACGATGGATGATACGAAAGGAATAGAACGGAGGAAAGGAATCCTTACATGATACCGGCCCATGTCCATCTCTTTTGGGCGGCTCTGCTATTTTTCTCGCTTCTTTTTTTTTTTTTTAGCTTGCGTCATGTTCACAGCGATATGTTACCCATTTGTTTTGCAGGACTTTCTTTACCTTGTTTTGCATCAAAGGATTTGCTACAGGTAATTACGAAGCCTTGTCTCCTGCGTAATGTATGAAAAAGAGAGAAACTGATCAAGCCTGGCGGCCGGCTACGATGAATATCGCACTGTGCCGGGGCTCAAGTCGGCAAACTAACGATCGACTCACTCGGATTCAGAACGACGCGCGAATTTTTGTGTAAATGAGCCCGAATGACTTGAATTCTAGTTAATCTGAATCAGAGTGAGCCCGGCGGAGCAGATTTCTGGTTAATCTGAATCAGAGTGAACCTGGGTGAGTAGACTTCTGGTTAACTTGAATCAGAGTGAAGCCAGCTTAGTAGATTTCTGGTGAGTGTGAGTCCGACTAATCATGGCTCAGTAGTAAAATTTCGGTGGCTCTAGTAAGTCCGAGCGAGCCTGTCTGAGCAGAATTCTTGTGAATGTGAGTACGAGTGATCCCGGCTGAGTAGTAAAATTCCGTTGATCCGGAGTTCATGTGAGTGCAGCTGAGTAGAATTCTTGTGAGTGCGAGTCTGAGAGAGCAAAAAAAAATTTTTTTAGGGAGTTTAAGTGTGTTTCGTTTATTTTGCTGACTAATTCCCAGAGACCGCTCGTGGTTGCTTAGTGGCTTTCTCGTTTCGCTGCTAACCACGAGATCGCGAAACAAAATCCTGGCCGTGGCGGCCACATGTTGATGTATCTGAAATGCAAAAACTCCCGTGTACCGCACATTAGAAGCGCGGTAAAACCCCAGGTGGCCTAAGTTGTTCTAAAGTCCCCCACTATACCGAAGCACCTCATAATAAAATCTTGGTTTTGGCAAACGCGGAATCCCTGATGTTTCTCTTTTCTTTTTATCTCCAGAGGACGTCGACGGAAGCTTTGAAGCTGAGTAGACCATAAACATGATCGCTTTGGTGCAAACAAGGGAGGACGGAAGGGAACAAGGGGAGCGCCAGCTTTCGACTATTTATTCTCTATTGTATAACCTTCGTTGTTTGGGCCAAAGCGATCGTATTTATGGTCTCGTCAGTAGTATGAACCGATCGACTAGCCCAGCAACGTGTACTTCTGGAAGCTTTGGACCTCGGGGAATGTCCACATGAGGTGGTGGTCCACAGATGAAGGCGGCATTTACTCTTGCTAAGGAAGCTCTGCATCGGATTCGTAATTCAGTCTAAGCGCTTACGAGGGTGGCTTCAGCAAACCAAGGCGTCGGCGCACCCGGCAACTAGGACGAACGGAAGACAAGCGGATGCCGAAGCATCCCAATCCTCTGATCTATGGCGCGCGCGTGCACGTCACAGATTAGCAGTCCCCGCACAAGTGTGTGCCGGATAACGATGTGTAAGAGTTGCAAGCCGGGCACGTGTCAAATATAAGTTATCCATGCGGTGCGCTCAAACGATGCCTCAGCGGAGCCATGATCCTCTTCCGTGTGTTTGCGGCCACTGCCGCTGTATTTTCGTGAAGCCACTTACGGGCTTCGCTACAAATTGCTCATTTCATTGTTTTCCGATAATCGTTCTGCACAGGAGTTCACAGTCCCGTTCCTGCTCTTCCTTTTTGCTTTCTTAGATTTTGGTGCTCGGAAATTTAATATCGGTCCTGGCCGAGCTGTTCATTTGTCGACATTGATGACGTCGAATCCTTGCCTTTGTCTATGCTAGTGCACCGTGACAAATGTATCATGTATATTTATCTCTTGATTTCATAACTATTTTGGGAAGCACAGTGCCGATGCGACCACCTACTACCCAAAGGCGGCACACGGAATAACCGCTTTGCTCTACCTGAACATAAAGATGAAGACACAAAGTCGCGGGGTGAGGTTGCCATGTTAGGGCCGCACGCTGGATTTTCGTGCCACCTCGCGGTATTCGAAGCACATTTCGCGGGTGCGTTTCATCGTCTGTGACGGCACAAAGGTGTAGATAAAATCTGTTATTTTCTTTTGTAAGCTGATGGTAAGAACAGAGTCCAACTGCTTCCAGACGGTTCTACATGAAGCCGACTGCATTTCCGGGATAAATATTTCTCATAATCCGTCCCGAGGTACTTTTGAAAAGGATTGAGGGCAACGCACAAAATCGGGCACTAGGGGTCTATGAGGACATGCAACTGCCTAGTGGAATGTGGCTAAAGGCAGTAGTTTGTCTGTCTATAGAGGTAATCTATTTAGACTACGTAGTCGACGTCCAAGTTGAATCGAAAGAAAACTCTAATAAGAGGAATGAGACGCGGAGTGCAGAATAAGATTGTCGCGTTTCGAGTAGAACAATATCGCCGCTAGTGCTTACACGCCAGTGGTCCCACGTTGTCGACGCTGAGAAAGCGCATAAAACTTATCCCACAATAATGTTTCTTTTTCGTTTTCCACTTTACATTTGAATTTTTCTGAGCACTCGTTCGCTCGCAGCACATATGTGATGACCTGGTGCCTCTAGCATTGAGATTCATGCAGAATTACTAGCGTCCCTATATATATATATATATATATATAGGGCTGAAGGTCTCCTTGTTCTGCGCAGTGTTTCTGTCCCGGTGCAGACATGCTGTACAAGTTTGGTTCGACGCTCAAATCCGCCCAACGTGTGTATTGTCCACTTTTGACAAAGACTGTATATCCGTGCATGAATTCAAACCTAGAGACGCCGGAGACCTGTGCAGCATATACAGTGTCTCCCCAGGTAGCGTTCTTGCAAAAAACACTTTGGGGCACCATAGACTGAACCGTCGTGCTCACAGAAAGCAATCAAAGCCCTGCTGGACTTTTTTAAAGACGACTAGGTTCTTTGTTCACATTTGCTTGCATAGGGAACGCCGTTGTGTTTGCAGATGCATTACTACTTTTTCCGTTCTTTTTTCCTTTTTCTTATTATTCCCACTGCCCCCTCACGCAGTGTAGGGTAGCAAACCAGATGCAACCTGCTTAATGTACTAACTATACTAACCACATTCAATGCTTCCGTCAATGAGCTCTTTTTGATAAACGTCTTTCCGCTGCCCGTACCACTTTGTTTTTGCGCCATATAGCGTCGTACGTGGGCAAGGCAGGAATCCGGTACCAGCTGTCTGTTTTCTGACGCACCTTGTGGCAACTTTGCACTGCAATAAAGTTTGGCGTCGTCCCAGACATTTTAAAGGCACTTCAGTTTCTTTTCAACGCACCAACCCTTATAAAATTTTCTCGGGAAAACCTATATAAAGTCCATAAACATTTGTCTACAATCTCTCGAGATTGCATTAAAGGAATTCCCATAGACTACTCTATCGACTTATGGGGTTTTAGGGGAGTGAGAATCTTCGAGATGTCGAATACGAATTGGATAGTATATCCTGTTCGAGTTGTGTTCGATTGGAGAATTCATTTTCCGAAGTCGTCGACTATTCGTTTCTAGTCAAATATAAGATATCCCATTGCGTATGCACACTACAGGGATACAGACAGATGCGAGTGTTCCAATTGATTACGCAGCAGGAGCGCCTTGGTTTCTGCACAGGCATCAGCTTCCGTGCTAACGCGTCGAGTAGCTAACTCCTACTCAATGACAATCAGGCATTCAACAATAACCTAGGCATGACAAAAAATTATTTTATCAGAGCACACTTTATTTTTACTGTCAATGTGTATATGGGATATTATTGCGGTCCGCATCGTTTCTTGAGAGTTTCCTTATTATGCGATATCGTTGTTCACAATATTGTTTTAAGAGTGTCCTTGTAGTCTCGTGTTGCTTTTTTGACTTGTGTGTCATAAAGACACTTTTGTTGTAACTATGTTGTATATCGTTATATGTTGTGTATTGCAACTTTGTGCGGTACGCGCCACATATCCAAGAGCCAGGGTGTACCAGGATGGTGAATTTGTTCTCCAACATCTCCTTATCCCATACAAATAAAAGAAAGAGAATGGCTTGCCTTTTGGCTGCTTACTTATTTGTTTAGTTTTTTTCTCGATTATGGCGAACATTATCCGGACAACCACACCATATTTGCGTGCCTTTAAAGCAACGTTGCGGTGCCGCAGTATTACGCCTTGCTCCCTCAACGAACACGCACGCATTGTGCACCCGTCCACAGAAGTTTACGGACTACGGGATCTCAGTAAACGTTTAATTCCAAAGCAGCCTCTAGCAATAGCCAGTAAAACTGTATACGACAATGTTCATAGCATATTATAGTCGAGGTCTGAAATGCGAATACCAAGCTGCGTTGCGAGGTTGCGGAGACATTCAGCTTTTTCTCATATTTCATGGTCCATAAAAATTTGTGGCCGGGTATACGTTCCGCGCCTTTAGCCTTCTAGCTTGAAGTCGTGACATATATCGACAGATGGCTGAAAGTCCATATGGTTGCAAACCTAGACCTTCTAGTTTTCACCCTTAGCCCGGACGCACACGAGCCGACAGCTGAGAGCTGTGACGTCGCGCCAGAGGGCTGAAAGTCCATAGGTGCAAAGGGAATGTTGAACGAAACTACGCAGTGACGGCGTCAGACTTCGTGACTGTTTCAATATCGCCACGCTTCGCAATAGAAAAACGCCGTCCACTGGCGTCATGTTACGCCCTCCCAGATTCCAAGCTTCTTGTCCGAGACGTGTCGTCCGCACATCCCTGACGCCAGAAGGCTTCCTCGAAAAAGCCCCACCCAATACGCACGAATCGGCAGACATAAAACACGCGCCGACGACGTCTAGGCGCGCCCACTTCGCCGCGCACGCAAATCGAACTCACGCGCCCGGGTGTAGAGGAGTCCCACTCGAAATGAAATGAACGTCGATCGTCATCTCTAATCGAATAGCTGCAGACGCGCGAGGAAGGAGCGAAATTGATTAAAAAGAAAGAAAAAAGGAAAGAAGCCTGGCTTGATCGACTGCCGTGGCTCGTCAATCCCTCCTTATTTATTGCGACGAGCGGATAACTGGCGACGGCAGCTTCCTTTTTTCTCTTTGTTTATCGATCTCCTTTTCTTTCTTTTTTTTCATTTTCGGGGCACGCGGGGCACCTCGACGACAGGTTTGTTGGCCCGCGCCGTCACGACGGCGACTCTCGACTGGCGCCGGTCGCGCCAACAGGGCCCGCGCACACCTTGAGCGAATGTAGACAACCTGACAAGTTGCTCTCTCTTCTACAGTCTCCTTTCTTCTTTTGCGCGACACAATTACAAGCCCGCACGTGGACCTATTAAAGGCGCTCCTTTATTGGCAGTCAATTAAACGTGCGTCGCGTACAGGGCTTCACTGCGCATACTCCCGTCATTTGGCGGGAGCGCGCTACTGGCGCCACCTCGGGGCGAGCGGGAACTCATTACGGGCTCCCGAGTCGCTCGGCAGGAGCATTATAGTGACGGCTCCCATTAGGCCTAGAAAGCCGAACTAATTGGTTCGCCCTGTTTGTTTTTATTGCCCAACGTACGGCGACGTACGCGCGAGAAAGCTACTGGTCACGCAGAGCCACTCGTTCGGGAATATTTCGATGAGTAAAAGAAAGTTAAGCGAGCTGAACCGAAAAAAAAAAGGAACACGCGAGGCGTGCAACAGCGTTCACGGAGTGTCCGTAGTTGTTACGTTGAACAGCTGAGTTAAATGTTTTTGTCCGCGCAAGATTAATTAACGGAACGAAAGCCGGATCGAAATTTAAACTCCGACGTGTTTTACCTGCTAAAGCAACGATAGGATTTAGGTGGCACGCCGTATATTGGGGACTCCGGATTAATTTTTCACCCCCTTCTAGGCCTGACTGAAGCCGTCACTATAATGCTCCTGCTGAGCGACTCCGCAGTCCGTAATGAGTTCCCGTTCGCCCTGAGGTGGCGCCAGTAGCATGCACCTAAATCCAAAACACTGGCTTTTTTTTTTTTTTTTTTTTGCATTCCGTCTCATGGGAACGCGGCCGCCGCGGCCGGGGTCGAACCTGCGAGCTCGGGCTCAGCGGCGCAACGCCATAGCCACTTAGGCAGCCCGGCGAGTCAGCCCCATTTAAAAAATAGGCTAGTCGATCAAACTGAATTATATTTGATGATTGTGCGACCGCAAGACAGACGGTCGCGTGATGCGTCCCGTCTGTATAGATGTCGAAATATTTTCGTTTCGACTCAGCGTTATTCCTTTCGACGCCACTGCTTTCGTACATGCATCGCCGGTCGGTACTGCCGTCAGGTGTGGTTTAACAGGACGACATTGTCCGCACTTAAGGTTAAGCAGTTCCGCTGGTACACAATTATCAGTTATGCAGGGCATCATCGCACTGCACGCCTGAGTCATGTCCTCTTAAGAGCACTGCCACGAGCATACCACTATACATTTCACTCTCTTTTTCTCTTGGTTGTTCTTTCAATAATTATTCCCACCTGAACAAGCTCACAAAAAACTTCCGAATAGATTCCAAGTAAGATCAAGGCTTTGGCAGTAGTCATTATAGAACGCTTGAAAAGCTTGGTTAATGCATTCCCTCCTGTGACAACACACTCAGGTTTTGTTAATTACCTCAATGCGAACACTGCCTCACAGCAATTACATATGCTCGAATGACAGCATATTTCAGGAATACGCTGAGTAAATTACAGCCCTGAGTGTATAGGGTACATGAAAACGGTGAACATTTCGTTACTTGTCTGCTCCGAGGAGATGAAAGCGTCTAGCTGGTGCTCGCGCTATATCATAAAAAAAAAAATTGCAAGGCTGTACATTTCTTGCTTCCATCAGCATATTGACTTTTTTTTCTTTTTTTTACCAGCAAAAACTTTTTTTTCTCGTGTTCTCCCACAGACTTCCGAAAGTCACCATGACATGGCGCTCTACACGGGACAGTCCATGTATAACAAGTCGGCGCGTATACAGAGCAGAATCTATCTCTCTCGCACACCCGTTTAGAGCCAGCGCACTTACTCTCGACCCCATTTGCAAACTTTCTGCGCAGCCCGCGCTGGGTTGCCGATTTGATGACGAGGCAGCTTCCATTATAGGCCTAGACAATGACAAAGGCCTAGGCTTAGGCTTGTGCCTAGCTGATGACAAAGTCGTGGGGTGCCAACACTGGCGGAAAGCATGCGATAAGAGTGGGCTGGGCGTCACCGCGGTTGTTCTATCGTTCGTTCCACCAGTTCCCGCAGTCCCCTGCAAAAGATGGTTGCCCCCTATAATGGCCACAAATTCTGGTATGTATCTATTGTGTACTACCGCCACAGATGCAGCCGTCACCGGATTCTATCTCTATAGGCAATTACGCAACGATAGAGCAAGCGCTAGCGATAATTGGGTGGCAATCTAATGATTACAAAAAAGCCAAGCTCCACCTGCAAAAAGACTGTGTACGTTCCCTTCTGCTCTGAAAGACAGCCGAGCCAGGTGGGGTCCACTCACAGCTTAGTACCTTTATTCCTTTAATGTAAGTGCTAGGCTAATGGAAACTAAAAGTCGGTTGTTTCAAGATAAAATAATAAATTTGGCTGAGCAGTGACGTAAGGATCACTCATAAAATTTGCCCTAAGAATCGAGGTTTCATCCTGAGACCAGTGACACAAAATATATATACGAAACTTATATACGAAAAAAAACCTGCTGTTTTAAGCATGCAATGCCGCCTTACGTCAGAAAAAACGAGCTAACTAAATTGATCGTACATAATTTGCATATAGTTATGAGTGGACCCCAATTGGCTCGGCTCCCTTTCAGAGGTGAACGGTGGTTTCACTGCGCTTTTGGGGGAGGAGCTTGTATTCTCAACTTGTCATCGACTGTTGAGCCTAAATATCCTCACTGCAATAAATGTACGCCATGTTTCTGTAGTAACTACTGCTAACTGCTACTAACTTACTTCAGTAAAGATGTCGAATTCAGGGAGGCAAATTCACATATCTCGGTCCTTCATCAAAATTTATTTATGTGCCGTTCTCAGCCCCGCCGTGCGCATGGTTCTTTATTTCTTTAATGAAAGAAAGATGTTGTCACCCTATAATGGAGGCGAATGAAGTCATTTTTACATAATAGCAAAAGCTCTTAGAAAAATATTGTAACGCAAGAAGAAAAAACATCACAGGTTCAGAAAGTTTAGTGCATATACACTCCGACATACACACACGAACACACAGAGATCAAAGGCGAGGACAAGTTACTCCTCACTGGAGTCCCTACATATACACGTACACAGAGTTCCAAACACATACAAGAGGCCGCAATGCAGTCTGAGCCAAGCAGGTGCACACATGAAGAAAAATACCCATGTCTTGCACAAAAGTTAAAACAAGAAAGGAAAAAAGATACGCGCTAGACATTGACGCAACCTGCATCGTTACCTACCGTAACAACAGCGCATATTACTCTTGTTTTCGTCTAGCGGTTCCCAAGCGCTTATGTCATCCATCGAAAGAGTGCCGAAACTTCGTCGTCGCAGCTGGCAAAGAACGCATCGGAGTCACACAGTGGCCAGCCTATATATGTTCTACGAGCCAGCGCCCCTTGATGACGAGCCCTGGTCTTGTGTGGGCAATGCGATTAACGATTCCCATGCCACTGCACACGTTGTCGAGGAAAGAAAACAACGCAGGAGAAGCGACTGCTTCGGTACAACGACGTAGTAGTTCTTGTTCCAAAGGAATGGCGCTTACGCACTATAGAGAAGATTGGTCAAAAACCAGGTGGTCTTGAAATTATTGCGTAGTGAATAAAACTTTATAAGACAAAAGCTTCAGCCGTATCTAGTCATACACTTTAAAAAGGTACAGCAGAACACTTAAGTATCTCGAGAGAACTAACTAATCTTCAGAAATAACTAAGGAGAACTTTCGCTTCCTTTCAGTGCTGTGTGAGTAAACGGTAATGCAAGGTGTATCACGGGAGCACAAATACCTTTTATATGAATATTTTACAGATGAAAGCTGTATTTGCGCAGTGGCTGTCCTGTTTTAGGTCTGGCCAAGGTAAAGGCAAGCAGGAACACCCACATGCCAGCATTTCCACAGTGGCACCGCTTTCGTCAGAAGACTATAGATAGATGGTCTTCTCTCTATAGGAAATCATTAACGCTAATCTCGCGCCCCGAAGAAACCAATGTTTCATGTTTCGTTCCAATTGTGATCATGACATCGTCGTAGTCGTCGAGGCATCGTTACCATGACGTCGTAACCAATGCCATCATCGTCATGTCATCGTCGTTATATTTCCGTAGTCGACGCAGTCATCGTCATTGCATCGCAGTCGACGTCGTCATCGTCATGTCACCGGTGTCATGTCTTATTGGACATCATCATGACATCGTCGTTATGCCGTCATAATTGACGTCGTCATTGTCATGCCATCGTCGTTATATTGCCGTAGTCGACGCAGTCATCGTCATTCCATCGTAGCTGACGTCTTAACCATCATGACATCGTCGTTATGACGTCACAATCGACGTCATCTCAGTCATGCCATCATCGTCACAACGTCGCAGTCGTTATGTCGTCATGACGCTTCACCGCCACGATCATCGCCGCAATTGCCTGCTTCGCCTTAACTAAAGAGAACTGCGGAAGACGCCAGGATACCCACACACTGCGGCAGTCTAGACAAAGAATGCCATCGCAATAGTATTATCAGAAACTATATGATCAATCGGTTCTGATCCGCGAAAAGCTTGACGTTGATGCCTTGAGGCAGCATACGACGGTTTATTGGCCGACTGCCCGTTCCAAAGTTCACGTACTACGCGACGTCTGAAGTATTCGCAATGGATGCTTCACATCCGCAGCCACGACGTTTAGTGGCGCTGGCTAACACTCCCCACTAACTGTAGTAACTGTAACACTCCCCACTAACTGTAGCCGTAGACGTACTACAGTTGCACAAACACCCAACATAGTGGACGCTGTTCAGAACGGCCCAGCTGAGGTGCAAGTTTTGCCAGCCAGTTGCGACAGCGGCGGCAACCTTCCTTGGAACGCCACCGCAAACCTCTAGCCACGGCGTCACTAAGTCGACTGTGTGTGAAGAACAATACGCGCGTCCTCAACTCTCCGTCGCTGGAGCCGTGTTTGACGAAGCCCTGAACCCGCCACCGCGGACCTGATCCGCTATGAGCGGGGGAGTTGCCACGGGAACGTCTACGGAGACCCCTTCCCACGCGCCGACCAAGACGCAAGACAATGGGCAGCCGGCGGGCGCGCTGCGGGGGTCAGCTCGGGGAATAAAATGCCCCTACGGTGCCTGGTCGACTCGCCTACGGTGCCTGGTCGTCTCACCTACTGTCCCTGTTCAACTTGTCTACGGTGCCTGGTCGAACGTTTCCGTCACCTTGGGATCGTTTGAGGACCAAGTGTTTATAAACCGCTGTTGTGCGGCTGCTCAGTACACTCTCTCAAGCAGTCATGTTAGACTGATGCACTTTCTCAAGCAGTCATGTTAGACTGATGTACTTTCTCGCAGTCATGCTAGACTGATGAACTGCATGTAGATACTGTAAATAAACCCATATTCCTCGTTCTCGATGAGAAGCAGTCCTTCCCTTTATCAACGTCCTCAGCGTGGATAAGTTGCATGACGGCATGGGCCAGCTGCCTTCTAATTCATGCCTGACTCCAATCTTGACAACGGGTTACGAGCGATGGGATTGAGCCCCCAATCCTAACAACGCATATAGGTCAACCACCGCCGTGGCTCAGCTGGTGGAGCATTGCGTACTATGGGCATTAGATGTGGGTTCGGCAATCACAGCGGTAAGTTGTCTTATCGTCCGCTTTGTTTTTTTTCTTTTGCATATATTCCAATTAAAGAGAGAATGCTTATTTTCCCCTATGATTTCCTTGGCTTCAATGTTGGACGTCATGCCGTTGCCACCCCCGCTAAGAGAGCGATGAACAGCGTGGCCGAAGAAAAATACCGCACCGCTTCTCGTAATTCCTCTTTCAAGCTTTCGTTCCTCCACTAACCGCGTGACTCATGACGGCCACGGGTCTCATAAGTAATTGCTCGCTACATATTCAAGAAACGTCGTGAAAAAAAAAAGTCTCGAAACTCGGTAAGGTCACGCTCCGGCATGCATGAGCCTCTCAGACGCAAGTGACGACAATTGCTGGCCACGTGACTCCTCATTCTGAAGTTTCGTCTGCCGCCTTCGGAACGGGCGATTTTTTTAAGCAGGCCCCTGCTGCATAAAGAAACGCGCGCAGGGAGTGAAAAACTCTGACCCCTAATAAGCTCGAAGGCGTTGGGAAAGAAAGGTAGCAAAAAAAAAAAAGGACACGCGGCTCAACACGGTGTCTTGCATGGACCGTAGGTGGAGGTGCCCCTCAAATAAACATTTTGTGGGTGGCGTAGGCGCCGCACTTGGTAGAGTTGTGCAAGTGGCTTGACCAACCTCTCGCACTTCCTGTTTCAGGCGTCGGCTTTCTTTCACAGGCGGCCCCTACAAAGCCCTTCGCCGTCAACGTCGCAACCGAGCCCATCGAAAGGGGAATTTCTTTGGGTGTGCCGGCAACCATTGGCGATGCGTGACTGCTTTCTTTTTTTTTTTTTTTTGCAATAAACTCGCAGTCAGTAATATTATTTCTTGATAGTTGAAGATTAAAGTATTAGAGTTGAAGCTCGTCGAGGACTACCTGAGATCAGCTATTTTCAAAATAGATTGTGCAAGTGAAAGTGAGACAACGTTTAGAAAACAATTTGAAACGTGAGATTCAACTTCATGGATTCTTCTTTAACATTTTTCTTTCCCTTTTAACATGGAGAAATGATTATGACCCTCATTTCTGAGTTTTAACAAGAACAGATGGAAACAGTGATACGAGGCGACGCCGCTGAACTCTGCAGGTGAGCCACTGTAGCAGTTATATCGCTGCATAACGGGCACACGCTTCGTTTCGCACTCAGCAGACGACTCTGCGGCGACTACGCAAATAGCGCTGTCATTGAAGCCTCACTCGATGCGCTTCGCAGTGCGGTTGCATTTAAACTGCGCAGATTTCAGTAGAATAAGGCTTCACATATCATTGCAGCTTGCGAATGAAACGCTACGACGTCAAATACGCCCCCTGGAGGGCGTATTCTCTAAGTGTCCCCCTATAGTGGACGTCTCCATTTCGTCTGCTGCTAAAGTGATGACTGGTTGGGGGCAGCTACCTCCTTCTCACGCGTACCCCCAGCCAAGCCAATCAGAACACCAGCAGCAGACGAAACGGACACGTCCACTAGGTGAACACTTACAGAACACCCTACTCCCCCCCTCCTCTTCGCAGGTCTCACTTGCGCAACTTCTGTGCTTACAGTATGCGACGTGTTATGCTTTGTCAAGACGGTAGTTGGGTCAGTTGGTTAGGATTAATTGTAATGTTCGTAACAGCGCAACAAAAGACACGGACAAAAAGAAGGTAAGAAAGACAGCACGGCGTCCAGCTGATCAGTTGAGAGTCAGTGCCGTGTTGTCATTTTTACCTTCCTTTTGTCTGTGACCTATGTCGCGCTGTTACGGACCTTACAGCGCTATGCTTTAGTAGCGAGCCCAAGCGATGCGATGAGGCCGCTAGTAGCAGAAACGTGCCCCTCCCCTTACTTGTTCAGTGGTAAATAGGTTGATGAGGCAAGGATAGGTTAAATAGGTTGAATGGGAAAGGGTCATCATGATGATCCTCAATTGTAGCAAGTACTCACTACGATGAAATCGTCAAGCGGGCCAAAAGGTGGCATCGAGTTTCTACAAAATATACACTCTTGAGAAGTCTGATTCTAGTGTCTACGCACGCCGTCAGGCTATACATCTAGCATGATAATAATCGCTAGTACACTGATTTGCCTCAACTTTGGCCTTTTGGCGTTTGACAACTTCAGAGTTCTCATTGTAGTCCTGATTCGCTATCGCAGATTCGTTGTAATGCAATGATTAGCATGACTTATGCTCCCGTTCCTACCGTCTTTCTGTACATTCGCAAATGAACATTCACAGATGGAACGTTCGCAAATGAAGTCAACTGTTCAGACAGTAAAAAAATATCCGCCCACTGTTGCGTTATAGTGCCCAAATGTAAGTTACATTCAGCGGCCTTCATACAGGAAAGTGTCGACATTTGTTTACGATAAATAATGCGGTATAATAAGTTTGCTGCAAGCTCAAAACACTAGTACTGATATATAAACGTGCAACACTGCTGAACCAGAAAGAATAAAAGAAGCCGTAGCGTGCTTTCTCAACGAAACCGTGCCGATTTGCAGACAAATCGATCGATGGTACTCGAACGACTGCAGCGCCAGATTTCCCCTGGTAATTAAACTATGACGTTTAACAGCAAGATCGTACGTGACCTCCGATATCGCGCCACACGGTGCGTACTCGCGGAGGCCGTTGCAAGTCTCACTGGCATATCAAGCAAAATAAAAAAGAACGAAGAAAACGCATCGTGAAGTGCGTGTGGAATACGGCGAGTGGACAGGAACATTCAGGATGTAGCACATATAGAAAGGGCAACCTATATCACACGATATCACGCTATCGCGTCTTTGTTTTGCCAAAGAAAAAATTACCGACGATTACGTTACTTCCTAATGCGAAATTTGAGCGCAGCAAATAAGCTGTTTCACCTTTTCGATAGATTGAGGCAAAGAAATCGAGCAACACATGTATGCGCTATCACAGAATTTTTTTTTTATTTTTCACACGTATTTCTTTAACAAAGACTCCACTAACAGTTCTTGACAGTCATGAAGGAAGCTTTGTGGTCGGAGAAATAGGCTGATATATGTTCGACTTGGTACACCAATGCTTGATTCTCAAAGACGAGATCTATACAAGTGCCTCGCGAGGTTGTCACAGCCGTGGGACGCGTTACGAGCGAGAGGAACGGGATGTTCTCCCGCATAAGTGTTAGGAAATTGCTGTTTGTCTTTATGTCAAGCCGCCACCGATCTGGCTCTCTGATTGCCACCGCACAGGGCGAACGGCAGCGGCAATTTCGGCTCGGGCGGTGCACATATACAGATCCGCCGCCACCGATCTGGCTGTCTGATTGCCACCGCACAGGGGTTGCATTGGAGGAGGAGCGAAGAAAGGAATTAAGTTCGAGCCGGCGCTTTGACAACCGGAGACTCGCAGGAAGAGGGGGGAGGGGGGCGGCGTGTACACCCAGCGGCAAACGATGGGGGCAGAAGCGCGCGCAGCAAGCGGACAACACGATAAAGGGAGGAGGGAAGAGATAGCAGCGACTGACTGATGCCGCTGACGCCGATAGTGAGTCAACCCCAGCTGCGGAGTTGGTTTCAGGGACAACGCCGCCGATGCCGACACAAACAATATGATACCCTCGCTTCCGCAGCGCTAAGAACCAGGTCTAGCCGTGGGAAGGTGGTCACGTATTCGTCGACGTGCCGGGGCCTACGTGAAATAACCGGCGCGTCGGCAACTGAAGAGCACCCTATCCGCCACACAAGAACAGGGGGGGGGGGGACCCTTTCCTCCTCTTTCTGCATGGCGGCAGGTGGTCACGGTGTTCTATGCAGTCACGTTATCTTGACTCTCTAGCGGCGTCAGCGGCATCCAGCGGTATCAGTCGGTCGCTGCTAGCGCTGGGGGGATGAAAGGGGGGCGGAGCTGCTTACGAGGCCGACGACAACGCCGACGACGACGCGAAACCCAGGAACGGACGCCAAAGAGCTGCGCTCTAAAAACCGGTTTTGAGTCGACGCGATGAGACGGTAACTTTCTCCTCGTACACGTAAGGAATCAGTCGTCAGCTGCACGTATACTCCGATGTCACGTTGTCAAAATCAGCGCTCACATTCAGGCCCACGTGTCCAGCTTCTGACCTGACTCGGCATGCATGGTATAGATCAGGGGCGCATGCGTTCCTCGCAACGCGCATTGGCCACAGACAGGGCTAAAGCAAGCGCTGACTCATGCGCACGTCGGTTGTTGTTGCTGAAAATTTCATGCCAGTTCTTGTGTTCTCCCTATACTGGACTGTGTCAGCGTATTTTAGTGCATAACACTCAAGCCCTCAAACTTCCGTAGTGCCTCGTCGCCGGCGTTACAGTGCCCCATAAAGGACATGATCGGCCCCTTCCAGTTCCACCAGATTTTGCGAAAATAAAGCATTTTACCCACGTACAACATATTTTTTTTTTGTTCGCGAGCAAAGCACGTCTGCTCAGAATGGTGACACCAAGTTGCAGACGCGCAACTGCTTGTGCGAAACGTACACAGAAGCTGCAGACGCCGCGCTCGGCGAGCTCGCAGTCAGCTACTTGCCTCCGTTTTCTTCTTTATTTATAAAGAGCACATTTCACCCGCATGCGTGTTCCCAGAGGCAAAGAAGAAAAAAAGAAGGATAAGAAAAAATAATGAGATAAACGCGAGCAAGCATCAAAACTTGTCGCGAGGAAAGAGGCATGCATCTCGGACGACTGAGTATATATACGCACGGCAGAGACGCTCGCGCGCGTTCCCTCGAACTGATCCTGCTGCTTGGATTCGTAACGAGGCCCAGAAGTGCGCTTGCAGCCTGCTTGAAGAGAGCTGTTACGGAGAGGGCTGCTTCTTCGCTGGCGTGCGCGAATATTAGTTTTGTGAAGCCGATTCGAGTACGAATCGAATAGTGCCAGAATGAAATCGAATACCTTTCCGGAATGGCTCGCGAAAATTGAACGTCTGTTTTAATCATCGCTTGAAATGAAGCTCACATCATAGTATTCAAACGTTAGCAAGTTTAAGTCATTACGTTATACGTTACCAAGCCTTGTTTATTAACAGCACAAACGGAGCGTTGGCAACAAAGAGCCCATATGCTCTCGTAATCGGGACACTTCGGAGCGTACGCGCTCATGCATTATCAGAACGAAGATTTCAAAAAGAAGGCTGTGACTCTGCGCTTCGTCCTCGGCGGCCGCATTTCTGTGCAGGTGAATACAAGAACGCTATAGCGTACACTTTGCATTGGGTGAATTCCCGGTGGTCCAAATTATTCGGGGCCATCCACTTCGGCGCTCCAGCCCCCCCCCCCCCCCCCCCCGCCGCTCCCATAGCCCGCTGTGCAGTTTGGGAACGTTAAATCCTAAAATTTACTTCAGTTTAAAAAGGCAGTTTTCTTGGCTAGTTAGCATATGTGCGCACGTTTGATTGGGCCTGCACCGGTAACGGTCGTCGCCTGCGGCGATGGCTGAGCGAAAGAAAGCAGAATCCTTCTCCATTTAGAATGGACACGGCTGATGGTGCCACTGTTTTGTCAAACAATGTGGCAACAAAGCGCCCTCAGATTTAATGAGAAGATAACACAAAGATTCAGCATACGTAAGTAGTACGAAATCTGCAGTACCCACAGCCGGATCTCATTACTGAGGTAGATGCGTGCGTGCGTACTTTGACCGTCGGGATAAAACGCATAGAATGTTTGCTAGAGTGTTATGTTTGGTGGCGCATACTTGACGTTCCGATTTGTTCTGAAAACTTAGTGCGCTTCATTCTCGAAGGCAATTTGAATATTTACCACCAGAGGGTGCCGGCCACTGCTGAGAGAGCAGCATCTTCTCACCTTGTGATGGGTACCGTACAAGACTGTCTGCCCCCCCACAGGCCGCTTGCGTGCTTCCTTTCATAAAATTCGTGATACGGCTAGTAGCATTGCTTTCACTTTGAACGCTTCGTGACAAACTTCAAACTAACAATCGGCACTGATCGATAAATGTGCGCAGAGCATCGACGCGCCACAATTACAAGGAGATGCCGCCGGGAAGGGCAAGTTGTGACGAAGCATTTTTTTAAGGAGACCACGGATCATGAAACGGCGGTGCTCTAACCACCTTACGCGCAGTATGTTATCGTCGGTATGAGAGCCTTGCTATTCTCAAAGTACGATACTGCCTGACTGCCCACGTGACCATACTGAGCGACGCATACGAGCCGCGTTATAGTGGTGCCTGCCACCTGCGGTATCCGGGCCCTTCAACCATGCGTCCTCGAACCGTTGTTTGCCTACTGATCCTCAGCATCGTGCTGGTGACTGTGTGCTTCACGATGCTCGTCCTGTTCGGTGAGTAAGGCGACGACGCTTCAAAGCTGGCTGTATTCCCTGTGGAAAGTGAGGCATAGCACAAAAAAGAAAGGCACAAGCGCACCAGAAGAGACACCTAGCACACGTTCTGTAAGCGCTGACCAAAACAAAGTCCCGTTGTCAAAACGCTCCCACCCAGCCCCTAAAGGCTTTCGGCACGGAATACTAGAGTTGTGCGATTGAGACGAGGACATGGGAAGAGCAGAAGCTCAAAGTGTGTTTGTTTGTTTGCGCGCTCTTTTTCTCTGCCCTCGTCTCGTTTGCGCTACACTAGTATTCCAAGATGACATGCCAAGGTCCGCTACGCAACTGTATAGTTCTCAGCTTCGATTGTGCGCCCAGCGTCGATGAAAAGAAAGTTGCGCGTAAGTTGCGCGTTCGATGTCCCGCCAAGTGTGCTCACGCATTTTCTTGAGCGATATACGTCGTTTTTTCCCAATTTCACAACTTGGGAAAAATCAACTGAAGCCTTGTAACCCTTTCGTGGCCTGTGCCTGCGACAGGATTGGTAATCGGCAGTTGACAGACCCACTCATACCTGCATGGAGCCAAGATTGTTTGAAAGGCGTGACCTGATGGGCACGATGGCAACAATTTTTTGCTGGCGCCTTCAGGGCTTAAGTTGATCGCTTTAAGCAGAGCGAAACAAGCGATACTTCACTCGCCTAGCCGCGTGTTATCGTCATGCGTCATTCGAGTACACAGCAGACCGCCGGTCGCAAGCGATTTCTAGTGCTGGTATCCGGGGCATGCACACCGGTCCCGCACACAGGACCATGTGTAATTGCAGCTGCGCATAATCGCAATTTTTGTGACAATGAACAAGGGAGCGTGTAGGCCGTCAGTACACAGGCAGATCGCACTGGTTAGTGGCTATAGCGCGCTCTCGTAGTTTGTACCTCCAGTGGATAAACTCCCCTGTTCAGTCGACGTCTACTACACTCTACTGCCAAACCGCAAGTCAATGCTCCTGCGCGCGAGAGACCTCATGTTCTGTCTGTTGACGACAGCGTGAGCGTGACTGTGTAGTGCGTCCAGTGCCATCCTGCCGGTAAACCTACAAATGGCGGGGAGTCGTGTCCTGCCGGTAAACCTACAAATTGCGGGAGAGCGCCAGCCACTCGCCAGCGGGCTCTGCCATGCGTGAGTGGTCCGCGCTGCCGATATTGAGAGCACGTAGTATATGCCTGCATATACACGATACATTTCATGTGTACTGTATAGGACAAAACCGCTGTCGCGGCAGTGAATGCCGGGGATGATTCTATACAACATCGTGAACGTTATTGTGATTTGGGAAGTTACCGCAAAGAACACGCGAGACTTGAAGAAAGGGTCAAGACTAAGCGGTAGGCCTAGTCTTGACCCTTTCCATCCATCGTTTTGCAGCGAAATTGATGGACCACGTCATTCGTGGCTACGGCACAGGTTCTTATTCAAGGTGTACATTCTACACAGTTCTCTGCAGCACATAAGCGCATGATTTCTTGAGCGGAGTCGGGCGTATCGACTGGCAGGGCGGTCAGAACCGTGTCACCTATATATACGGAAGCACATACGAGGCAAGGAATGATAATCTCTGTCAGCGCATGCGTGTGAGGTGTCTACCTGTTCGAGCATCGTTTGCTAGACTGTTTCTTTGAGCCCGTGACTGATGATCACTGATGAATGAACCGCTTCTTGTCCTTCAAGTATAGTGTGTACTTTGCGGTAGCTTCCCAAATCATGGCTCACCAACTGAGCCTACGCCAACACTCTATGTGGTTGTGATGCTCACGCAAAACGGTCACGGCCAGCGGTTTCAGGATTCACTGTCGCGCACCTCTTTTACAGCTAATAGCATTCTTTGCATCTTTCGCCTACTTTCTTTTTGTGGTTAGTTGGTGGGCGGACTCGGCAAGGAAAACGTTCGTTTGGCCTACTCGCTTGCATTGACAATCATCGACGATGGTATCAGCACATTTTTTTTTTCAATCAGTAATCTCAAAGCACAGGACCTAGCTAACCTCGAAATTATTTAGGCTGAGACGATAAGTATGGCGATGCCTCTCGGTGCACCTGCCGTTGCAATCTCGAAATATGAATTTGACTGTATTGCCAAGTTTTGAGGCAAATGTGGGCACGTGCTCTTGACCTTGAACATGACAGTTCATTTACGGTACCAGTCGCTGTCAGTTGCCTTTCTTCTTTCTTTTTTTGCTTCCACCAGTATTTCATGGAAATATTAGTTGGAAGTCAGCGCTCTTTCAGTCTTCGCCTATACCTTATTTCTTTTCACGTGTGTGTTTTGTGAACACTATAAAATTAACCGCTGCCAGTTCGCCCAAACTATATATCACCACGCTTTGCTCCGCCGCCGAGTAGAGTGAGCCGAATGTGACGGTACGTATCCATCGTTTTGCAGCCAAATTAATGGACCACGTCATTCGTGGCTACGGGACAGGTTCTTATTGAAGGTGTACGTTCTACACAGTTCTCTGCAGCGCATAAGCGGATGATTTTTTGAGCGGAGTTCGGCGTATCGACTGGCAGGGCGGTCAGAACCGTGTCACCTACGAAAGCACATACGAGGCAAGAAATGATAATCTCTGTCAGCACATGCGTGTGAGGTGTCTACCTGTTCGAGCATAGTTTGCTAGACTGTTTCTTTGAGCCCGCGAAAGACTCACCGAGGTAAATGTACCTGGTAGCGAAGCTTCCATAGGAGCCCATAGGTTCAAAAACATGGCGGTTCATCGGTGGTTCATGAGGCTTAGCGCCATCTGTGTGAGGAGGGAACACTTCCGGCTGAAGGAAAAAATAAACAATGTGACGCCATATCCGTTAAAAACAGGAGTGACGGCATTTTGTTCTCATAGGCGCGAAATATGTTTTGCTGACCTGTCATTAGAGCTGTATCTTCAAGCGCCCCGCCAGTCGACTTGATGGGCGTTTCGAGCTTTCAGCGCGGAAAGCGATGCAAGAAAAGGTCAGCCGTGCAAGTGTCGAAATCGCGTCCCTGAACAGAACGTATTTTCTTTGGAGGCCGACGAAAGCTTTAGGTGTAGAGTGCTAGTTCTACCGTCGGACGCCAAGCCCGTTGTCCTGCGCAGCCGCACGAAAACAACTAAAGTAAGCAATTATCTGGCGGTCGTAACTCGCTACTTATGACTGGCCAGGTTGAATTTGGTGACGCGGGTGGCTTCATCGTTTTTCAGACAAACGTCTACAAGCAAAACGGCGCAACGTGTGAGGGGGGCGTATTCTAACAGGCGAACTTAGCGAGCGCGCCTTTCTGCACACTTCAAGAGCTGCATTGCTTTGCAAGTGATAGCGGCGTGAAATGATGACAGCTGAAAAACAGGTATTTAATGATAATGATAAAATAAAATAGTTATTTTCTTTACTCCTCACGCATATATAAAATTGATCTGTGTCTCGCTTTAGTTTTTAAAAAAACGCTTTTTTTTTCGTTCCCAACGTTTGTTCCCTCCAAACATAGTCGCGCTTCAATCGTTGCTCCCATAACCACCCTTGCTGATGTCGATGAAAATTTGTTCTGAACCGCTTTTCGCCCGAAGCTTCGCGACCTATTTCGATCGACCCTGGACTCACCCCGAGATTATCCTAGCTTTCCGCTTGTACGCTTCTAACGCAAGCGGAAATCTGCTCCGGTGGCTCTTGTGCGCACACGATGGTTACAATAAGCGGTTGTATGTGTTACATGATCAGTAAGCAGTAGGGTCTCGGATGCTTGTCACCGGAGTGACGCATGCTAATGCATCTCCATGCCCTGAATAGAGGTGCTCAGGCAATGCAATTGCCTGTACTAAAACTGTCAATATTTCATAATATGCTAAACAGAGCAAAGTAGACATGAACCCGGCGTGGTTGCTTAGTGGCTATGGTGTTGGGCTGCTAAGCACGATGTCAGGGGATCGAATACCGCGCACGGCGGCTGCATTTCGATGGGGGTGAAATGAGAAAACACTCGTGTTCTTAAATTTAGGTGCACGTTAAAGAACCCCAGGTGGTCCAAATTTCCGGAGTACCGCACCGCGGCGTGCCTCATAATCATATCGTGGTTTTGGCACGTAAAACTCCCATAATCTTTTTTTTTT
Organism: Dermacentor variabilis; assembly: GCF_050947875.1. NCBI lineage: Eukaryota > Metazoa > Arthropoda > Arachnida > Ixodida > Ixodidae > Dermacentor > Dermacentor variabilis. The sequence goes on from NC_134576.1 coordinate 131,251,644, forward strand.
TTTCATTTCATCCGCTCCGTCCAAATGCGGCCGCCGTGGCCGGGATTCGATGCCGCGCCATCGGGCTTAGTATCGCAACGCCACAGCCACTATACGGCGGGTTCTTACACGAGTGATAATGTTACGGAATCGCTTTCTTTCGCACCTCGTAATGCCCAGATCGCTTCCATAGCTTGCTAAAATACATGACACAGTTGCTGCAGACAACTTAAAATCGCAACAAGCTGAAACACTCCGCAGACAGTGTACGCTATGCACAAATAGGTGTTTTCAAAAATGAGATAGGATAGTTAGAACAAGAAAAAGTAATTAAGTATTTACTGAAATCATACTTTGCCTAGCGAGCGACCTCACGTAATACAAGTATGTTTTGCTATTTGTAGACAATAGATGTACACATAGACAATAGATGTACACATAGAAATAGGAATATATTGCCTTGAACATTCTTACACACCTAGTTCGTGTCCCTTAATGTTCTCAAGTGGGCCTTGATATGCGCCCTTGTATCATAAGAATCAAGTGATTTTTGACAATAATCATGGTGAGGTTACTCGCTGATTGGCATCGCAGTTTGCGCGACTCCAGTGGGAGAACACGGCATCACATTCTAAGAATAGAACAATGCACAGATGTTCGAAGGAAGGCATAGCAGGGCGATGGAGCGATGGTTTGGCTGAAGTATTACGTCAGCGGCTCCGGAAAGACTACAACGCGCGCGGGACGTATTGATTGTGTGATGTATTAGCGCTTTGATGGCTCGTAGCGCTGAGAATCCCCGTGAGTTATAACTATCGAATACTGCTGATTGAGAAATGGATGTAGTTCTTGTACAAATGTTGAATATATCTTAGACTTGTTTGGAATCCGTAGCGCCGATCGTGTCTGTTGTAGTGCCTTAATATGTTCTTATGTTTTAGTTCAGTTGTCGTGCTCATGTAAAACACGTTTAGTTCTGATGTTGCCATGTCACCTCCATCGCCAGAAAAGGGAGAACAGAGGTACAGTTGGCATTAAAAGTGCGCGGACGGCAGGAGCCTGAGAAAATGCTGCCTCTCTCAGCAGCTCGGGCACACAGTCTAGTATTAGGATCTCCGGTCTGTACTAGTACATGCGGATAACGCACCGCTGCAAAATTTTACTGGCTACGGTCACAAAGTGTTCGGAAACCCAGCGTTCTTGCAGATATGGGGGTCCGTAACCTTTTGTTGGGGACTGTATACCTGCTACCTGTCATTGAGTAACAGCGTTTTTCTTTTCCTTTTTCTTTTACCTAGACCTCTTTCACAATCACTTTGTACTGTTAGAACTAGTGAGCGAATGCTTTAAGTACACTCTGGTGTTTTCTTTCTAGTACCGCAGCTGCGGTTCACCAGGACTCCAACCGCGTGCGACACTCCGGCGAAAATGCAACGGGCGCCGCCGCATACCGACGCAGCGGCTGTCGCGGCCAAGGAGGACGGCGCTGCCTCTCCGCCGTTGTCGCCGTTCCTGCACGCAACGCCAGCCGCTGCGGCCAAGACTGCGGTCTTGGCCCAGGGCCGGCAACTGCCAAAGCCGATAGGCTTTCCCGTCGTCGCCGTCGTGCTGGGCTTCTTGCTGCTGTGGCTGCTGCGTACCACCGGGATTCTGCTGCCGGCGCTGATCGCCGCGTCCGCCCTGGCTGCGCTCGTTGTGCCCCTGGGCCACCGAACGGCGTCCACGGAGACCGGAGGCCCGACGTGCGGACTCAGCGCCATCTGCCGCCTCACCGAGACGGCTCGAACCAACGTGCACCTGCGCATGGAGCTGGCCGGCCTTCCCGAACCGTACGTGAAGCACGTTGGCCGTCTGCTGGCACTCCTGCAGGGCATCAACTGCGACCGCGTCGAGCAGAGCTGCAGCCGCATCTCGTTCTCGGACCTGCTTCCTTTCTGAGAAGGCAGAAGACCCTGGAGACGGCACGGCTCCAGATAAAACCGTCTCGCAAGACCGAATGACAAAGGACTAACTCACCTGCACGCATTACCAAAGGCTATGTACTTAAGAATACTCGTCTCATCGTTTGCAAAACATTGTTTCATTCTGCATGTACGGGCAAACCATAACGACATCTGATGACAGGCGAATGAGCAAACCATCTCCATCTGTGAGCCTCAAAATTAAGGACACTATGTTTCTGCTCCAGCGGGGATTTTAGCCGCTGACGACAGCACGTCTTCGATCTTTCCGTGTTGCTCTCGTTTTCAATTACTTAAGCACTGTGCATGTACCATGACACCCTTGAATAGGGATAGAGGCGGATGTATACATATGACTGTGTACCAGGAAATAAAAGTGCTGAGGGAAGTTAGCGCTGAAGATTGCGTCTGCTTTTTGTGTTCATGCTCCCGTAGCACTGCACCGCAATGCTTCTAGCGTTTTTCTTCCAAGTGAGAATGCTACAACTCTCCATTCCTTTTACGTCTTTTATGTCCAGCTTATATAATAAATGTGGGGCGTCAAGGTTACACAGCTCACTGAAACACGTACAGTATCACCCACTATTAAAGGGAGAACCTGACTAGAGTACAAGCCCCGACTATTGCTCAAACCAGACAAGAAAGCATCCACAACAATCCTTCGTCAATTTATTTCCGTCTCGTGCGCTATATCCACCATTGATTATCGTGAAAGTGCCAAGATTTCAGGAAGTTCCGCAAGATATAATGCTCAATTGGTGTTCCTTTTAAGAAAACCTCCAGTTGGTCAAAATTAGTCCGGAGTCCCCCATCACTACGGCGTGCCTCATGATCATATCCTGGTTTTGGCACGCAGAATACCGGAATTCAATTTGAATTTGAAGAGTGAACCGCGCATGAAGTTTGTAAATGACTTATTTTTGCCCTGGATGGTGCCAGTTAAAGCATTTGCTACAGCGTTATACTGTGCATTACCGGAACACGGCAGATAGACGTTCGCACACTTGTTGGCAGCCGCCAGATGTCATCTATATTGACAGAATTAAGAGTGTGGTTAAACGCAAACTCGCGTGGCAGCCCGGACTGTGTAGTTACGGGTCACCCACTGATAACAGATGGCATACACTTGGGCATATATAGCTTTGTCCTACCGTATAAGCCAATCTGGCATTGGAATTGTTCAACCAGCCTGAAAATCAGTGGCTGACGCATGGACCTTTCTGGCATGCCTTCGCTGAGGGCTTCCGTTCGAGATTTGTATAATTCTTCGAGGTTCGCGTTGCGTACTTTCTGTTTGGCGTTTCTTTAGATCGTGAGAGTGTTGAGTACACAAGCAATTCGTCTTATCGTGGAACTTTCAGCACGCGTACAAATCACTGCGGCTTAGAGTACAGGGCGTGTCCAAATTCGCACCGTAGCGACGGTTGCCTTTGAGTGAAAAAAAAGGGGCGGATATCGAAGGCTATGCTTTCGCGGACTGCATGCGCCGACAGTAATCGCAGAGCCGTAAGCACATCACGGCCACTACATTTTTGAAACCACCTACGTGTGTCTCTAACTGCAGACGTCCAAACAAGACAAGCAGCTCACAGGAAGATGAAGTTATCAACAATGGCCGAACAAGAGGAGCTGTAGCTTGTAGCCAACGTTTACACAAGGGAACTTATCTTGGATCCAGGCTGAAGCCTTTCACTTTAGATCACTCAACTGCATCTGACATTCGAACACCAAAATGCACATACTGTTGACATTCGAGAAAACACCTGATCCTGTGCGATGTTCTGACTGTACCGCAATGGTAGCAATTAGAAGCTAAGGTAACTTTTGCCACAACGATTTCAAGCAAACAAGCAAGCCTCGAGAAGCTTCACATAGAAAGCTACGGCGACGTTCAAAAATAGAAAGACGAAGTTTATACATGTCTATGCGTTGAAAATAGTTCCCATGCTTGTATAGAGCTGGAACGCAGATCTCTTGACTGCACGCTGGCCCCAGGTTTCCCTTTAGGCCTCTTTGTGTGATACTCGGCATTTGTGTACCCTGTATAGCGCGTGGCATTTTTGCCTCCTATACGAGTTTAAACTGCCGCAAAGACACGATCAATGCCACGCTGGTTTATCGGCTGGCATCTCGTGAACACGCGGATTTGGTAAAGTACGAGCTCTCCGACAGTCATTTAAACAACCCGAGTCTTGTATGGTAAGTAACCTAAATCCGGTTCAGTGATTCTCATTAATCTGTAGTGCACGTCCACGGCACGTATACAAATTGAACCACGAGGACAACTCCGCAGTTTCGTGTCTAGAGTTCTCCAAGTGCACTTGCTTCACGTTCGAGTCCAATCTGAATGTGTCGTAAAAGCCCGTGGCTTCGCTTCAAACCCCTCAAAAGTGGTGCAGTAGTTACGAAGTTCTGCTGCTAAACACAAGGTCACGGGTTCGGTGCTCAGCCCTAGCGGCCGCATTCCAGCACATCTTACATAACCCCGGATGGCCCAACTTATTCCACGTGACACGTTCGTGTTACTAAGCCTACATAGGTGTTTGCGCAGTAGAATGTGCGACAGGCACGCTGAACCCCCGTGCACCACTCGGTCGTTTTGTTTTTCTCGGAAATCTGCTGCCTACATTCTTAGTGTGTACGCTGCACATGAATCACCGCAGGACTGGATGCCATTACTGCACGTTTTCTCGTGCTCGCGTGACTTTCGAATGCGTTTGCAATCACCTTAAACTTCTGTACCGCTTTGTTTTTCGGAATATTCTGTGATCCCATGTAATAAAAAAGAATTTTTGTAGCCTGAAGGCTGTTACGCTGCCAGGTCGATTCCCGGTGATTGACGTGCATTTTTTTAGTGAGGTTTAATCTACTCGTCGAGAACCCGTCCAGCGACCGACCGACGACCGACCGATCCAGTGCAAACCTTGGGATGGTAGGCAAAGAAAACTTCCCTTTAAATTGTAGCGGACATACTGGAACGTTGGAAGCACGAAATGAGACGACCGAATCTAAAGAATTCAATTTATATTTTCATGTAAGATACACATAAAGAGAGAGACAGGCATGTTAATCAGATATGAATTCCGAAACCTACAACTACGTGGTCCGCCATGGCTGCTATGTCGCCTTAGGACGTTACACCCCATGAGTGAAGTTTCGTTTAAAGGCTTTTTTTGTGTGTGCCTTGACTCTTACAAATGCAAAATATAGCCGCCTCCTACTCTCCCCATGTCCACTGCCTGTCCTAAGAGCGTGTATATTACGCTTAGCTATGAATTCTGCGGAAAAGGGGTGTCATACATTCGCATGCAAATACGCAAGTATTGGAGACCTGTTTGTAATGTTGTAGTGGTGGTTATGATAAGCAATACCTTAAAGTACTTGCCGATAACTGCAGTATATTTCAGCAAGAACGAAGCTTCACAAGTGATAAGGAAGTGAAGGCTATCCAAGTGAAGAGAGGGACGAACAGGGAAAGACCGGAAGATTAACCGAGGACGTGCCCGGTAGCAAAAAAAGAGCGAGAAAGATAAAGGTCGATTTCTTTGTCTGCCTCCATGCTGTAGTCTTACAATTTGCGGCTTTCGAAGCTACGAAGCAAAAGTGCGAATTCATCACTATATTGAAGTATTTTCCCTTTGACAGCCGCAACACCAACTTTTTTTGCGTTTGTAATCTTGGTTTCGCCTTGTTTCTCGGCATCAATCGAACTTTTTCAAATCTGAGTCGGCACATTGTGAACTCGCATGGCAGTCACTTTACCGTGTCTCTATACCTGTGGCTCAAAACTGGCGTGTCCTTGTTTATTCACGCTGTTTTAGCTTAATTCTAAAGATGAACCAACTAGCTCTCGCCAAGACGTTACTTATGAAAATATCTTCTAGAACGGGATCCTTCCTCCTATCGCTGAAACCTTGCAACATGCAGCATACGCAAGCGTCAACCTAATCGTCATCAACTTAAACTCGCCAGTCGCGCTCCTTGGCCTACTACCTGCGAAGACGAATCGCGTTACCTGAGGTCATCGCCTTCTATGGACCCGTAGAAGTTATTTCACAGGGACATGTGAAAAGGATGTGCAAAGCACTCAAGTCCGATAAACGTCGGCAAATTATAGACTATACAACGATTGGCTGAAAGTCAGCGCCTGGTCTGTGCTGTGCGTTTGTGTGTGTGTCCTTGTGTAGTCAAGCTGTTTCAGCTTAGTTTTAAAGATTGACCAACTAGCCCTCACCGAGATGTTACTAAGTCACGATTTGACACCGTCACCACAATACGTTCGCTGGACCGCGCGAAATTCGCTTACCTAAGGTTTTCGAGTACTTGGAACTCGCTATGTTTAGTTTCACTTCAACAGTGGTGGACGAAGCTGCGAGCCACAGCAAAAGCGTGCGACAGAGAAAGCGTACGTACCACACACACACACGCACAAGAGCACGCTACGCGCATTCGTCAACAATCGGCATCACTGTTCGAAAGGGTGCCCCTCAGGTGTCTAGATGCCGCAGACCGGCTTCCGACCCATGGAGACATGTAAGCCTGGGCATAGCTGTCACGAGCTTCAGTCTCCCGATTACGCACCCGAGGCTCATTAATCATTCTTTATAGTTTCATTACAGCACAAAAAAACACCAAAGAGAAAGGAAGCAAGAAAGTATGGCGAGCCACAGCGAGCGCATCTCGCACTCTAAGCATTAAACGCCAGCGGCGCCAGGAGCTAGAGTTTTTCTTTTTTTTTTTCCTGTGTCGCTTGTTTTTCCTGTTCGTCAGGCATGGAATGCATTAAATCCGAGCCGGCATTAATGGCCCTCGCGCTCGCGTACCTACATGCGATTGCCCGTCTCGGTATCTGGAGATTTATGGATGCGCAGCCCGGCGGTAAGTTTATGACGGATAGCTGGCTCCTCGGAGGGACACCGTCGTAAGGACCCGTTGGTTTCGGAAAGGCCGTAAAACGGCCGCCACGAATCAAACGTGTGCGATCCAACTGGCTGTGTCCCCCTTCGATCACGCCTTCGGGCCGCGGAGGGGTATATCTGGCCGGCACCGGGGCATCGGAGCATCACTTTCGGGCAGGCTCGAAGTGTGACAGTGACCAAGATGAGGACCTTCGCCTTCCCCTTGGCGGTCGCCGCTGCGGTAAGCAAGCGAGTCTTTGCGAGATTCGTAGAAGGTTCGCTGTCTTAGAGCCCCTTCCAGTGTCCACTGCCAGCTAGAAAACGCAAAGCCCTTTAGGAAACGGTGAGCCTTATTCGGCCGGGACTTGGGTGAAGAAGGATGCAATAGGAGCGGTGTTTGCAGGAAACTCAGCTATGGCGAAAATCGTGCTACTCAAAATAACGATTTATGCTAAGTTTCTTGTCGTTCCGCATTGTTGCATGCGCTTTAAAGCTGATTATTCATAATGGTAAGGATTAGAGAGGAAACGGTGTTAGAGAAGGCTTAAATTTCCCGGAGAGATTAGCACAGCGAAAGGCTTGACTTTTATTCTGATTGAGATTAAGAGTAAGCACTGGGGTAGGGCAGGTCATGCGGTGTGTAGAGCATAATTAGTGGTGAATTGCAGTAAAGGAATCAGGCGTGAAAAAGTAGGTCAACGCAAGGCTGACTTTTCGCAATGGGCGATTGCAAGGAGAATTAAGCCTTCGTCGTACAGTGGACGTACAATATGATAATGGCCGTGGCAATGATGATGATGATGATGATGATGATGATGATGATGATGATGATGATGATGATGTCGCCGTCGCTGATTGTGTGTCTGAAATTTTAATAGAGCATGACTCCACTTAGAATGAAGTGAGAAGTAAGAAGTCTGAAGGACACTCCTCCACGGAGAGGCAGCTTCTCGAGACTGTAAAGTTATTCGCCTAGCTTGCACATGCCTCCTCCTTTCATTGTATATTTAATTATAGAAGATCACTGGAAAATTATAATCTACAGTTGTTTATTCAGGTTTATTGTCTAGCAGCCTTCATTAGTCTTATAACGCTTTTAATAAGGACTTGTGACAAGTATGCCTTCCTGCTACCAGTGACAAGTAAAGAGGTACCAAGGGCTTCAAACAAGAACGAGCTTTAATTCAGCTCAACCGCAATTGGGCACTTCGTCGGCGCTTGCCAAAAAATATCTCCTCTATGCACGGTGCTCATACTAATATTTTTAGCCCTATCGTTTGGGGATCGCGAAATTATGTGTGCAGGTTCGTCTTATGAAAGAATGTCACAGGTTCGCGTAGAGCTGGCGTGGTGCGGGCTCTTGCACACGTCACACTTTTAAGGCACCACACATAAAGATGGGCCAGAGGAAAAACGTCGTCGTTTTGTGTGCGCATTTTAGTTGGTTATGTCCGTTGAATCATACAGTGCCAATTGACCCAGCAAGGTGTTCTCACTTTCTTCCTGGACTCCTAAATCAAGTGGGATTTTTTCTTAATATTTTGTTTATTAGCACGTTTATTTTGGTATAATCTCATAGTACGCATAAATGATGTTGAACAAAACCTGATTGCGAAGTGTTTCTAAAGAGAGATGAACAATATTGCGGAAATTGTCAGTATGTGAGTGACACTCAAATCACCGTTCTAAGAGTAGACCTTTGTTGTATTTCTCTCCCTTTCACATTCGGCTTGAGCTCTATGTCCTAACGCTGTTTCTCCTCACTATTTTTTACAGCTTTTCGCCTGTTCGCTGGTCCAGGGTAAGGTTGAGCGCCTTCTGCAATAGTACAGCTGCCGCGCTAGCCATTTGGAAACACGAGCTACAACACATAGCCAGAATATTTACAAACTTGTATAGATCTTACGCCTTTTCCTCAGTCTGCTCTACTGTCCCATTCTATGGGCATTCCAGCCCAATATTTTTTGCCTTTGATATGTGCCTAGTTTGCTAAACAAGTAACAAACTAACTAGTGCTAGGTTCCGTTACTCGGAGCTTCGGAATAGAATACGCACTTATAGTGTCGGCCTTCTCACTTCGGTAAATGCCTTGCCATAGCATAGCCTTTCAAGATCTTTACAACCACCCTGCGTACATACATTAGTGTATGAGAAAAGGTTTGGACACTTCAGTGCATCCTAGAAAGTTTCACCAGCAATGACTTCATAACTTCCTTAGCCCTCTTAAGTGCCCATTTCTTCTCGAAAACTGGTCACACAATGTACAACTGATTCCCTTTTCCTTCTCATTTAGGACGGCATCTTAACGAAGAAGCACGGTTCCTAGAACAGCAATACCAGTCCAAGGGAGCCATCAAGGGAGCCATCAAGGGAGCTCTCCTTCAGCAACAACAAGCATCACAGGTCAAGGGAGCCCTGAAGGGAGCCATCAAGGGTGGCCTTCTTCAGCAACAAGCACAAGCGCAAGTCCAGGGAGCTCTCAAGGGAGCCGTGAAGGGTGCCCTCCTTCAGCAACAGCAAGCCTCACAGGTCAAGGGAGCCCTGAAGGGAGCCATCAAGGGTGGCCTTCTTCAGCAACAAGCACAGGCGCAAGTGCAGGGAGCTCTCAAGGGAGCCGTGAAGGGTGCCCTCCTTCAGCAACAGCAAGCCTCACAGGTCAAGGGAGCTCTTAAGGGAGCTATCAAGGGTGGTCTGCTTCAGCAGCAAGCACAAGCGCAAGTTCAGGGAGCCCTCAAGGGAGCCATCAAGGGTGGTCTGCTTCAGCAACAGCAAGCTGCACAGGTCAAGGGAGGTCTCAAGGGAGCCATCAAGGGAGCTCTCCTTCAGCAACAACAAGCATCACAGGTCAAGGGAGCTCTCAAGGGAGCCATCAAGGGTGGCCTTCTTCAGCAACAAGCACAAGCGCAAGTCCAGGGAGCTCTCAAGGGAGCCGTGAAGGGTGCCCTCCTTCAGCAACAGCAAGCCTCACAGGTCAAGGGAGCTCTCAAGGGAGCCATCAAGGGTGGCCTTCTTCAGCAACAAGCACAAGCGCAAGTCCAGGGAGCTCTCAAGGGAGCCGTGAAGGGTGCCCTCCTTCAGCAACAGCAAGCCTCACAGGTCAAGGGAGCTCTTAAGGGAGCTATCAAGGGTGGTCTGCTTCAGCAGCAAGCACAAGCGCAAGTTCAGGGAGCCCTCAAGGGAGCCATCAAGGGGGGTCTGCTTCAGCAACAGCAAGCTGCGCAGGTCAAGGGAGGTCTCAAGGGAGCCATCAAGGGTGGCCTGCTTCAGCAGCAGGCACAAGCGCAAGTTCAGGGAGCCCTAAAGGGAGCCATCAAGGGTGGTCTGCTTCAGCAACAGCAAGCCGCACAGGTCAAGGGTGCCCTCAAGGGAGCTATCAAGGGAGGCCTCCTTCAGCAACAACAAGCCGCACAGGTCAAGGGAGCCCTGAAGGGAGCCATTAAGGGTGGTCTGCTTCAACAGCAAGCTCAAGCGCAAGTCCAGGGAGCTCTCAAGGGAGCCATGAAGGGTGGTCTCGTTCAACAAGCTGCTGCCCAGCAGGCTTACCAACAAGCCGCCGCTCAACAATTCGCTGGCCGTTAATACCTGAAAGAGTGCATAAGTGTTGCTTGTGCGATAGTGTAAAGACTTGTTCGGGTGCTTAAACAGTAATAAAATTATTTTGTTGTTAATGTAACGACGCTCACTGTTGATTGACGACACTACGGAGAGCGAATGTAGGAATTATAAAACACCCATGGCCTCCGAGACAGTGGAACGCATTGCACAACCCCGAAGGCCGCGCTGTTGAAACTCTAATTTTATGCCATCATATTCCGCATAAAGCGTTAACTCCCTCTTCTTTTCCTTTCTTTAGTGCACAGACAGGCGCTGGATTCCACATTTACGCTTATTGGGAAGCAGAGACCCTGAGGTGATGCAATCACGGTCCTGCTATCCCTTTGGCGCCTTCTTAATCTCTTTATTAAGAGCTTGATGAGCGCTTGCATGCTCCTAGGTTCGATTGATGCCGTAACATGCTAGTTGTATACTATGCTATGCTGTAAAGAGCAGGCGTATTTGACAGTCGCAATTCGTAAAGTATAGGCGCCTCCGACACCGCAAAAGGTGTTAATGTAGATGCACTTCCAAAGACAGTCATGAATGCGGCACTTTAAATAACAGTTTTCATATCCTCAGCTTTCATACTGGCGCATAATTCGTACAGTTTGAAACGTGTGGCTTTGCTGAGTAGATAAACACGGTCCCTGTGGTATCACTCATGGTCCGAAATAAGATACAGGTGGTTTTACTTTCCGTAAGAGATTACGTCCATTTTATATACTTTTCTGTCGCTTTGCCTTGACGCTGGACCGGATGTGAGCAAACGGTGACGTGTAACACTAGCAGGAGAGGAAACAACCGCTCAAAACTACAATCACAACCGCCTAGCTGGCAACCATGATCGAAGATGACAAAGAACATCGAACCGATCAAGAGCCAAGTGTTCAAGAATATTCTGACTTCCATATGCTGAGCCCCCCAACGGCCCGACACCTAATTTGGGCGGGTCGGGCACACGCTTCTCAATACAAGTCAAACACTTACATGCAGCCGCGATGAAGTACTGTGAAACCCAGATCCGATCCGCAGCTCCCCACTGGGGATCCGCGCTTGATTTCATCCTGACGTCCGCCTCGTATACAAACTCTAGCCCATGTGGCCGCGATCCGGTTGCAGCATTCTTGTTTTTTCCCATCCCTTAACGTTTTCCCCAAAAAGCATATTATTCAGCAATCGCTATCTCACTAAACATACATATATATATTCATCTATCTTGCCTTTAGGGGATGTTTTAAGCTTGAATGCCGTATAGGACACAGTGTGATACAACGCTAGGCGGAGGCACTTCGAGCAAGCCAATACCCAGGTGGCGCGTCTAAGGTACAGCGTTGACTGCGAACAGGGCGCGTTCCTTTCCTACACACACTAACGACGCCGGAGGCAGTGCTTTGTGAAGCGACGCGAAAACGAAGCAAGTGCGCTGCATTTAGCAGTTCTATATCTTTGCATATAGGTACTCATTCAGTGCCTTCATTTAGTGCCCATTCTTCTATAGTAAGGGCCTACTTTCATGGTGATAGAGAGTACATATGTCAAGACAAATGCCACATAAGTACAGAATTGTTGTGTCACCTTTGCATACTACATGAACACGAGCATTTGGGCCATGAAAGTTTGGCTCGATCATAACTTCGCCACGATGTTTTCGTGACAGTGCTGAATTGCCCCTACGGTTGGAGCCGATGGGACACTAACTGCTGAGCGATCGAGATATGCGAGATGCGTTTATAGTATCGGCGGAAGAAAAGCACGGAAGATATGTTACAGGCACAGGTAAATTTACCTGATAAATCACAGTTAGGCGAAATGCTAGACTGCAATACGCATATTAAACTTTGATTAGCGCTAGCAGGTTGGGTGACGATTTGTCGTTGCGCCTTTTCAAACAAGGTGCCGCTAGACATCATCATCATTAGCATCAACAACAACTTTATGATCACAATCAATAGGCCATGCTCTCTAGACGAAAAAGAAGGAATTTTGAAAGCAGCACTTCTCGAAACTGCATTCGCGGGGGCTTCGAAGTTGCCTGCACCGTATGTCGATGGCTTACAGATGGCACTTCGACAGGTCGATACGCCGCGGGTGGTTGTGCGCTGGCGTCCTCCACAGGGACGGCACCAGATCCTCTGGCACCGCTGCACTGTAGAGAGCCCTTGAGACGATGTGTGGAAATCAGCCAGTTGTCGTCTGAAACCTTAGGCTACTTAGACTTAGTTTATTACCATAGCAGTCGTCGCTTACGATGACCTTTGATGATTATGCTAATATGATGGCAATCAAATTCAGATTAATAATCGGCGTCTCACCTCGAAACTGCAGCGTGCCTTTGTGAAAAGTGGGACCCACGTAGCCTGCTTGGACGGAGTGTGGAGACGCTCGGAGAAGCTGTGGGGTCGTCACCACGGAAGCCTTTGTGGCAGTTATTTTTGCGTAAACCCACAGTAATAAACGTCGCGCCCATCTTCAAAGCCTTGATCTGTGTCCCTACGGACTTAAACGACACGCGGCTATGCAAGAGCACGCAACGTCTTACCAATAACACGCGCGCAAAACGTACGTCAATCCGCGCTCATCTTGTGAATATCTGTAATCAGTTCACCTTTTACTGTGCTGTAAAAAAAAAATTCATTTCAACTTGTGCATTCGTACTGTTTTTCCTTGCTCGGTCCTTTCTTCTTCGTGATGAACCTAATATGCACACTAAATACAAGCACCAACTAGCACAATATGCTTCATGCTAAATTGCGACTCCGTGCTAAATTGAAAGGGCAACAAGTGGGCTGTGAGAAAGTTTTACTTCATTTTCAGTTTAGTCCAAGGCTTCCGATGCAGGTGTTTGAGAGAGGAGCGTTTTGTCAGTGTGCAAAATACTGTTCGATCATGTTCAGGAGCTTGTGATAGTCGCCGAAGTAAATAATCTTGAGGAATCCTTCGAGAACTTTGATTACGTCGTTCTCCACGTTACACTTGTAGACGATGTAGTCGTGCAGAGAGGAATGTACTGACTCTGAAACAAGCAGCCACGGTTGAGTGATTCACGTTGGGCTCCTCGCTGTTTGGAAAGTTGAGATGCGACTGCTAATACCTGACTGCAACTTAGGAATCTCTTGCAAAAATGTGTTACGGTGTCTGACATCTCAAAAGAGAGAGTTGTTTACTTAAAAGCAGAGATATTTGCTGGCGTATAATTATTCATCTACATATTAGTCTGCAATGGACGGGGTGAGAGGAGAGAAAGGCCCTAGGAGGAGAAGAGTAGAAAGACATCAAGATAATAGCGCGACTTGATATGCTGATTTAACTTTTGGCACCATCAGTTTAGAACATTTAAGTCTCATTTGTCATGTTGACTTCCCTACCGATATGTGATGTGCATTAGAGGCCGAACGACAGCTAGAGTTCGGAAGATAGCCGATTGGTTTAAGCTAAGCGAAGAAGAAATCGAGGGTTTGACATTGCATGGAGATGTCCAGAAACTGCACACTGCTTTATAAGGGACGTCATAGTAGGAGACCCCGGATTTGCATTAACTATTTCGTACCCACCGTGGTTGCCTAGTGGCTATGGTGCTGGGCTGCTAAGCACAAGGTAACGGGATCGAATCCCAGTGACGGCGGCTGCATTCTGGTGGGGGCGAAATGCGAAAACACTCGCGTACTTAGAATTAGGTGCACGTTAAAGAACCCCAGATGGCTAAAATTATTCCGGAGTCCCCCACTACGGCGTGCCGCACAATCAGATCGTGGTTTCGGCGAGTAAAAATCTATAATTTTTAACTATTTCGTTCTTGTTTTATTATTGTACGTGTGTTTAAGAGAGTTTGGGATCATGGGTGGTGCAAGCTACCCCTTCTTGCTTATCGAAACGGTACCACGGCCGTCGGCCACTCGATGAAAACCCACAACTCTCGTTCTTTTTTTTTCGTCAAGCGGCCGTAACAGTACATACGAGCGTTAGGTAGGCGCAAACAAACAGAAAATTATAATAAAAATTGGATGGCACTCGGGGGAAACTTTAAGTATAATTAAGCGTCGCTTTACGTCACAACAAATGCATTTTGCACGGCAAGTAACGACAGTATGTAGAAATCAAAGCGAAATAAGAATACAAATGAAGCAATGGCGGTTATTCAACATGCGCCTTAAGCATATGCGTCTTTTTTTTCCATCTTCCGTTCATCGAAATTCGGGCACTGCTGCCGGGAATCCAACCCGGTACCTTGTTCTCAGCAGCAAAACGCCTTATCCACTGAGCCCTCGCGAGCTTTTTCCATGCGCGATCCAGATTTTTTTCCCCTTCCCCCGGTGTAGAGTAGACAACCGGGCTCAGTCCTGGTTATCCTCCCTGCCTTTCCGAAGACATGCTGCATAAATTTAAGTGGTAGGTTTTTAGTTTTTGGTGTCATTGTTAATCAGTTCATCAAAAATTCCTCGAAATCTTCATCAAGGTTGTTTCGTGTGTGCGTTGTGCGTGTGTGTGTGTGTGTGTGTGTGTGTGTGTGTGTGTGTGTGTGTGTGTGTGTGTGTGTGTGTGTGTGTGTGTGTGTGTGTGTGTGTGTGTGTGTGTGTGTGTGTGTGTGTGTGTGTGTGTGTGTGTGGTAGTGGTGCGGTAGTGCGGGCACTGCTTTGCGAGCAATGAAAACGCTATTAGTCTAGCTCTGGGACACTTTGGTTGCCCGTTAACCCGTTTTCTTGTTCTTCCTTGTCTATGGTTGTGCATGCGTACTATCAATGAGCGTGTCATTTCAGGCACCGCTGCCTTCGCCATCTGAAGTAGCATGCTAGTCGTATGGCTAAGCAAACGTTCACAGCTTCCTTAAAAATCTCACTTGCTCTCTCTCTCTCTCTCTCAAGGGACGGGTGTCGAAACATTGGATTCATGTTGAGTCATTTACTATTCAACCATCTGTTGATGGCTTCAAGTCTCCATGTTCATGTGAATTTCTCTGCCTTCTATGTTTCCGAGCTTTATATCGAGTTTCGAATACACAAATATTGATATCGTTTCTGCACCCTTCCCGTCTTATTTTTTTTTTTTGCGAAAGCATTATATGCCGCATTACACAAAAATCCGGCATAGCCGGCGGCGACGTGACCGAGCGATGGTGCCAAAAATGGCCCACGGCGCGAGGAGTAAAAATACGTCAATAACGCTCGGATTGACGTCAAATAGGTGCCTGCAAACAAAGTTAATCAATGGCTTTTTCAAATTCGAAACTTGGTACATTTCGGTCTGGGCGGGAATCGAGCCCGGGTCTCTGAGGTGCGAAACAAGCGTGCTTCCCCGACGCCACGACGCTTCTACGGTTCTGGCTGAGTAAAAGTGTACCTAGTGCGTGCGTCACTGCACACGTCACGCCGGAGAGCTATCTGGCTGACTAAAGGTGCGGCCTATAGTGCGTCACTAGGCACGTGACGGCGCAGCATAGAGATCCCGGAGTACCGCTTCGTATGCTCCGCACAGGGAGAAAAGAGAAAACCAGAAGGCAGGGAGGTTAACCAGAATAACGTCCGGTTGGCTACCCTACATCGGGGAATGGGAAAGGGCAAAACAAAAATGACAGGGAGGGAGAGAGGAAGAGAGGAGGGAAGGGAAGAAGGAAATTAGCGGTGAGTTTGCTGACGCGCGTGGTCTAATATAAATTGCATTAATAGTCACAGACGTTCACACAAGCCCGTCGTCCTCAAGAAGCACAAAAGCGCCTTCACCGCTTTATAGGCGGTGAAGGTCTGCGGCACCGAATATCGAACACCTGCTGTTCCACTGTCCACGATATGCCCCAGGAAGACAAGAACTTGCTAACGCTCTCCATAAACTGGACAATCGACCACTTTATGTGCAGGTGCTGCTGCAACCCCGCCCCCATCGCTCCGCACAGAGAGAAAAGGGACTATAATGCTTTCGCATTCCCCCACCTAAGCAATCTTAAGTGGCTCTGGCGATTTTTTTTCCTAATGTACTAACTTTTCTGGATACATTTCAACGATCCTGCGCTGTCCGCCATGCATTAGGCAAATTGCTTTATTCGCAAACCATCTAATTGCCGTACGATAGGCTGTAAGGGCTCGCACCCTGTAGTCGTAGTTGGTGACAACCTAAGAATTCGCTGATGAAAACATTTCAGTTCAACTTGATAATTTGTATAGATTATACCAGTCAGTCACGCCCGCGCATTCGTGAGTCGTCACGGCGGAGGCGAGTTTAGTTCGATATCTGCGTCTCCCATGGAGCGGTTCTGAAGCGCGGATGCATGGAATGCAGGTGAAGTGACGTTTTGTAGGCGGAGCTCATGCTCAGTTCTTAGGTTGTCACCCAGTACAGAGGTCAATGAGAACATCCTTGCCTTACCTAGCTTTTGAGCGGCCTTAAGAAAAGTGGAAATGGATATTTCAGCTCGGTCGTCCTCGAGAAAATCTGTGGAAAGATCACAATATAAGCTTGCCAAAAACGCCTCACATTTGTCTCGATCAAGCACAGGCTATGCACACGAGCAGCATAATTAGAAAACACTTTCGGTGGCTGCAAGTGTTCTGACACGCCAAACAGTCAGTTCAAGTTGCCTGGTGAATTACGTCTCGCGCGGCCGCCACGTTAGTATCTTCGTGCGTCCGTAGCTCGCACTTGAAGTTGGGCCAAAGGCAAACATCAAACGATCATGACTAGCCCACGGAGTCTAGTTAGGATGATAAAGTACGCCCTTCAAAATATCGGTGCTTTTCTTGTGGCAAGTTAGTTTAGCTTTAAGTATGGTAAAACAATCCGTTTAACTTTTTTGAATTCCAGTTGAGTTCGTGAAGACTGCACGTTAGATAACTATGTTCTTATGAACTCTGTTAATTTACTTCTTTGTAGGCGTACTTCAAGCTCCACACAACCAAGAGCTGTCGTAACTTTTTTTTCAGAAATTTTAATTTACCCACGGCAAAATGCGATATATTTTTAGTGACTCAGAATAAGTGAAGGGTCAAGACATTCGGGTTCTTTATGCTGCTTAACGAAGCGGTCCAGCACTCAAAAGGAAACAGCCTTTACACTCCATCCTTCAAGGTCCAGAAGATTTTTTTGTACACAAAGTTCTTGCTTGAATTCAGTGTGCCCCTATGATTGATTCCAGTACGTCACTTGGCACGAAGGCACCAAATCATATATGAACGCTTCTTACCCTATGCACTTGCATTTGCGTGTCTTCAAGTAGCATGCTTTACACGTGAATAACATAACTAATGAATAACAATGTGAACGTTTTAACTTTCTAGCAACAATTATTGTTTCAGGGATAACCACCAAGTGATGTGCAGAAAGCATAAGCTGTGGTATAGACTAGAAAAAACTAGAAGGCTGCTTAGACAGTTGAGTGCAGGTAGGAGTAATGTAGTAAATGAGCAGTAATTTTAAAGAAAGCTCAGGAAAAATGTAGGTGCGCCCACATAAACAAAGGTAGAGGGAAACGGACAACTTAAACTTCGGCGTCTGTGTTGTCCGTTTCTCTGAACTTGTGCCCATGTCTGCGTGCCTATCTTTTCTTTTTTAACGTGAAGCCGTACCAACTAGCTCAACTATCTGCCGTTCTAAAAAAACACCTTCTTTCTGTCACGCTTACGAAGTAGGTTTGTTGGGAACGCACTCCTGCCAGAACATTATTGGTACTAGGGTCCCACTGCGCTCCCGCTGACGAAAGGTCTTCATCATCATCATCATAGACCTGCACTTTTATCCAACGCACCTTCTTCAGTGGTCGTCGCAGTTTGGTTAGCGTAAGCATCGGTTGTCGTCGATAAGAGCTCCGTGGTCACCTCGGGGCCTGCGGAAAGATCAGTATTGTTGCACAAAACCATGCATTTACAAATATTTGTTAAAGGAAAATAGAAGGTACAGACATAGCAGTAGTCATGCACGGTAGCGCGAAATAACCTTTTAGCCCCGCTTCGTCTTGTCTGACAAGATGCCTTGTTCTGTTCTTGTTCTTTTGTTGTTGTTGTATTTTTCTGTATGGTGGCACGATATCACCCAGATCATATCGTACACGCGGAGCTGGGGGTGTTGTGGAAGGGTTCACCTATTGGACATGTTCATTTCGTCTGCTGATTAAGTGTTGATTGGCTGGACCGAGGCGCCTCTCTCCTTCTGACACGTGCTCGAAACCAGCCAATCACTGCTTCAGCAGCAGACGAAATGAACGTGTCCATTAGGTCGACACTCATAGAATATCCTCCTTGGGCGGGGCGCAGTGTGACCGGCCCGAACACGTGGCTTGATTCGACCAATGCGAAAATGATCACTCTTTGGGCGGATTGAACGGTGCAGCCGCATATGTGACTTCCGCGACCTGGCGCGAAATGCGGTAGGAGCCGCCGTTGCTTGTCACGGTCTTCTCCGAGACAGCAACTCTTCGAGATGGTGACCACGGAAACCACAAGAGTGTCGCTGTGGCGGCAATTGTAACAGAACTTCTGAAATATTGTGTCTATCTGTCAAAGAACTCCTATTGTGCGCTCTCCAATAACACCTGTCTTGGGTCACGCGACACCATACTAGGCCTGCAAGTTTCTGAACCCTGCCCCGTAGGAGTGTTCGAACAACTTTACCGCTTTGCCTTCGATTTCCATGCTTGAAAGGATGCGGACAAGTTGTCTGCGGATACAGCATGGAACCTGAACGATAAGAAAAAAAAATAAAGTTAGAATGTTAGACTCAACGCACAGAGTTCAGATAATTAGGCTGCTTTACTGTGATTATTCCTTAATGTAAACGAGTATAAGGCCTTTAGCATCCTCTTCAGTTTGCGAAATTCCTTTTCAGAATTTTTCCCTATTAAAACCCGATTCATGGCCGGTCCCCTGTAGTGGATTGAGCCAGATTACCTGGAGCCAACCAACCAACTAGCCAAACAAAGCACAGCTCACTCATATCAAGTTGCAGGAGGCGAAGCAATGTGTAATTGTTAACGAAAGTAGCCATCCAAACGCATCATTCAGCGCGACTTGCAGCGCTTCGGAAAGCAGAATGGTGTTTTAATATTTACAGGTTATATGAGCAACTCACATGCATACTTCCAGGCTTAGTATGGCAAATGCACGAGTTCCTCGGGCCTTTTTTTTCTTTCTATTCACAAACAATGAAGAAGGCACTTCATTCATTCATTTCATTTCTACATTCTGCACAAGAGAAATGCAGGCAACAATGAGAAAAAGCTCCTCTTATGACAGCTTCACGAGGTCCAAGTACCCAGGCAGATGCTGGCAGATAATTTCGAATATAGGTTTGCATTCCTAACATAAATGGCAAAAACACAATATGCGTAACTCAAGGTAATACAAAGGTAACGCTATGATTGGCAGTGATCACAAAACCAGGCATCAAAAGCTTCACATAACAGAATAAACAGCTGCAACGCACATAGTAACAAAAATAGGAACCCATTAAAAAAATCAGTTCAAGAAGTACAGTTTGTGTTCTCTTTTCATAATAGAAGATATATCTAATACCCGAGGATATTAAGTTGTTTAATAGTCTACTTGTCCAATTTGCCGTACTGTTACAGGCATCGTTTGTTCTACAGGAAGGAACCAACGACGTGGTCTTGCATAGAACTAGCAAACTCTAGTTACATGCCAAATGAAATTATTCATTTTAATTAAGTGCAAAGTCAACGGCTGCAATTAGTAAATAGCAATTTTTGCCGTAAGGCGATTAAGTGAGAAGCTTTTAATAATCTTATGTTAATTATTTTAATACGTGTTTTGATTTCTCGTGCTAGTAATGTCCGACTCTTGGAATAATCCACCTCAAGGACAATACTTACGCTGTCTGCGACAGGCAATTTTAAAAAATTCCGGGAAAACATTATCACCCCGTATATCTGTCCGTAATGTTTTGATAAGGGCGCTCTAAGGGCACGACAGTGCAGGGCCGTGTGCGACGTGATGGCGAACCAATCGCTCAGTTTGTAAATCAGCCATACAAGCTTAATTACTGTCATACAGATCGCTTACTGTGTTATGTTTTTCAATGTCGTTGAATGAATGAATGAATGAATGAATGAATGAATGAATGAATGAATGAATGAATGAATGAATGAATGAATGAATGAATTCTGAGATTTTACATGCCAAAACCACGATTTGATTACGATGCACGCCGTAGTGGGGACTCCGGGTTAATTTTGACCACCAGGGCATTTTCAACGTGCCTCCAATGCACGGGAGTTCAATGTCCTTGGGTAGTGAATTGACGTAGTGGCGCAAGAGGCCTAGCTAAGCTACTTTCGTCTTAAAGATCATGATCAGTCATGTAACCAAATAAATAATTATACATACCAGCGCCACAGCGGCCTGAACTCACCAACAATATTGATGATCTTGTTGGCGGTCACGATTCGGTCGTCATCCTTTAGGAACGCCATTTTCTTCACAACAAGGGGAGTCGTCTTCCGGATAAACTTACAGATAGACTCGCCAAAGCGAAGGTACCGATTCCGCGAATCTGCAAAGGAGAGAATTCAGTGCTTTGAAGGGGGAATCCCCGAAGTGGAGTAGCGATTACAGTTTGCGTGAAGCGCAAAGTTGTTACTCGCAGGCTTTTCGGGAAAAGAAATGGTGAAAAGCCCTCAAACCGGGTCATTTTCTGGGATGTAAGCAAAATGATCATCCGAATACACCTAATTAACCACCCGATTCATGCCCAATCCCCCACTGGGGGTATGTGCCACAGCCACTAAGGACAACAACAACAACAACAACAACAACAACAGCAACATGAGCTCGGCTGGTATACGCTATCTGTTAGCACCCTGGTTAACCCAGTTAGTAAAGCAACTGGCCTTAGAAAGGCGGTGGTGCTGGGTGCACTGGCCTGACCAGGAGGAACTATACTCTTCGACTGCGAAGCTTTTTGTCATGAGCAGCCGGTGTGGCTTTCTTTGAATGACAACTTTTTCCGTTCTTGCAAAGTGGTCTGGCGTAATTCGTTTCTATGCGTTTGTGCATTGCGTGTTTTTTATACCAATGTGCGCGTCTGAGTTTCTATATGTTGGGCGTCTATGTTTGTTAGTGTTGGTCGTCACCGGTTGAAACGTGGAAAACTAAGCAAGACTATGAGCCGAATTCTGTTTATGCAAAAATGTTGGTATAAAGTTGTCCTGGCCATTCATCAGTACTGCATGACAAACTGACATATTATAGTGAAAATAATTCTCTCGAAAATGAATGTTGTTTCTCACTGTGCGGGTAAACCACTGTTTCCAGATTACCGGAAACTATCGATCGTCCGGTCAGTCAGTCGTTAATTATGACAGTCACAATCTGATAAATATTACTATAGCTGCAAATAAAAGCATAAGAGGAGCACACATCGCAGCCGAGATTTTGAAAAAAAATGTAGTCAGGCCATCGGCGCCAAAATCAAAGAACGCTGGATAACTTACTCATTCTGACTATATGAAGCCTGCGGAGCTTAGCCATGCTCGAAATTCCCTTCCAGGCTTCAGCTGAAATTCTCATGGTCGAGAGGTAAAACAAGTGCGTTATTCTACAATGCGTTGTGAGTAACGCCATCGGGTAAACTTCAAAATGTTTGGTACGGCTTACCTCTCATGATCTGCGATTCAACTCTCCTCGGCACTTCCTGATCGGTCAGTATTCTCTGGAATTTGTCCAAGTAAGCCCTTCCTCTGGAAACTTGAGAAACGGTACTTAAACGCAGCTATCGATGGACACAAGTGTTTGCGTACTCTTTAAGTACACGTCGAGCAATAAATTCACATTGGGAGTACTTTTTCCAGCTCAGTAAATGTTCTAACGTGCTTTCAAGCAGCACGAAGGGGAAAGGAAAGTCTAGCTGCATTTAATAAATTACCCTTCCTCAATGCCCAAAACGAGTCTCATTGATTGGAGGATTGGTCTGTTTAAATAGACGCAAATACTAGAGACATCTGGCGACGCCTCCTTGAAGTTCCGCACCAACTCGCAATGACGTCACAAATTTTGATGGCATGTCCTCTGGCATAGTTAGTCTTTTTTATAGGTGAAAATAGACTACGTTGTGTTCTAAAGAAACCAAGGACTGAACTTAGCAAGTTTCGAGAACTTTTTATAGAGCCGCAAAGAACCAAATATGGGAACATACTTTGAAATCCGTGGCGTCGTACTGACGTACTGGCACTGGATTATCGACGCGAAATTCAAGAAGTGGGACGTTGACTTTTACTCTGTTTTCTAGTCAACTTTTCGCCGCGACATCAATGACAAATGGAGTTTCTAAAGAATAATTTGTCAGTTCGGACTGATATAGTTTCTCTTTATTGTCCTTTTAAGGATATATTTAAACAGAGTTCCAAAGAAAATACAAAAAATTCTGGAAATAATCTTTTTTTTTAGTGCTGAGTCTGGGTCATTGGGTTCAATGTAGTATTAACGACATAGCTTGAACATCTTAAAATTTTTGTGCGCAAACAAACAGGGACGAAGAATAGGAGCAACACAAGGACAAGCACAAGGGAGCGCTCGTCCTTGTGTTGCTCCTATTCTTCGTCCCTGTTTGTTTGCGCACACAAAGTTTTAAGATGAATCTGTTCCAACTAGGCCGACTAGCAGTTATGCTATAGCTTGAACTTGGCGTTCTGAAGGAGCAACTCATAATGGGAAGTCGAACGCACCGAATGGCGAGGCTCTGCTTCCGTGACCAGCCAGGATCTGAATAGTCTTCTCTGGAAAAAAAATGTTATTCTTATATTCAAAGGGTGCTGCCATGAAAGCATCGCACAATCCATTTGTAATTTCGTGATGCCTTCATATCGAGAAGTCCCGAAAGTGATTTAGTCCAGTAAAGATCACTTCTGAGAGAAACAGGCTGCCGCGACACAATCCCCTATGACGCGAGTTCATGTACCGTGTTCCTAATACACATAAACTAATTTCCAAATGCATTAACGAGAAGAGATAGATGAGTCGACGCCAGCGAACTTGACCACTACTGAACTCATTTACATGGCTATCGTGCAGTGGGGTAGGGGCCTGGTCCGCGCAAGGCCATAAAAATAACGGTTAGAGAAAAGATAGCCTGGAGAACCGCAAGAACGATAGATAAAACTAATTGCCGTAATGTTTTGATAGCTGTATTCGGTTCATCTCAGAAATGTCTCTGACCCTCACGATCTTCCTGACATGCTTAAGTGAGTCCTGTAATTTTATGTGCGATGCTCTTACCATCCGATAGATCGTCAAAATCTGAAAAAGAAAATGTCAGGTGGCATTCACTGCATCAACCAAAGGGCCAGAAAACCGATTCATGAGAACAAACTTCATGCATGATGTCCACGCCGGAATTTACCAATAGGCACAATGTCCTCATCTGAAAAAAAAAATACATGACAATATTGAAACATCTGAGGCTACTTCCGAATCAAATTGAAAACATTTACGAGTATTATCAGTCACAAGCCGAGAACACGCTGTACGTTGGAATAAATACGCTTGCGAACTTTCTTAGAGTGGCACTATTATAAACTAGCTATTCTAGTAAGAGCATGATCCGATCCATTTGTCGAATGTCCTTTTTTTTCTAGACTCTAGAGAATTTTTTAAAAATTACCTTTGGCAGATAACGCCATTTTAATTTCTGGACTGGATTGCTCGAAGAGGCAGTCATTATTTGGACAATAATTAAAAACGTACAATTGACTTATCGACAAAATTTCCCATACATCTTAATGAATGGCTTCACCACAAATATTTCACATTATGCATTGTAGTCTTCTAGCTTTTAAGGCGTATCCATTTGGAACGAATTCTGAAGATGGCACCGGTTTCGAGATATGCGCCGTCAAACTTCGGTAAAATAGCCCTATATACTGACCTATTTTTCTAACAAAACACTGTTTCATGCATTGAAGCACAAAAGTAACTGGACTGCCAATGCAGTTAGTCATTCGTTTTGGGAATGACTATCTCGAAACTGGTGTCGTCCTGACAACTCGTTTCACGTAGATAAGCCTGAGAACTAACTCACCTGCTACAATTCGAAAATCGCATTATGTGCTCTAAGGTAATTAGGACAATCTTGTTATTTACTTGCTAATGCATTTACATATGCGCCAGCCTGTTCAGTGGTCCTATGCCTGGTAGCTGGTAGAAGGCGTCACGTGGTACGCGGAGCGCTATACGGAAATACGCAGATTTCACCTGCGCATGTGAAACGAGACGGCGCTTCCTACGCTAGGCGCATGCGCATTTCGATTCTGCAAGATCTTGACGTCCGCAGCGCTTCTACGTACGTGAAACTAAAACGGTCTATTATGCGCCCTTGTGAATATTCTAGCTCAAGGATTAGAATAGTGCTATCTGCCACCAACGAACTTTAAAAATTTAGTATAGTCTAGAAAAAAGAACGGATTTTTGCTCACAGTCTGTACTCTGTAGAGGTTACGAAATTTTATTTTCATTATACAAGAAATTAAATGTTTATTAAAATGCCGAAACAATCGTGAACTTATTTCAAGTATGCTATAAACCTAACATATATTTATTGGAATAAAATAGAAATGAAAGTGCTACTGCGAGTATTATGTTTTTACTTATGGTTCCCTTACAAGCCCAGAGAAGCGAGAATTGAGTAAGGGTGGTTAAAGTAATATAGAGGTATTAGAGAATGAACACAATACAGCAAATCAAACATACGAAGACATACATGAGCGGTAGCTATATCGAGGACAGAGCATCAAGACATAGAGCAAAAGGAAAGAAATACGCAAGCATTATTGCATTGTACAGCATATGTGCATTACACATTACAATGCGTCACTAAGTATGTGACGCATTGGTGCGTCGCATACTACGCAACGACTGTGGTTTCAAGGATGTTCTACAACCACCGCCATTTTCCTCGTGACCCTGGCTGACGCTTCCAGGCACGCAGGGACAGCCGTCGCTGTCGCGTCATGCGGAGCTTCTGGGTTCGAATCCCCCCCGCTAACAGCTGTCTCTTCTTACACTTTCATTTCCATTTTCCTAAGGAGCTTATCACAAACGTAAGCATCATTCATGTCCAATTCTACGTTTCAATTTAAACGTATATAATTTCCCATTTATGCTTTCTTTGGCTTCATTGTAGCAGTTGGCTCGATATGGTTATTTCCTGGATAACTTTTCCAGAAAACAAATTCTAAGCTGTAGTTTCGTCCGGAAAATGGAGGTTTCTTGGAAACAATTTGTCAATGGGTAAGGTCCAGGGCGTGCCATCGGACCTGTGAAACCACGTGACCAGGCGCAAGCGAAGGTGATGGCCAGCCAGGCTAAGCATGACCGCAGACGGAAGTGCATTTCCGGAAAGGCGTCGTGGCTTCCCGAGTTCCTGAGCAAAGAACAATGTGATTGAGTGCTTGATTACACACCTGCTAACACATTATCATTAGAGCAGTTTAATTGCTAGCGCAGTAGCTAAGGCAGAAGCTTGGGCTAGTTGGTAGGAGCATCGTGACACGTTTTCAGCGCTAAAAGAAATGAAACACAACATGAAGCAAACCAGTCGGGTGCGGAAATCAACTGTGGTCAAGTTGACGTTGATCGCTCGTTTTGTCTGCTTCATGCTGTGTTTTTTGGCTGTTTTTCTTTCGGTGCTAAGAAGAAGTTATGTTGTGCCTTCTAGTGGTTCTGTAAAGTATTAGTGTCAAATGGGTGCACAGCATGACGAACCGCACCGTATATAACACGGCGTATATTAAGATAGGGCAGTGCTTCAAGTAACAAGGATGTAAGTCCCTGCAGCCCACCTTTATTTTTTTTTGTCTGTTTTCATAATAGTCATCATTCATGGTCGTGTGAACGTCCTTTTTCTTTTCCAAGCGCGCTGCTTCACCGAATTCATGCATCGCTAACTAACCCGTCAGTCCCTATCGGGTAAGTTTATAACACATTAAGAAAGTCAACGGAGAACGTGTCATTTCTAGTTTCACCACTATATGTACAATATAACAAAATCACGTGGACTTATTTTTAACCACAGAAGCATTGAAAGTCCCAAGACTTCGCTAACGAGAAGTTACATTTCATTCTCATTTCAATCTGTTCATTCTGCAAATCTGAAATTATGAGGGAGTCTGAACCAGCGAGACAGACAGCTTCCCTACGAGCATTCTTTAAAGTCAGCCGTGGTAGACTCCAGTACGTCCGCAGTCTTTCTTCTTTTTTTTCATTCTCAGCAGCCGCGGATGACAGCGTGATGTGTTTCGCCCTGACAAGACAAGCGACATCACGCCAGAGGAACCCGCCTTCCGCTCCTCCAATCATCTAACGCGTCGTCCGCGCCAGTCGGCATCGCCCGAGATAAAGAAGCCGCGGAAGGCATAAACAAGACTTACCTTCAACCGAGAGTCAAGCCTGTCGCGAGGCGCAGTCCCTTGTTACATCGCCATTTGCCAGACGACAAGCAGAAGGCAATTACGCGCGCCCCGCGCCAGCCAAGCAGAGAATCTCGTCTTGGATCGAAAAACTTTGCAAAAGTTGACACGTCGACAACGCAAGGGTGTCGTCGGTAAGCAGCGTTAATAGCGATAAAGCACAATTGGCAGATAGAAAGAAAAGAGAGAAGAAAAAAAAACAGAAAGAGGTCGAGTAGTCGCAGCAGTGAGGGGAGGGGGTCAGCTGGCTCGCAGGCGGGAAGGACCGCGCCGACGATGTTTCTGGGAATAAGTTCGTGTCTGCCGGCCCACAGCTGGTGGCTACGAACAGTAGATCACGAGCACAGCCCGCAACTGACCGACTTGCCAGAGAAATATATGACTCCGCGGGCGGCAGCGCAGAAATACCCCTGACGAAGCAGTCGGGCCTTTCCTCCCACGACCGACTCGGTCAGTCGGTCGGTGACTGCGAGGAACCGCTTCCTATATGAGCGATCGAACGCTTTCGTTCGCGCGAAGTGAATTGCCGAGTTTTTTGATGCGCAGGAAGGAGCGAGCGAGAGACAGGCTTCTAGATGTTTCGTTAGTGCGAATTCAACCGCGAAAGCTCACTGCCAAGAGCTCTCGACAGCTTCCGGGGTCTCAAGCGTACGAGCGATGCCAAAGACGTGTTTCCCGTACGGCGAAAGACTCCCATACGCTACAGGTTTTCACGCTAGTTTCGATTTCGTGCGCTTGCACGTACTGCGATGTCTGTGCAAGTCGGAATCAGAATCAAATTAACAGCATAAATGTGCGCTGCAACTTGCGATCTGTGGATATACAAAAGACGGTCCCGATGTCAGTGACAGTACACTGTAGTGTGCTTAGTTTCTTTTCGTTTGTTTGGTTCACATACAAAAAAAAAAAGAATAGCGTTTAACGTAAGACAGTTCCTTTTCAAAGGCTTTACGCCACACACGTAGGGAGGCCATTTTGCTCATTCTTGCGCAATTCCCATGCTTATGGTTTAGGTGGTGGATACAGTTTCTGTAGGGGACGATTTGGAACGATTTGATGTGACGGACACATCGTATATAGAGCGTTCTTTTTTAGCTGTGCCAAATTTTTAAACGTAACCTGCAGTAAATAGCACGGTTCTAACCCTTGATCTAAATCACTCGATGAGGTGGCCATAACTTCTACGAGAAATCTAAGTTCTTAATTGAATAATTAACATCAAAACGCTGATTAACTTGTTATTATTTATTTTACGGCACACATTTAAGTCTACGATCGTAGTTAGTGAGCTTACAAGACATGTCGACTTAGGACGAATTCTGAGGATAGAACTGGTGTCATGCGCCGTCAACTTGCGGTAAAAATGCGCTGTTGCGCCACTTACTTCGTAAAGGAAACGGCTGTTTTACACACTGAAGCCCAAAAGTAACTAGAACGCCAATGGATTTCGTCGGGCACATTGAAAATTCATATCTCGGAACTGATGGAGTCCCAAGAGTTTGTTCCAAGTGAGTATGCCTTGCGAACTCACCGGCAACAATTCGTAGATTGAAATAAGTGGCGTAAAATAATTAATTAAAAGTTAATCGGTGTAATTATTTTAATTGGTGAATTAGGCACTTAAATGATTTCCTGCAGAAGCTGTGGCCGCTTCGTCGAATAATTTTTTTATTTATTTATTTAATAATACTGCAGGCCAATACTTTGGCCCAAGCAGGAGGGGCATATCACAAACAAGATAACACAGAAAAGCGTATACAATGCAACATGAAATGAACATAATGCACTAAAAGAAGCACAAATGATAACGTCAACATCGCTAACTTGCACAAAAATGATTTTGAAATGCAGCCATGAAATCTTTAGACTGAAATACACTAATGGGAAGTGAATTCCAATCGTTCACCGTTCGAGGGAAAAAACTGTACTTGTAAGCGTTTGTTTTCGCGAAGATCGGTGCAAGCAAATACTCATGACTGTGTCGTGTTCTCCTCGTAGAAGGCCGACATATGGAAGCTGGTAGCGTCATATTATTTTTTCCAGAAAGATTGTTATGTAGTAGTACAAGACGATTAATTTTTCTGCATATTTCGAGTCTCTGTATTCTATTTTGTAACATTATTGAGGACGGCGAATCCTTCCTGGCATATTTCCCGTAAATAAATCTCACTGCTTTTCTCTGTACTCGCTCAAGTTCTTTTGTGGTTAAAGGGTTAAAATTGTGCTAAATGCCCCAGACATACTTTTTTAGTTTGGTGCAGCTAGAAAAACGCGTACCATGTATACGATATGTAATATGTGTTCGCTGAAGTATATATGAAACTCGCACTATATGTATATCTGAGTTTGCGTGAATCGGGAGTCAGCCCGCGCGCAACAGTAAGCGCACCAGAACAGGATTCAAGGTCACGTGTTGCATTGCGACATCTAGAATGAGTTGGTCGCGGTACATTGCAATTTCGACAAATAGGCAAAATGCCAAATATTTGAGCCATGGGAACGTGTTCGCTACCCCATGCATGTTGTTTGTTTGCACCCTGCAACAGAGTTCAGTTGAAGGTTGTTATATGAGAGCGGAAGCCTTCCATCCTCCTCTCTCCCCCTGAGTTCCATAACGCACCTTCGAAAGACAAATTTCCAATGTCCATTTGGCTCGCTGAGCGTTGCTAAAAATAAACCGATTTTATTCGTGCGGCAGTCCGCATTAAAGATACGCCGTCCATGGCCCGGTCAGGCAACATACAGACTCACAGCCTAGAAAGCTCTTTCATAGCCAAGCTTTCCATTTTGTCGCAAATACTAAAATAACAAAAAAGTATGATATCCTTTTTAAGGCACTCATCTGGCCACCAAGTGAGGACATAAATCGATACAAATGCGCAAGGTGCCCCCTGACATGTGGAAAGCCGAGCCAAAAAACAATGACACCATGTACGACAACTCACACCAAAAATATCATAATCATTATCAACCCCCACATCCTCATCAGCAGTAGCGCAATTATCTCACAAGTGCAGCACAAAGGCCTCTCCCAGACACCACAAATTAACCTTGTTTGCATTAACCAAATGCACCCTCTACGCGCAAATTTCCCAGTTTCATCACTCCACCCTACTCTCTCTGACCCTCAACTGCATTTTACTCCCCTTTGCACCCATTCTATCTTCATAAAAGACCTTATGTTATCTAGTTCTGTTGATTCCATAAGCTTCCCAGCTTCATTTCAAACCATTAATCTCAAGTACGAATATTATCTATTGTTCGACCCCTAACACCTACTCAAATATGGCACACGCTTTTTAAAGGTAAATGTAGAAACATGGGAAGGTAGGCAGACTTCTTATAAGCGATGCTAAACAAATACTAAAAAATATCGTATTCGCAGCCTCCCCCCCTGCCGTTCACCCTAAAGCCAACATCAGCGAGCCTCTGATTGGTGGCTTGAATTTAATAAATATTCTATCTCTGCTTCTCTCTCTCTCTCTCTCACTCACTCTCTCTCTCCAGTGTTTTCTGACCACACTTGCACGCTCGCAAATTCCTTAAATCACTTCTGACGTGATTTAAGAATGAACACCCCACAAGACAGTCGTCGAGTTCTTCGAGGTTTATTTCTGGCCACTTTCGATCATGGCTCTGCCGGAACAATGGGCTGCACCACTTTCTTGTCTGAAATGAGACGGGGCGAATTGTGAGGGAGGCGTCCACTGCGCATATCTTGCTTTAAGAACAAACGTCAATAAATGCCGGTAACAATTATAGAAGTTGAGGCTTACTTTTCCTTTGGAAGATCTTTAGCTTGGACACACTTTGCCACGCTTTCGTCAAAGCATCCTTAACTGAAAATATATTAGAACGAAAGAAGCACTGCGTGATAGCCACTCGACAGAAGTACTCTCGTATGCACTCGTAATGAGATATTTTGTGAAAGCTGCAAGATATGGTAAAACGTTGTTGGTTGCCTCCTACTGCGTGAACCTTTCTTTTTACTTTTCTCAATGCGGAGGATTTGCTGCAATGCATAATAAAAGGAAAAAAAGTTAATGGAAAAGAGCAGCTCTGCATCGTGCATGAATTGCAAACAAATTTCTGCCTCTTTGGTACATTCCCATTTCCTTCAATCACCCTTCCAAATTAATCATTTCAATAATTTCTTTCACACAGTTACCACCACTTTAGCTGAACGTATTTGCCCATGTTTCTCTCATTCAACACCCCCTCCCCAACAAGTCGTGCCAAATTGGGATTTTAGGGTATTTGCATAAACGAAAATAAATCAATAAGCAATAAGAAATACACGTCACCTACCTGTCTTTCCAGCGTAGGCGATATCCGAAAGAACTTTCGAAAGCTTGTTTACATCAACAATGGACCCTGCGCTGTCTGCTGGGAGAAATTCAATAAAAATAACAGTGCGCAAAAATTGTTTAGCTATACTTTCATCTTGATATAATTGAGATTCTCATTATTGGCAGTGGATGTAATGTAACAGAGAAATTTAAGGAACACTGCTCGAAAACGCGAACAACTGGGCTCTCATTTCCCAATAGTTGAGGAACTATTTGTGACAATGTTCCGAAAGCGAAGTAACAGAGAAAATAAATAAAATTAACATGGTGCATAAAAGCAAGTAGCTCCGCTATCATCTCATGTCAGTGGAAGATTCCATGACCTTCCGTAGAAGTCCGAGAAAGTTTTAAGGAACAATTCCGCACATTTCTTTTTTTCAATTTCATGTGTCCTTATTATATTGAATATTTGCTCCAAGTAAATGGTAAAGTTTAATTTGGCTTCATCATACAAGGCGCTTCCATAGCATACAATCTTATAAATCACACCCACCTAACAAGAAAACTTTCTTGCATGATGAGCGCAAGGGAATGAATCGTGGACGCTTCTTGAGCATAGATTAACGAAGAGACAGAAAAATTTTGAAACTACCAAAGGTACGGTGAATGCTTACGTTGCGTAATAGTCGGGTGACCTAACTACTTTCCTTCTATATTTTATAAAATAAAAGCAAGCTGGGCAACGTGCAACCCTTTCTATACCGAACACACAAGCCCCGAAGGTAGTGGGTTCGCTTACTTTATGCCCCTTTTAAGTTTAACCGTACATTAAGTTAGCGCGTTTCGAAACAAAAAGCAATCATATCCATGAATTCAACCAGTAAATCTGACAAACGCGCGTATTGAAAAAAAGAAACATGTGAGAGCCTGAACTGAAAAGCAATGTCCTTTGTTGGTGTGGCCATATTTTTCTGCCCAATTTCGTTATTTGACAGCGATTTGGCACATAAAACCCTGTAATCTAATGTTAATTTGACAGCGAAACTCTAAAGCACGCACGTGAGGAAAAGCAGACCCAACAATCACCGAATAGTTAATGAATATCTTTTCCTCACAGCTAAATAACGTGGACAGAAACCGGGCACTGACCGATGTTTCTCTTCTCCCTGTTTTCGGCCAAGCATAATCCAATGACTGCAACAAGCAAACAAACAAAAGAAACACAGTAACGCAAGTTCAGCTTAATTTCCTCTTTCTCTCTTACTTTCAGATCCATCTCTCTTAAGTGCAAGCAGCGTTCACTCAAAGTACTGTCAACTCCCTAACACAAGGATCTGCTATCCTGTTATGCACGGTCTCTTTCCGCGTCTCAAGATGAACGCCTGTTTCTAATGTTTATTTTACTAACCACCCCTTATGTAATACCCCTCCAATGGGGTTTTTAAGGTAATAAAGTGAAGTGAAGTGAAGTGAAGTGAAGTGAAAAGGAAATGACCTGCGCGCACACACAGATCGGGTTGTCGATAGAAGCCTACGGCAACCACCCAACACTTTCATTTTCTGCCCACTGTGTCTTCTCGCGTCTTCAAATTCTCCCACACCTTGTTTTCTTCTATCGCGAATTACGTAGCACGCTGTCGAGGGAACACCTTATTATCAATTTTGTTCCAATCTGTTGACATCAAAAGCCTTCATTCGGGGTCGCACGTGAGAGGTGCAGTTGGCGGCGAAAATTTTAAAACGGAGCCGCACGACGTACAGAGGGCCGCCTTCGAACACTCAGAGTGAACACACACACACACACACACACACACACACACACACACACACACACACACACACACACACACACACACACACACACACACACACACACACACACACACACAGTTTCCAATGGCGAATACCGATGTTACATTTAGAACGTATATGCAACGTCTACAAAGAAAAATTTAAAATCGTAACGCGTTAAAATCATCTGTAGGAAAAAGAAAGGAGGAAAAGAAGGTTAATAAAAAAAATTCCGGCAGTACCTGTATCTCGCGATGAATGTCCACGTTAATGCGATTCGCATTGAGGCAATGCAGCGACACACCGCATATGGCCACCTCCGAAACGCGTCATGTCTGAGGCGTGTGGTATACAGCCGGGCTCCTGCCTCACGCTTCTCTCTGGACACGCTGCACCACCTGGCGGCGCCGCCACGAATTAAGTAGGCGCGTGACGCTGGTTTGATTTTGCCCAGCAATGAATGAAGTTTAAAGGTCTTTTTTTTTTGTCATTGAAGAGGGGCACCTACCTAGGAGCACATACCCAGTGACTCAACTTGGCGCGAAAAAAGGTTCAATAAAAAAGTTGCACATGCCCAGTGGTACCCGCCGTGGTTGCTCAGTGGCTATGATGTTGGGCTGCTGAGCACGAGGTCGTGGGATCGAATCCCGGCCACGGCGGCCGCATTTCGATGAGGGCGAAATGCGAGAACACCCGCGTCATTAGATTTAGGTGCACGTTAAAGAACTCCCGGTCGAAATTTCCGGAGCCCTCCACTACGGCGTGCCTCATAATCAGAAAGTGGTTTTGGCGCGTAAAACCCCACAATTTTGATCCCCAGCGGCACATAGCCAGTTACCCAAGCTGCTCCGACGATTTGATTCGAGCCCGGTTACCTCAGCGCCGCAGCCAACGGGCCACCAACGGGCCATCTGCCAACGGGCAGACCATGGACGACCCAATGACCCTTGTTGGCGAAAAACGGTCAGGGGCACCGATAGGTGGCAACCGGAATGTGCGTGAAATATCCTGAGAATTCCAATCCCATTAAAAATTTACAGCATTTCAAAGCCTGGCAAGCGTTCTTATAACGGCTGTCTACACTTCTTCGGATACCGTAGCTACGACAACGATTCAATACAGCCCACTCAAACAAACGTAACAGCGACGTGTCGGGCAGCGTATAGATGAAAGCTTTCAACGTGGCGACGTTGCTAATCTACAAGTGACTTCCCAAATGTTACGCCTTGCTCAGAGGTGCGTTCCTAATCTGACCTTAGTGAACGGATGGCCGGAAGACCATGCGAAGCGGTTCGGAGGTCGAAGGACGTCCGAGGACGACCGCTGTCAATGACGCATTAGGCTCACCGTGCAGACAAACAGTGGTGGCGACGAAGAGCCACCAGTATTGTTGGCGTCCGAAGCGACTCATGGCGTGGCGGAACAAGCGAGGGGGTGAGGAGAGCGCTTAAGGTGCAAGATGCCCCGCTCGCTGAATGCAGGCGTCGGAAGTTTACGCACGACCCACCGACGACTTGGCCACGAAGAAAAACAAGCGTCGTCGCTCAGGGCCGGGCGCCTCGTAAAACGAAGCACCGAGGCCAGGAATGAATAAAAAAAGAAAGGAGCGGCTTAACGGTTTCTGCGCTACTCATATAACATGCGAAAGCCAGCTGTGTCATCGAGAGCCCGTCGTCGATGCTGTTACAAGCCTAGCCCGCAAGTTCGGCAGCAACGCGTCCTCGTGGGCATCTTGATCGGGGGCGTACCGAGCAAAGCGATTTCAGCACGCGTGCGTCATCTCCGCTGTTTGCTCAAGCGCGCCGCAGTCGTTAGGAAAGAGGCACCATGGGATCTTGCAAGACTTACAGCTTTACATGTGTAATAGGGATCGGGGACCGTTGGCTGCATTCATAAGTCCATTCGCCCGCGACGACGATTCACGAATACGGGTAACACACCCCGGTCGCGACACCAACCTGCATGGCATCGAAGACGCCGACATATGACGGGCCATTCTCACAAAGCCGAGGCCGTTTAGCTACTTGGTTCTTAGCGGGGTCGCCAAGAAGTTCGCTCGCTTGAGTGACACGCAGTGGCAGTCCTCGCCGATTATGATGGAAAACGTAGCACTAGCGATGGAATTGGTTATGGTGCGAAATGAATTGTTCTTTCAGCCAAGGCGTTACAGGTGCGTGTGCAGAAAACAGTTCGTACGCCTGGAGCGGGTTCGTAAGAACCAATTACGGGCCAGACGGGCTAGCGACCACGCTAGCCATGGCGTTTGGCTTTTGACGAACAGTTATCACCGGGCCGGCAAACCGAACTTTACCTAGAAGCGACACTTTGGCCGATGCTGAGCCCGAACCCGAACAAATATTTTTAGAACGCACCAGAACGCGAGCCGAACCTTAACCGACAGAAAGAGTATTCACAACCGATTCAGAACGAAACGCAGTTCAAGCAGATTGGGTGGCACAATCAAGAAAGGCGTCAGGCTGAGCGAAACTGTCGTCCTCCCACAGTCGGCGCGCCCAACTAGCAGCCTGTTCGGCTATAGCAAGTGAACCTTTACGCACGAGTCCTTTCGGGCCAGGTGCTACTACGTACGTGCCAAAAGATGCGGGTACCTAGTTTTCGTCGCTTCTATTACGGTGTGCCGTCATCGCCGTCATCAAAACGTTGCACGCGAGCATCTCTTATTATACGAAGGCTTAAGATATTCGCAACGAACTAGCCCACTCCGAAGTGCACATCCGAATTCTATTTTAGATCATTCCTGAAGCTTTAAATCCTTTTGTGCAAAACACAAGCGTCAATGAATGGGACCACACTTCGTACAAAATCATCTCAATATAAGGACCCGAGGCACCTTTTATTCAAACCTGAGCAACAAGGTCGAATGAGCGCGTTGCCCTTTCATGAAATAGATCGCTTCTTTTATGTTGGCAAGGAGGACTGTAGGAGTATTTTAATGATTGGAAAATGTAGAGAGGTCGGCCGGATATTGGAGCATCTGGCCTGCAACTCTACGTAAGGGAAGGGGAAGAGGGGAAGCAAAAGGGTCACAATGGGGGATGATAATGGGAGGAACGAAGTGAAGGACACATTACACAACTGGTATCACAGGCGTGAGTCCAGGCCCGTGTCACCTAGGAAACGTGAAAATGCACGCATTGTCTCTGTCGTCTGCCAACTCTGTGGCCATGCGCCTAGCAAGAGGTCCTCCGACAGTGGTCCATTTTGTAAATGACGAATATAGCATTTGGTTGGTTGGTTGGTTGGTTGGTTGGTTGGTTGGTTTGCACAAGGTCATATGGATAGACCCACTACGGCGGATAGGCGATGAATCGGGTGGTTGGATGGATGGACGGAAAAACTTTAATAAGGCCCATCGGGACGTGCCCGTAGCGGGCTGCTCCCACGTCGGCACAGAAAGACCCAGCCTCTCCGCCACGTCGCGGGCCCGTTGGACTGCCCATTTAGTTGGGGTGTGTGAGACCGGGCTAGTTGCTGCTGTGTCCACTCTTGCGCTAGTCACTTCACCATAGATGGGATTGGGTGTTGATGGAAAAAAAAATGACCTGTTAATCACCCTTCCTTTTTTTTCTTATTCGAGGAATAGTCCGCGACGGTATGTGTACAAGAAATTGGTCATTTATTTTCCTCACTCCGCGAGGCGCGTAAGGAAGACGTCAGTGCCAGAGCATGCAAACGCCTCGAGCACAACCGTCTCACTATGCCACGGACACGGCGACCCCGTTTCCAATGTCATAACTGCTTTGCATAGTAATATGGCCGCAATCAAAAACTAGGAAACGCATTTACGATTATGTTTTTCTTTGACCAATGCACCAATGTGGACGTGTGTCATATTTCTTGGTGGTTCGTGCTAAATTTAGCAGGCCACAATTGTAGAGCAGGAAGAATACGAAGAAGAAGAAGTAGAAGAAGAAGAAGAAGGAGAAGAAGACGATCACGGTAGGCAAGCCGCGAGAGGCAATGACCGCAAGTTATAACCTCTAGATTGTTATTTCATCTCTTCCTTGTCCGTTTCTCTTAGCCGTTCGATTCACGTCCAATCCTCTACTGTGTGTCTGCGCCACAAACATTCAGAGTGACAGCAGCATGTCCGAGGCGATGGTCTTCTCAAAAGCCACGGAGCCGATTCCTGCTCGGCCAGAATCGTCGAAGAAACTCGTGACCATCGGCCTGGCCACCAGTACCGAGTCATCCAGGTATGCAGGCACGCGATACGTTCAGCTTGCGGGACGCATGCAGTGGAGGGCCATATCCTCCAAGAAAATACGATTAGGTGCTATCTCGCGTTTGGAACTACCCAATCTTTCATCCATCCTCCAGTGACAGGAACAAGAGACAAACGTTACTAACGCAATACTTTCCTCTGCATATGCTACTTAAGTTAAGGCGGTGATAGTCAAGCTTCGGCGTTCGTCTTCTACTCCTGTCCTCTATTTTTTTGGTGGCTATGGTGTTCTTGTGGCACAAAATATTGACGGCATTCTTAAACACAGCTCGAAGCTTTAAATTGAAGAACTTAGAATGACACATATCGGATATGGCAAAGAATGATTGAATGACCGACGCATTTCGATCCTTTCAGAGCGAAGGACGGGACCCAGCCAGATGATTTCGCCCTGCTCCACAGTTCCGTGCTCCGCAAGACGGTCCCCCCGTCGGAGGAAACGAACCTGCAGCCCGCCACCAGTAGCACAACCGTTCCGTGCCCCCATGCCCACACGATCACGGCTCATTCGCCACCTTTAGACATGGACAGGATCTTGGGCAGCGGCTTGTTCCAGTGGGTCATCGTGGCCTTCGCTCACCTGTCGTCCGCACTGGTCGTTATTCATCACATGTCCATGCAGATGTTTCTGCTGCCTGTGGCATACTGGTGCCGTCCTCCCGCCGACGCCAACGTGAGCGTCAGCCGCTGGAAGGCGGAGAACATCCCGCTGCGGCCAGACGGCACGTACAGCCAGTGCACAATGTACCCACCCGAAGTGCCCGAGGTCAATGGCACCCGCGTCGAAGTGGCCTGCACCGAGTGGCAGTTCGACCTGCTCCCGAGCGAGACCACGATCGTCAGCGAGTGGAACCTGGTGTGCGATCGCGCCTGGTACGTGCCCGCCGCCTTCGTCTACAACAGAATCGGCGTCGTCATCTCGGTGCTCTTTTTCGGCCAGATATCGGACAGGGTTGGCCGGCTGCCCGCTGTCTACGCTTGCACAGTCCTCACTGTGGCATCCGCCGGCGGCGCTACGCTTGCGCGGACATTCATCAACTTCATAGCCGCCCGGATTCTTCTGGCGGCATCGCTGAGCGTCCTCGATATCTCCATGGTTGTCATTCTGTTCGAGAACTCGGGAGACAAACACCGGGAAGGCTATTTCTGCCTGGCCATGACCGGAACAGTTGTTGCAAGCGTCTTGGCTCAGGCGCTAACCCTACCGCCGCGGAATTACAAGGCGCTGGAAGTGGTCACTTTCTCCTTCACGATGGCACTCGTGCCAGTGTTCTGCCTTGTGGGCGAGTCCATCAGATGGCTTCTGGTATCCAACAATGTCGAGCAGGCCGAGAAGGCGATACGGCGCGCCGCTGCGTGGAACAACCACCAGATCAACGAGGAGAGCTTGTTCTCCACAGTCTCATCCTTTCGTGCCCCAGCGGCACTGCCGAAAATGAACTTCCTCACTTTTTTGGCCAGCAAGGACTTGTGGAAGCGAAACGCTACGCTCTGCTGGACTTGGTTCAGCATTCTGCTGTCCTTGTACGGTATGAACCTGAACGGGCCGTTGGACGACCCCTGGCACCTCTTGTTACTCGCCGTAACGAGGGCTGCCTCGATTTTCCTATTCTGGATATTCTTGCTGGCTAGTCCCCGCAAGATTTTGCTCACACTAGCGCTGCCGTTGACCTGCTGCATGTTGCTTTTGTACGGCAACCTCAAGGCCGAGCACGAAGGACACAAGACATGGATCCTCGGCGAGATAATCGTGAGCATGCTCCTCGGAGAAGCCACCGCCGTAAACGTATTTACGCTCGAGTTGTACCCGACCGTAGTGCGGGGCATCGGCTTCTTTTTCGCCTACTTCTGCGGACAGCTCGGGGCTACCTTGGGGCCGCTTCTGCCGCAACTGGAAGCCCATGTGTTCCCAACTGCCGCCAGCGTG
The DNA here is from genome assembly GCF_050947875.1 of Dermacentor variabilis. Lineage (NCBI taxonomy): Eukaryota > Metazoa > Arthropoda > Arachnida > Ixodida > Ixodidae > Dermacentor > Dermacentor variabilis. The sequence continues at coordinate 131,290,728 of NC_134576.1, forward strand.
TTCTACTTCGCGGCGCTATTCACTACCACTTTCCTCATCAGGCTGCTTCCGGAAACCAAACGCCAGAAGACACCGCAATCACTGCAGGATATCCTGCCCTGAATTGGAGTTGAAAGGAGGAGGTAGATAGACGTGTAATTTCCCTTTGATTCTTGACTAACCTTTGCAGACTGATAGCAAGCGATATCATGCTCCCCGCTGATTGTTGTTGTGTCACACACATGACTGATGGCGTAGATTATCGTGGTTTTCGTGCTGCTTTCGTGCATGTTAAAGCTCAAATGAAGACACAAGTACGAACAGCGTAATCTTAATACCCTTCTCTTCAAGGATACAGTATCCGCCGGAGGTCGCTGTGTGCGTGCGTGCGCCGAGAATAACGTATGGCGCTACCGTCAATCTATTTTTTGTTGTCCTTTATCAACTCGTATTAGCGCTGAACCGATTGCATATTTCTGAAAGTGCCCATCAATACTCATGTTATTCAGTTTCAGGTGCTGTGCATTTGCCTGGTCAATGCAGAAATCCATTGTTTCACAAATCTATATCCAACCAATAAAGAAAAGAGTTGTAGATTGTAGGCGGGTGTGGCCTCCGAGACAACGGAAAGTGAGGTCTGTTGGTGATGAGGAAGATAACCACTATAAGAAACCTACGATAAGCCACTATAAGAACTATCAGCCCAAGCACTCCGTACAGATGGTTAACCAGCGAAGCTGAAACGTGAGGTCCCGGTGTTTGTCATTGGATGATAATAATATTTGGGGTTTTACGTGCCAAAACCACTTTCTGATTATGAGGCACGCCGTAGTGGGGGGCTCCGGAAATTTTGACCACCTGGGGTTCTTTAACGTGCACCTAAATCTAAGCACACGGGTGTTTTCGCATTTCGCCCCCATCGAAATGCGGCCGCCGTGGCCGGGATTCGATCCCGCGACCTCGTGCTCAGCAGCCCAACACCATAGCCACTGAGCAACCACGGCGGGTTTGTCATTGGATGAATCCCGACGGTTCAATAAAGTCTTTCTCAATTATTGGTTACGTATTTGTGTTTCTTAACGAGGCTGCACACACGTTCGGCCCCTCATGCCCCCTTAAGCGATGTCTCATAACCCCGTAAGCGCGGCCTCGCCATTACGGCGACAGTTATGTAATCTTTGTGGGGCGAGAGGGACCCTCGACCACATGATATGGGAATGTCCGTACTCTCCCGGGGGAACGCACAAAATAGGTAGTAAGGACACCTGGGAGACCCTGCTGCGCAGCTCGGACTCTGAGCTCCAGCTCCAGCTCGTCCAACTGGCTGAAGAGGCTGCTGGGACCCAAGACCTCCCAGCCTGCATCTGAGGCGGCGGCACTCACCCCCTGACCTGCGTGTCGGGGACTGGGTAGATCACCTTATCTGTTGGACAATAAAGTTTATTCTATCTATCTATCTACGCTGGAATGACGAGCGGAACGGAGCCAGCTGCGGAAGAAGACGAGACGCTCGAGCCATTGCTGATGATGATAGTTTTCAAGCGAAGCTTGCATTGACCCACTTGTATCGGTGTTGCTGTTGTCCGAAAAAACAAAAAGCCGCGGGAAAGTAAAAATTGCTTGTCGGGCTGCGAGAACGCGATGCTAACCGATTCAGCCACTGTCGTTATTTTTCTCTTCATTTTCAGAATTCAGCCACTGTCGGTTCTTCATACGCGCACTTTACAGCAGGGGTTTTGTATGCATGAAGAAGTAGACGCACAGCAAGGCGCGAGCCAATCACAGGCGTCGCCTCCCTCCGGAGGAGGAAAAGGGTGTGATCGCGCGTTCCACTCGCCTCGCGCCCGCCGATTCTCACCAGAACCAGCGCAGCACGACGCGATAACGAAACAACTGAAACTCCAAAGCTCGCGCGGCGCGGAGTCGAGCGCGCAGAGTCGAGCTAAAACGAAACCTTTCGACCGCCCATACTACTGAAGGGTAACGTCAAAATGTTATTTTTTCTTAGAATCGAACACAAGTAGACAAGTTGCATTTTCTTCCTTCTTATAACCTAATGAAATGATCTTTTTAATACGAGTAGTTGACTACTGGTGACATAAATTATGATGAGGAGTGCCTTCGTCATCGGGCTAGTACCGGAATGTCACTGGGGGGTCTCAAATCGTGCCATGCATTTACCTCAATTTCTCGGTTACTAAAGCTCTGTTCGCGATTATATTGACGCCTTAGACGTTCTAGTGCATTGCTTTATCACTTTAACTTGACTTCATAGTAACCTTTAGTGTCCCTTTAAGCACTCCCCATACGTCGGTCGATCCCGAAGATAGTGCAATGCCGGACTGACCCGCAGCGGAGGTGTTGTTCACCATTAAGAGGCCCACATACACAGCTTCGCTGGTCAGCCTTCTTCACAGAGTGAACACGCGAATACGACAGTGGGGAATGTGGCCCTTAACAGATTCAATATATATATATATATATATATATATATATACAGAGAGAGACATGCAAATTAGAGAAAGGCAGACAGGTTAGCCAAAGTTAAAGCCGCCGGTTTGCTACCCTGCACTAGGAGAAGTGAAAGGGGAAGTGAAGGTCACGAGGGTTGCAATGTGGGCTTGTTTGTAATGCATCTTCTATGGGGAGTACGGTAGCGCGATTTTCAAAGACGGGACAAAAGAAGACACACAGGGACACACACAGCGCACAGTTAGCGCTGTGTGTGTCCCTGTGTCTCTTTTGTCCCGTCTTTGAGGGTCGCGCTACCGTACACCCCAATAAAGACGGAAAGAAGGGCGGCGACAAAAAGAAAGGGGGGAAAAGGACGGGATCCCTATAGTCTTTCTAGTAGGCCACTGCCACGTAAAAAGGTCACCAAAGCCTTGACCGACTTTCGGTGCGACGACAGTTCATGTCGGCATTCCAAAATTGACTGTTGTGAAAGCGGCCTGTCGTCAAGACGTGCCAGCGCGGCCGCTAGGGACAGCCGGTGCGCGCTGTATCGAAGACAGTGGCAAAGTACGTGTTCTATAGTCTCCTCGCCGCCGCAGTGACTGCAAAGCGCGCTCTCGTCCTTACCGACTCGGAAGGCAAAAGATCTTGTGAAAGCGACACCAAGCCACAGTCGGCGGAGTACTGTTGTTTCGAGTCTAGAGAGTCCAGACGGGGGTCGTAACTAGTCGAAGGGACGGGTCCAGTCGCTGCAGATGCGTGTTCTTCAAGCTTGGTGCGTTCCACGAAGATCCTACAGCTTCATTTGCAGGCACACGAATTTGCATTGCTGCGTCTGTTCTTGAGAATGGTATGGACTCTTGCAAGCTCTCCTCCTGTTCAGATCGTGATGCTGCATCGGCATGTTATTTGCCCATTATGCATGCCACAGAGGCTTGGAATACACTGCAACGTAATGTCGTGGCCTTGCTCGACGAGGTGGTGAAGCATCAGTCTGATTTCTAGAACTAGTTGTTCGTGGGGTCCGCGGCGTAAGGCAGAAACCAAACAGTGAAGAGCAGCCTTGGAGTCCTTCAACACGATCCATTTCTTGGGCAGTTCATCAGAAATTACGCGAAGTGCACAACTAACAGCAGCGAGTTCCGTTGCAGTCGATGTAGTCTGGTGAAATAGTCGAATCTTTACGATGGAGGTTTTTGCAGCAAAGATCACCGATCCTGCAGACCCATTCGCCGTGGTTGAAGCGTCATTATATAGATGATGATGCTCGTTGTATGTCTCGTGCAGCAAGAGCAGTGAAAGCTGGTTGAATGCTGGAGACGAGAGTTGTGATTTTGTTCGTATTCCTGTTACCATTAGTCGAACTTTGGTTGAGCCAAGCATCATGGGGAAACGGAACTCTCGCGGAAGCTGTATAACTTGATGGAAGGTATACACGATGGGAAAGGATTATCTGACAAAAGGAGGCACGTGACCGATCCTATGGCAGTGAGGTTAGATGATGGGCAGGGGGTCGAGCAAGGTGTCTTACGTGTGGTCTGAGCGCTTCCATGAGTATATGGGTCTTGGCTGGGAAGTCGTGTGCAATTGCAATTGTTTCAGCTGTTGACGAGCATCGCGGCAATCCAAGACACACGCTAAGTGCCTGGGCCTGGACGCTTTCGAGTCTACTGATATTAGTCCTGCAGGAGTTGGTCGGCACAGGCAAGCTGTATCGCAAATACCCGAGAAAGAGCGTTCTGTATAGTTGCATTATTGCATGCACTAACGTACCCCGGGCTTTTCCGCCAAGAAACTTGAACACATTGGAGCACTGTAAGAAATGATATTTCACGTGATTGTGCACCTACAGTGTCTCTCTAAATTGTGTTCCAATGGAATGACTTCGGCATTGGTCGGCCGAGAAACAAGCGAACCGAAGAGAGAAGGTTAAATGAAAGGCACGAAGGTTGGCCAGGACTAAGCCCGATTTGCTACGCTACAGCGGGGGAAGGGGATGAAAATATTAAAATAAGGAAAGGAAGTAAAGACCCTGACGAAGACTGGCGCCCTTGGCGAAACAGGAGCGTGTCGTAATGACAGGTCCCCTTATATAGAAACGGTGGCTGTTCCCCTAATTCATCAACCTGCCAACCGAAAGGTTGGCAGTTTCCCTAACGAAAACTGTTCCTCTTGCCAAAGCCCTGGCAGGTGCCCCGACGAAGACGTCGGCTCTTGTGGCCTTCTTGAAACGTTGGCTTACGGCTAAGATATTTCTTACTCGCCGCTGTTAATTTCTGCACGGCGGCGTATGCATCTTCGCGCGTTAAGCGACAACTTCAAATGTTTAATGATAGGGAAGATGTTTATTGAGAAAATGAAAAAAAGACGTTTTGCGGGACACTAGTAAAATAATACTCAAAACAGGACGCACTCTGATGTAGAGGTCTGCAAAATCTCACTTATGGTGCGTTCCCACCGACGTTTCTACCGCGAGAGGAGTAGCGGGAGCGCCGGTGTTACGTGTCGAAACGGCGACGAGCATTCCTTGAGTGCTTCCCGCGAGACAGCCCTTTCATCAGCACCCGCCCAGACTGTGGCGTGGCCCGACATAGACTGCGACGCGCAAACAAAGGAGCTAACATGGATGGATGGATGGATGGATGGATGGATGGATGGATGGATGGATGGATGGATGGATGGATCGATGGATGGATCGATGGATGGATCGATGGATGGAGATGGATGGAGATGGATGGATGGATGGATGGATGGATGGATGGATGGATGGATGGATGGATGGATGGATGGATGGATGTACGGATGGATGGTTGGATGGATGAATTGATGGTGGGTGGTTGGAGATGAATGGATGTATGGATGGATGGATGAAGATGGATGGATGGAGATGGATGGTTGTATGGATGGATGGAGATGGATTGATGGATGGGTGGATGGAGATGGATGAATGGATTGATGGATGGGTGGATGGAGATGGATGTTATGAGCGTCCCCTTTGGAACGGGGCCATGGGTTATCCACCAAGCTCTTGCTATTATACTGCCTAATGTCCTACCAAAGTTAAAAAGAAGAAAAGGAAAGGAAAACGAAAAGACCACGATGAATTCCCATAACCAAATTTGCTGACCCCTATTGTGAACTTTGTTTTTGTTTACGTCTCCGTCTTTCTTTTTTTTTGTCGTTTTCCTATTTTTCTTCCATCAATCTTCCAATCGCCTCTTACTAGTCTCTAGCGCGTACATGTTTACTTTTCCCCTGCTCTCGCCGAACCCAAGGCCTTCAAGAAATCCAGTGGTGCCTAAATCGACCACTGGGCAGATATCTTCCCATTCAAATAAAAGATTGCTCCATCGTTTTCCTAGCTTTACCGCAGAAAGCACATGCTTCTTCTTCCTTCTTATATCTCGCTTTATATGTGCGTGTTCTGAGGCATCCTGGTATCGCTTCGAAAAGTAATGAGCTTCCCTTTGAGTTATACTAAATTGTTTCTTTCTTGATTTCGTTTTTTCCTTTTAAGCAGTTACTCATGGCAGGTTTATTTTTCATTGCCGCTACCCACGATATTATTTCAGCCTCTCTGACTTTCCGCTTGACGTTCTTTGTTGCTGTGTTACGCACCCTATACTTGCCGCATAATTGCTGATAAGCTTCCTAGTTCTTTTCCTTCACTGTCAATCAATGTTTTTTTTTTGGTACAAATACTGCAACACTCTCCTAGCCCATTTACTTTCTTCCATATTCCATATTCCATATAGCGGCTCCACAGCCACCGTAGTCATCCACAAAGAAAGGAACAAAATTCCAATGCAGAAAGGTATCATGAAGGGAGATATCATCTCTCCAATGGTATTCACAGCGTGTTTGAAGGAGGTATTCAGAAACGTGGATTGGGAAGAATTTGGGATAAGAGTCAATGGAGAATACCTTAGTAACTTGCGATTCACTGATGATATTGCCTTGCTTAGTAACTCAGGAGACCAAATGCAATGCATGCTCACAGACCTGGAGAAGCAAAGCAGAAGAGTGGGTCTAAAAATTAACCTGCAGAAAACTAAAGTAATGTTTAACAGTCTCGGAAGAGAACAGCAATTTACGATAGGCAGCGAGGCACTGGAAGTCGTAAGGGAATACATCTACTTAGGGCAGGTAGTGACGGCGGATCCGGATCATGAGACGGAAATAATCAGAAGAATAAAAATGGGCTGGGGTGCGTTTGGCAGGCATTCTCAGATCATGAACAGGAGGTTGCCATTATCCCTCAAGAGAAAAGAGTATAACAGCTGTGTCTTACCAGTACTCACGTACGGGGCAGAAACCTGGAGGCTTACGAAAAGGGTTCTGCTTACAATAAGGACGACGCAACGAGCTATGGAAAGAAGAATGTTGGGGGCAACGTTATGGGAAAAGAACAGAGCAGATTGGGTGAGGGAACAAACGCAGGTTAATGACATCTTAGTTGAAATCAAGAAAAAGAAATGGGCAGGACATGTAATGAGCAGGGAAGATAACCGATGGCCATAAAGGGTTACGGACTGGATTCCAAGGGAAGGGAAGCGTAGCAGGGGGTGGCAGAAAGTTAGATGGGCGGATGAGATTAAGAAGTTTGCAAGGACAACATGGCCACAATTAGTACATGACCGGGGTAGTTGGAGAACTATGGGAGAGGCCTTTGCCCTGCAGTGGGCGTAACCAGGATGATGATGATGATGATGATGATGATGATGATGATGATGATGATGATGATGATGATATTCCTCAGTCATTCTTCACAAACTTGTCTAGCCCATATCAACCTGCGCAGTTTCATTTGTAGTCTTCCCGTGAGCGCCAAGCGCGAGGCGTCCCACTGACCTTTGGTTCCCATCGAGTCCTGCTTGTACCCCCGATTTGAAGCAAATAACCGCATTTCCACAAGTAAGTCCTGGAACCATTACACCCTTCCACATACCCCGTAGCACCTCGTACCTATTGTATCCCCATAGCACTCTGTGCTTCATTATGGCTGCATTTCTCTTCCTCTTTACTCTTATTGTTTTTCCTGTGTTTCCATGTATCTATTGCGTTCGTTTATCCATATACCAAGGTATTTAGGTTCTTTTACCCGAGGTATTTCCTGGCCCTGTATTGCCACTGCCTGTTCACTGTTTTCATTGAATACCATAAAACCTGATTTTCTAACACTAAATTTCAAACCTAAATTATCGCCCTCCTGTCTATAGATATTAGCCAGACGTTGCAAATCACTTTGCCTGTGAGCTAGCAACACAATGGCGTCCGCATAAAATAAACCTGGAAGCTGCTGGTCTACTACTGTATACTCGCCTGTTTGTATGAGAGATTAAACCCGATATTACTTTCTTCCAGCGCCCTCTCCATCCTCACCATGTACATCATAAACAGCAGTGGCAACAAAGGGCACCCCTGCCTCAGTCCCTTCTTGATATGAACTTTGTCCTCGCTCCCCATCGCTTCCCATTCAATGCAAACGGTATTTTCTAGGCAATTCTCTCTCAAAAGCTGTGGACAATCGTCACCTAAGCCTTTCCCTTGCAGCCCGCTAAAACACTTGCAGCTCAATTAAATGTGCGCAAATCGTTTTTAAGCGCCTCTATGAAACTTCTTTCCAAGTTGTTTAGTCATTAACAACAAATAATACAATGAAAAGGCTATTTAGTCTTTTTTTAATCCAAAAACACATTCCAAGACTCTGGCAACACTGACAAATACGCCGCGAGCGCGCGGTAGCATAGAGTTTCTCACTAACACCTAGAGGGAAATGTGGCGCCACCGTCTATGGAAGTTTCTTAAAGAGCACCGTGTGGTCATGGGAATGACGGTATATGTGCCTGCGAGGCTCGTGTTGGCTGGTGTTGTAAGAGGCTTCGTCTAGAACGTAGATATGCCTACACAAATACCGTGTTCTTAAAGTAAAATCTTCATAAAATGTTTCAATTCACGCATATTATATCTTTACTCACCTACAATGCATGACCAAGCGAAGAAAAGCAAGAACAGACGACAAACTGTTTCAAAGCGAGCGCGAATCTTGTCGTCTGTCCTCCAACTTTAGGCCGCCCGCTGATACTTTTTACGTATCATATAATTTGACATGCAATAACAAGTTCTCATAGTTAAACAAAACATGTGTTTGTCTAATAATAAAGCTAAAACAGCTTTTTACGTGCCATTTTAGTAGAAGATGAATCATTGTGACAGACGGAACGGTGCTTGCCAGGCGCGTCTTCAAGACGTCCTGGCTCTTCGAGAACGATGCCAATCCGAAGTCACAATATACCGGCATTCCCATGCATACGACAGCGCAGCAGCGCCAGATTTCCCTCTAGGTAATATAGTGAGAAATTCTTTGCGGGGTGGCCGTCCGTCTGCTTTTAGCCGAATATGTAAATGATGCCAGCCAACCGTCGGCGTCGTCCCGCTGCGTCTATTTGTGCCGGGCGATGTTCGCTGTGAAAGTTCGCTCCACTTATCCCGGGCTTTACAGTGGGTGCCCGTGTGAGTCAAACTTCACAGGAACTCCTGGGACCAGTCGCGCAAGCACTCGTAGCAGTCTCCCGCTTGCTTGCTGTTGGCACCGCAGGTACTTTTCATCCAGCCCTCAAAGCTTTGCCGGTCCTTCTTCAACTCCAAGAACTGCCCAAGGACGACATAGGCCTAGAACAACAGAAGAGAGTAAAGTTCAGTCCATTCGCTTAAGTTACCGCAAGACAGACGTGAAAAATTACATTTCCATACAAAAGCAAAACAAAAAGAAATGCAAAGCTCCCTAAATTATCTTTTTTTTTTAATTCTTCGAACGATGTTCGTATGTCATCGCATCTGTGATTTATCATCGTGCACTCGTGGGTGACTTGCGCGTCTGCCTCGACGTTCCGTGTGCAACTTGAGTCTTCAAAGCAACTTTCATTACAGAGTGGCGGTACAGTTGAAAGAGCGAGAATCATAAAGCAAACCGTACAAGAAAACCACACGACTCGGTTTCTGCAAGTTAAACTGCGCGAAAAGACGAAGACAGTACAGACAGTTAACCTAGCTGGCTGCTGCCGTGACGAATACATGGGGGGTGGGGGGAGGTATTCTGTAAGAGTCCACCTGGTGGACTGTCCATTTCGGCCACTGCTGATTGGATGCAGCTCTACTAGAGAGGAGGGGACGAGCGGCCCTAGCCAATCAGCAGCGGCCGAAATGGACAGCCCACTAGGTGTACTCTCACAGAATCCCCCCCCCCCCCTAGGTCCCCTTCTCGAAACATTGCGCGTTGACCTGAAAAATACACCCCTCCTACTCAAAATGCCGAATATTGCCTCAACAAGGACAGTTCCCTTTGTTAAAACATCGTTCTTCCTTTTTTTTTACACACACACGTACACACATGCACTTAGGACCAGCGCTTAACTACTAACTGAATATTTGTTCTTGAATACTACCGTTAATATTTACCACGTCCTCACTTTTGATATAAACCTATTTATCGTAAAAAAGAGGCGCGAATGAAGTTCCTGCGCTGAAGGGAACATGAGACACTACCCGGCCACATAATCGTACAAAACCCGACAGAACGGTTTATTAATAACTGGCAGCTGTTCCTGATGCATTCGCTTTGCAGTGTGCCGCACCAACATGCATACATATACCGCATGTCCCACGTAACTTTAAGTAAACCTTAAAAATATGCAAATGCCACGTATCTGGACATAACCAAGGTATTGTTGTTTGCCGTTGCTTGGAGATACTCAGATTGTTATTTTTTTGCATTCCGCGCCTAATTGCATAGTTAGTCTGAATTATTAAACTTCTCAAATAATGTAATTAGATTAAAAGTGTCAATCAGAAAATTGTAGAGCAGCACGAAAAACTCCAGACAGAGCTTTCTGTTGTGAAGTACGTGCTACATACAAGTGTTTTTCCGAGCGTGAAAGAAGCCCGCGAATGCACTCGAAATTGTCCAACGACTGGCCGCTCGTGGAACTTTACGTGTTTTCGCGGGCTTCTTTCACGCTAAAACAAAATCACTTTTATGTAGCACGTATTGCACAACAGAAACCTCTATCGGGAGTTTTTCGTGTTGCTCTACAATTTTCTGATTGACACTTTTCATCTCATTATGATATTTGCGAAGTTCATTAATTGATTAAGAATAAATATGTAATTAGGCAGAATGCAATAAAGCATCCGAGTATCTCCAAGCGACGGCAAACAATATTCTATCCAGCAACGTGGAATTAGCATATTTTTACTAACATTACGCGGGACACCCTAACGTTGGGACACCCTGTATACATACATATGTCAGCCTATATATATACACACGAAGTTCTCTCTAGTTGCCCACTTGTCTGCTCCTAATTTCGCCTACTACGTAACGCTTGCGGCAGAAGGTACGTTCGACATCCGCCTCCATAGCCGTGAATGGGGATGGCCGCCATTCCCAGGGCTAAGCCGAACACATATGTATTATAGCATAGCGTTGCCGTCCTACCTGTTATTGTTACCTGTTGCCATGGCTGAGCGTGCGCAGAGTTTACCGGGCGCAAGTGTATCGCGACAGCTTCTGCCGGTCACTGCGATTGCATTACAACACGACAGCACCGTGGCTCTCCACTTCGACCCTGGATCGTCGTTGCTACTAACTCTTCCCATAGTGACAGCGAGAAATAAACGGCAAACTCAGCCTTCACTTAGTTTTAACTCGAGCGAAGGACGAAGTTAGGCCGCATTTTTGTTGTTAATACTGAGCTCACTTATTTGTTCTGAAGCTGTTAGTGTCTAAGACACCACCAAGCCGTGGAAAATGTTTTGATTTCTATCTGCCAGATGGCGCCAAAATGTTTAGCGTTGGTTTCTCTACGGTCTGTCTCATCTTGATTATAGTTTCCTCGGACTTTCCCTTCGAGATGCCCCCTTTCGTACGCGCCATCCCAGACTGTTATTCTTGACCCTGTCGAATTCTTGCGTATTGGTCAGCCTCGATTGACTGGCAGCGCTGCCCCTGGCCTATCTGATTGGCTCGAACCGTCAACATGGCGGAATTTGACAGTGTTCAGTATAGCAACCCCAGTACAAGTGGTTAGCATAATACTGTAGGTAATTACTGCGCAAATTTAAAGAGAGGGATGCCACACATAGAGTTTCTCACTATAACACCTAGAGGGTAATCTGGCGCCACCGTCTATGGGAGTTTCTTAAGGGGGCACCGTGCCGTCATGGGAATGACGGTATATGTGTCTGCGAGGCTCGTGTTGGCTGGTGTTGTAAGAGGCTTCGTCTAAAACGTGGATATGGCTACGCAAATAACGCGTTCTCAAAGTAAAATCTTCATAAAACGTTTCCATTCACGCATATTACATCTTTACTCACCCACAATGCATGACCAAGCGAAGAAAAGCAAGAACAGACGACCAACTGTTTCAAAGCGAGCGCGAACCTTGTCGTCTGTCCTCCAACTTTAGCAGCCCGCTGATACTTTTTACGTAACATGTAGTCGTACACACAATAACAAGTTATCATAGTTAAATAAAACATGTTTTCGCGTAATAATAAAGCTAAAACAAATTTTCACGTGCTGTTTCAGTAGAAAGTGAATCATTGTGACAGACGGAACGGTACTTGCCAAGCTCGTCTTCAAGGTGTCCAGTCTCTACGAGAAAGATGCCAATCCGAAGTCACAATATACCAGCATTCCCATGCATACCACAGCGCAGCAGCGCCAGATTTCCCTCTAGGTAATATAGTGAGAAACTCCATGATGCCACACGAGAAGGCCCATAGACATTGTGCAAGTGAAACGAACTAGGCCGGCCGTCAAGATGTTCGGCCAACACCTAGAAAGTCCTGCCACGGCTTCATCACTTCCCTCCAAAACTCAGCTAAGCCTACCCCTCTCCGCAGAGTAAGTGCCTAGGGCCACATACACTGGTACCAACAGATGCATGTTGGTACCAGGCCTCTTACATTGAATTGACTGGGTCACCTACATCGAATCGGCAATCATGTGAGTGACCAGCGAGCCTGTGGACTGGCGGGTGTGTATTGTTTGATTGATTGATTGATACCTCAATAAACAATTCACAAAATTGTATTATATAGCTTTGCTGTTTAATTCAGGCCATCTGGATCCCTAGCCTCAGGCTAGAGATTCAGATGCGTTGTTTACTATGCCTTTACTATAACCATAGTTATTCAATAATTTTTCTGTCGCTCTCTCTCTCGCTCTCTCTCTCTCTCAAGTGTAGAGAGGTTTGCAGGCGCAGCACCAGACACAGGGGTCGTTAACTCGCTCGATCACTCGCAGCAGCATCACTTTCAGCGAGCTTTAATCGGACAGACCAGTGGACGAGATTGTCGTCTCGCCAACAAGGCGTCGCATCGGACGTTACGTTATACGCGAAAGTGAAGGCATCCACGAAAATGATCGTCGAAAATATAGGACCACAGGAACGCTTGAACGCACTTTATCAAACCCTCTTTCTTTCAGCCGGCCGCCGAGGGCGTCGCCAATACCAGCAAGCTCCGTCACGGCCTTTTCTCCCATGGGCTCAGAGACAAAGTTGCGGTGCTTCTTTGACGTCGAAGACATGGCTCGCTTTCGCTGCATAGATAAGCACCCAGTAATCGTAGTGACACTTCAGCCCTTTAGCAATATCATAGTCGCTTTGCTGCTTAATTGTGAACCAGAATTCGGAACTATCACAGTTGAGCATGAATTTTATAAAGTTAATTGGACCCCATAACTATCTTGTTCAACCGAGAATTTTGTTGAGTCAGAAACACTTTACCAGTCGTGCGAATTACACAGCACTTATTCAAAAGTCAACAGTTGATGAATTTTTCGACGAAGCCAAGAATGGGGGAAATTATTTGTTATAACTTAAGTGCACAAGTGATAGGTAAACGGAAATGAAAATGGACGAAAAGAAAAATTGTCAGGGGAGGGAGCCGAACTTCCACAGGCGTTCACATCACATTCACATCGCACGCATTACGTGTGCGCTGCTCTACCAATTGAGCTACAGCGGCGGCTGTTTCCACGTCCACATTCGTTGATATCTATGTATGTGTATACAAGATATGACCCGGGTAGTGTTAGCCAGCGCCACTGATGGCCATGGCGACAGATGTGGCACATCCTTTCGACCACTGGCGTCACGTTGTGCGTGAACAACAGGCAGCTGACCATTAATACTTCGTATGCTACCCTATAAGGCATTTAACCTGCCGGAATCGAGACCCGGCCGCTCTGTGCAATGAACGCGGACAGGGAGAATCAAGGGGCCCCAATTTTTTGTTAGTCACCACCACTGTATAGCACACCACCAAGTGCAAACAGTGGTGCGGTCACAATTAACATTATTGATAGCGCGCCCGAATGTTGTGCTATACACTGATGGCGCTTACATATTGACCATAACCACCGTGATACCTCAGCGGCATCAAGGGTTACAATTGTGCTGTCTGCCATAGGCAATATTTAAAAATTTTGGTGCAGCTAAAAAAAAAACTTGTATTTAGCAGTCGGACACAAGAGGCCCTGATACACAAAGCAAACGAAAACAGCCCACGATTGCCTCGTTTTCTTTCTAACAGCAGGAACGCGACGTGTATATCGCAGTTTCGAAGCAGTCACGGGGAAGAAAAAGTAATCATGCAAACCGTAGCGAATAACGACCATACGGATAATAAAAAACTGATCTGAACCCTAAAGGTCACCCTGCCCTAGATGCCTGACCCCTACGCCCAGCATTTTCAGGATTTATCCGAGTCTGCAGCATAAAGTTTCGGATTCACCGTGTTCCTGTACAGGGCCTGGATAACGTAACAATTCAATTCACATCGCACTTCGTCAGTATAGTCTGAGCGGCGCTTCGGCCCCGTTATCACTGGGCTCGGCAGGCCGTGAACTTAGGATGATAAGAAAGATATGGGACCTAATAAAAATCATCGCACCATAGCAGCCCAGTAAAGTCTGCTGCCTAAATGTTGCTCTGACGCCTGAACGCCAACCCAACCTGCATGTTAGCGTTTCCGTGCCTGTAGCATAAAGTTTCGGATTCACCGTGTTCCTGTACAGGGCCTGGATAACGTAACAATTCTATTCACATCGCACTTCGTCAGTATATACCGAGCGGCGCTTCGGTTCCGTTATCACCGGGCTCGGCCGGCCGTGAACTTAGGATGATAAGAAAGATATGGGACCTAATAAAAATCATCGCACCATAGCAGCCCAGTAAAGTCTGCTGCCTAAATGTTGCTCTGACGCCTGAACGCCAACCCAACCTGCATGTTAGCGTTTCCGTGCCTGTAGCGTAAAGTTTCGGTTTCACCGTTTTCCTGTAGAGGTCCAGGATAACGTAACAGTTCTATTCACATCGCACTTCGTCAGTATAGTCCGAGCGGCGCTTCGGCCCCGTTATCAATGGGCTCGGCCGGCCGTGAACTGAGGATGATAAGAAAGATATGTAACCGAATAAAATTAATCCTCGCACCATAGCAGCCCAGTAAAGTCTGCAGCCTAAAGGTTGCTCTGACGCCTGAACGCCAACCAAACCTGCATTTCAGCGTTTCCGTGCCTGTAGCATGAAGTTTCGGATTCGCCGTGTACGTGTACATACGTGAGTCACCTACGGCGCAACATCAAAAATGGAGCTTGCTACTTGGCGCTATCGAGTGCGAAGGGCCTGCCTGTAGTCGCAAATGCTATCATGAGTACCAAGGGTTCGCCTCATATAAAAAAATCTAATAAAGAAAGCAATGAAACGCTCTAACAGCTGCTAAAAGCGACAAGAGCAGCAGTAACGAAGAAAGATGACACCAAACTGAGCCGGTATACTGTAGCGATTCCTTTCGCTCGATTCTATGCCACTCTTGTCATCCACCTTTCACGGCTGGCTGGTCCCTTGGACAACGCCGGCGGAGCGTAGCTCTGACGTGCACCGACGAAGAGAGAAAAGGAATGGCATCTGAATAGAGCCGTTGCATTATTCCAGCCCGGAATTATTCCAAAAGAGCGCCTGGACAAAAGAAACGCGTTCCCTAGTGCTTGCGACTGCACAGCACAGCATGCAGCAAGTTCAACAAACTCACCTCGGGTAAGACGTACGGAGTAGGTGTGTCAAAGCGCAACGCTGGCTGCAGACGCGAACTAGCAGAGATAGCAGACCGTCGCAGACGGCGTGCGGTGCAAATGCGGTGCTCGCCTTTGCGCCGATCGCGACGCTATATAAGACCCCTTCTCCGTTCTTATCCGCTGCTGTCACCATGGTAACCGATTTTTTACACCACTTCCTGCTTGATAGTCATCCTGTCGGCGACCTTGTGGTGCTGGAAGGTGACGACGACGACGAAGGAGAGCGAGCCGCGGTGGCGATAGCAGAGCTGTAGGCAAAGTGTTGCAACCAGGGAGTGGCGAGCCGCGCTGGTTGCTTTTTTTTTTTAGTTTCGTTATTTCTTTGTCTTTGTTTTTTTTTCGTTCTGCGAGGAAGTTACGTCATGTCAGCTCATGAAGGGACGTTGGGCAATTACTGAGTAGACTTTTGGCTGCAGCATAACCAGAGAAAGCGAAAACTGTTGGCTGCGGGAACATGCGACGTGCATCACGAAGCACGGTTGGCGTGTGCTTGTACGTGCTTGCGACTGATTTCCGGCTGCACCGATTCGCCACTCGACGAGGAGCAGAGGATTGCGCGTGTGAATAGCCAATACACTGCACCGATCTGATCGCTTCGCGCGGAGGCTGAAACCGTGGCGGGGCTCATACACTACAATTAACCAGTGGCGTAGCCAGGAATATATTTCGGGGGGGAAGGGGGGAGGGGGGGGCGCATCCTGATACACGGAAATCCTAGCTAACACACAGGGGTTGGAGGAGCGGAGGGGTTCGCGTTCCCGGTGTGCCACCCACCCGCTGGGCATACGCCTCTGCAGTTAGCTAATACAGTCTGAAGGAAGGGCCTGACTGGACAACCTCCAAACATCTAAGCGCCAATCGCGAGCATAATCGCGTCAACCAGCAGTATCGTTCTCGCGTATTTCAAAGCTGCGGTGTTAGGCCTACGTTAACCTCCCTGCATAATATAAGGTCGATGACACGGCCCAATGCGGGGGTCGTTACGGTTGAGAAACCAATTGGATTAGACATGATTTGTACTGAAGTATCGCCTATTTTTCCCTGCAAATATGTAATAGTCAATTGCGCTGCATAAAAATAACGCGGCGCCTCTTTGCCAACATACGATTTCAGCAAAACGAGTGAGTACGATATGAAGACCGAAAAAAGAAAAAAATTTTACAGCTTTCGTCTCCTTGCGCTTACAGGAAAGTGTGTTATTTACAGCTCATTCGGATTTCGTCTCCGTCCTCCGGATGTCTCACCCCGGGCGATGTAAACGACATATCCAATCCCGGTCCAAGACAAAGTTTCGGATTCACATCTTTCAACAGTGCTGACGTCACTGCATAGCTTATTCGAATTCGCCACATGGGGTTTTCATTTCTTCCTTTCTTTCTTTGCTGACTACAGTTAGGTCATTTTCGTGGTAACCACATCGCTAAAACATGGGGCGATACAATGGACGAGCGCACAGCGACTGTGCTGTGCGCCTCTGTATATTTTTGTGCACCTGTGAAAACGGGCATAGCGTGATAAATGCGCGCCATTGTTAGAGACTTGTCCGTAGGATCCTTCGTGTATCGCACCGTATTATTATGCCGTTTTGCTTAAGTAATTTATTCTTTTATATTCTTTTCTTCGTTGCCTGCGAATGCTACTGTGTCGCGTAAATGTGCTTCGCATTTTAATGTAAGCCTGCTAAACCGCCCGTAACACACCGCTGTGGGGTAAGGGCCAGTTCGGGTAAGGGGCCTGTGTAAACGAAAACAGCAACAAGAACGAAAAAAAATTTTCGGAGAGCACTTCTGCGGGAATTCAGCTGAAATGTGGGACTGTCACTTGTTTACATGTTTACTCCTACCCTTTCCTGGTATAGTTCTTAATGCCCTGCTTCTTCGTTGCTGTTAGTAGCATCGGTGCTAGTTTTTAGCATTAGCGCTAGTATTGGCTTCCATTAATTTATTGATGGTTGTTTCTTCTTTTTTGGAGGGGGGGGGGGGGGGGTCATGTGCGCGTGTGAGTGTTTGCGACCGTGCGCGTGCGCGAAGGAAACTGTTGTGAGCGCCCTCTGAGGTCGTGTTCCTTGCAGCAGTACAACACAAACCAAGACACGTGACGGACAACAGGGCGCGCAGGCGACTTCTGTCTCTCCCGCCTTGACTGCTCTCCGCCATACGACGTTCACCTTGTACTCCCTCCAACTCGCATGAACCTGGGAGAGAGCTTTAAGTACGGGCATGCGTGTTGTTGCTGCTCGCCCAGAAGAAGGCTCTTCTTTTTTTTTTCAAAGCATGAACTGCTTCTAGCTCCCGTTGTCGGCGACCTTCAAGTGACCTGGAGCCAAAAGATAGAGCCGTTATCCGGGCACTCGAACGAGAACATCCGGGCAAGTTGCGAGAACAAAACGAGACCCTCCCCCTCCCCCGCCTCCACCCTTGGCAGCCCGTCCATATGGACCAGTGCACAGTATGGCGTGGTGTGGTGCGGCGGGGTGTGCCGTTGCGAACATTCATTACACCCATTTTAATATTGTGGCTAGTACCATCTCCAACCAATCTGATTTGCCGGTTTCTATTTCATGCTTACATTTATGCGCTCAATTACGGGAGAGCCAGCGGTTTTACAGCGAAGCTGTTTACACAGCAACACGCGATTCTTTCGTGGTGGTCCACAGAAAACTCGGCTTTCTAGAAATCGACGATTTGGCGGGGAAGAAAAGACACATGTATAGCGCACGCGCACATGGGTGGCATGATTTTATGCCAATGTGCACATGTACAGTCTGCGTGTTAACAACCGTACCATCCGTGACTCGTGTGTCGACCTAACTATGGCGAAGAACGTGGCAACTGTCGAAATCGGAAACCTCGTAAAGCCGTCGGGAATGTCGTTGAGCAATAAATGGTTATACACTGCATTTTACGGTGTACTCATATTTCATTCGTTAGACTAGAATAGGTTAAGTGGACGGTAACAGCTTCGCTGGCAATCCACCTTCACACAGTAAATTGGGCCTTCAAATTTTTTTCTCTTTTTCTTTTTTTTTTTTTTTTTTGTGCATGCGGGAGGTACAATCACAGGAATGCCACGGAAAACTTGCTTTGCGAGTGCCGCCGACTGCAGCAATTAAACTAACTGTTACTTTATTCGTCTCATTTTATACCTCTTTTAGGCGCATCTCGAAATTTATACACGAAAATGAAAGACCACAGAGAAGTATGCACACCCGTGGACGGCACTTGTAGTTTTTTTTTTTGCTTTTATTCCTCGTCATAATGCACACAACGTCGTCGTCGTCGTCGTCGTCGTCGTCGTCGTCGTCGTCGTCGTCGTTGTCGTTGTTGTTGTTGTTGTTGTTGTTGTTGTTGTTGTTGTTGTTGTTGTTGTTGTTGTTGTTGTTGTTGTTGTTGTTGTTGTTGTTGTTGTTGTTGTTGTTGTTGTTGTTGTTGTTGTTGTTTGATCAGGCTCTGACTGCCCGTTCACACACTTTCTTTTTCTCTTGTTTTCTCGTTTATTTGGCTCTATGAAAGCCTAGTTTGAGAGCCCCAGCATTACTCCGAGGCGCTAAATGCCCTAAATACCTCAATCACTTCCCTTACGCTCAAACCTATTCAAATTTCTTACACTGACCAGTCCCCCAGAGTGGGTATACGCGCCACTCCCGCACAAGAGGCTGCCACTGCTGCCTCAGCGGGCACAGGCCACTGCCCTTGAGGTCATCATCTATCGCACTTGCACACTATTTTATTTCATTTATTCGGGAACGTCATCCGCCTTCCAGAGCATGGGCGTCCTGCAGGCTCATAGAGCCATCGTTAATGGAGCCATCTTTAAGCAGCAATTGCGACAGTCGTGACTACGCGTTGCGCATCGTTGACGACAACGTCACCTTACCGCCAAGGAGCAGCGTATTAGCCCTTGTAACCTGCGACGTATAGGACGAATATGAGGGCACTGCCGAGGCAAGTATTCCGCTGCTGCCCAATCGGAAGATGCCTGCACAGCTCGAGGTCTTGTTCAGCTGCAAAGCAGACGTTCGCTAGTTCTTCTGACTCTGGTCGTACGTCACTTGCCAACGTTAGACAACGGCTAACCTGGCCTGGGCGCTTTCTCCAACCACAGGTACATATATGCGCAAAGCGTCTCGGTCTGTGCTGGTGATGCTTATTTGCAGAAACGCTTTTTTTTTTTCAATGTCTGCTACTAAAGCAACGCGATGTTTTCTGAAGCGAAGCAGCAGCCCCGTGAGATCGGCAGTGAGGTTTGGTCTGGAGTACAGGCTGTCGTTGAGCGAGAGTACTCCTTTTTCGTGGGAGGAAGTATCGAAGTATCATTCTTACTCCTGTTGTACGGTCCTCGCGGAAATACTACATCGTGTGGCATGTAAGGATAGGATACTATAGAATATCCTTCTTCCATGGCGCTTACCCACTGCGGGAGATAGGCCAAGATTTGGATGGTATTAGGAAGATGTAGGTATATTACAAAAACAGGTAAAAGTGTCATGTGGAAACGGATAAAAACGATGTATGAAGAACTTTAGAAAAACGTCTTGAAACAACTATGAATTCCTCCACGGCTGAGCAGACATCCCTGTGGTGGTTTCCAAGAGAGGAGGCTCCTATAGAGAAATGATACTTAAAATGGAAATATTTAAACCAATTTGCGCGAACGTTGGTTCTAAAATGTTTTTTTTTCTTAAAGCGGAACAACGGCGGCAGAATAAGAAAAAAAATGATCGATGGCATGTAATATACTGGGTCTTCTGCTTTATCGTCAGTGACCTTCTCGGTACACCGCCGTTAGCGTATTTGGGTATGGCAACATCATATTCTTGCAGAAGCTTTTTTTTTAATAACCATGAGAGTGCTGAACTTGGCTTCATCATTGTGTATCCCCTCTTGTACGCATCATCATCACCCCTCATCCAACCTTCTGCACGGTAGGAAGCTAGAACACGCTACCTCAGGCCGACCTCTCTACCTTCCTTGAAACAAATTCTCTCTATTTCATTTCTTATCGGTTTCTTTCCCATCTTCGATTGTTTTATTTTCCTTTGTATCTTTTTTTTATCATATTACCACCCGGTTCATGGTCTGTCCCCCGCGGTGGGTTTGTGCCATTAAATAAGGCATCATCATCATCGCCTCCCGTAGCAGAAGAAGAAGAAGACAAAAGGCAAGAAGCGATGTTCGGCCTCCCCTCTTCCCGGCGCTGGAGCCCCGTACTCTTGACGGTCGTGCTTCTGCACGCGTGGCCAGTCGCCCTCGACGGGGCGACCGACCTGAACCAGGCCCAGCTTCGGCTCGTGGCCGACAGACTGAAGCTGGACCAGTGCCGCAGCCTCGTCGAGTCACTGCGCTCCTCCGAGGACTACGCCCTCGACCACACGCCGGACGGTATGCGTGAATTCGGCCCCGTATTTTTTTTTATTTAGAGCCGAAGCTATTTCCTCGACTAAGGATGACGTTGCACCTCATTAACAACCCTCGGTGGGTGGGTGGGTGGGTGGGTGAGTGAGTGAGTGAGTGAGTGAGTGAGTGAGTGAGTGAGTGAGTGAGTGAGTGAGTGAGTGAGTGAGTGAGTGAGTGAGTGAGTGAGTGAGTGAGTGAGTGAGTGAGTGAGTGAGTGACAACTTTATTTGTTCCACAATAAACGCGAGCAAACTCAACGTCACTTAGCCAGGCCCACTCGATGAGTGAGGGGTTTCTCAAAAACGACTCGTTCAATATTCAGTGGATTCGAGTAGGCGCCGAGAGCATCATGGACTCTATTCTGCACACTGCCAGATGCCGCCATATTGACGCGTTAAGCCAATCAGAGAAGGCGTAATTACTTTACGAGCCAATCAGGGTTCGTAATATGGCGATTTTGACAACAGAGGGACGAGTGGGGGCGAAATTTTAGGGCAGGATTAATCGGCGTGGATTTCCAAGGAAGCGCAATATGAGCGCTTCAGTCGAGTGGCGGCGCCATCACCCTCTTCCTTCAGTCGAGGTGGAGTGTGGGGTACAGTTTAGAATCCGGGGAGGGTGTCTACCCTTTCTGTCTTGTGCCTTAGCGCTGAATCAAAGACACACTCCGAAAGCACACATTCCACCCGTGTACCGAGTCATCAGGTGACTGTAGTCCTAGCCGGCACAGTGCACAAAAGAGAGAAGATGCGGTTCCGTCAATAGCTATGAGGAGCACATTAACCAGCAGCAAGCAGCACGGGTCATGTCCGGTTTCGTCCAGTAACTACACGCCGGTGTCCCGGAAGCTCAGCCGCGCAGTGACCCTATGACGCACGCTAATCACTCCGCATACGACAGCGGTGGTCGCATATAATAACAGTCACAAATACTACCAACAAACCAGTAATGTAGTTCCGTTAAATGTAACAGTTCTGCCGGAAAAATCCCAAGCGTGTCACTGACTATGCGCACAACCGCTGGTGGGCCGTACGACACACTTCCGAAGCCAACGGCGAGTCCTCGCGATCCGCGGATTTGAAGCGCCTGGCGTCTTTAACAACGCGACTTGCAAATTACGCTGTTCGCGAAGTCGGCCCGTGGTCACGCTCGCAACGGTCCGCGGTATAACCCTTCACTTGCATTGGCTTGCATTTGCCGGACGAAGGTGCAGCGCACGCGGGAAAGCGCACCAATGTCACGCACAACACCGCTTGAAACCTTAACCTCTGACGCAGGTCACGCGGAGTCGCACGCGCTGTCCTGCTACCGGCTGCTGGAACTGTGGAACCGGCAGCGTCCGGCCAACAGCACCTTCCACGCGCTCCTCGTGCGGTTGCAGGAGCTCGGACACCGGGACCTGGCCGACGACCTAGCCCGCGTCGTGTACGGCGAGAAGGTCCTCGCCGTCAAGGCGAACTTCCTGTCAGACCCATTCAGGCGAGTGCACGCGACGCAACCGAGCTCACGCCGCGCCCCTTGCCCCGGGCGATGCAACCAGAAAGAGTGACGGCTACGCACGTCGAGACGTCTCCGCTGTTCGCCGGTTCGAACAATGTTTTCAAAGGCCGAGAACAGGGAACGTCGCTGAAGCCAACGTTTCGACGTCGAAGCGTTAACATATTCCTCGTTCTATACCACTGTTAATCGCTTCAAGCCGCCATCTTCCTGAGAACGTCTCTCTTGAATATTTTTCGAAGTAAGCTTTGCAGACTTGACCGCATCCATTAAAGCGGACCTGAACCGACCTTCGGGCTTGGTGAAATAACATAGTCCGCGTATACACTGTAAAATAATTTACACCCTAAAAATGAAAAAGGGTGTAAATCTGTCTATAACTCACACCCTTGGAGTGTTATCTATATAATGGACACCCTAAGGGTGTGAGATATAGGCACATTTACACCCTTTATCACTTTTTAGGGTGTAAATTATTTTACAGTGTAGCGCACGCTGCTGTGTACACCTCAGCTAAGTTTTGCTGTCGTACGGGGTGCGTGGAGCTCGCAAGCGGAACACGAAAGTCGCCTTTCTCTCAAGCGCCCTCTTTTCCGACATGAAGCCTGCTCCTCAACCTCTTCTGGACGCTTCACTTCGTAATAAAGCGGATTTCCATACGCGGCTGCTATTGGTAGCTTCGGTCTACTACGTAGCGTGGACATCGCGGTCGCCGCGGGAGGTCGCAACGAGTCCGCTGGCTAAGCGCACTGCAGCTCGCTGAGGAAAACCGCGTTTGGCTTACGGTCATACAGCGCGTCGTATAGGCACCAAAATCGGAAGTATACTGGCGTCGACGTTAACATCCAAAATCAAATTTGAACTGCGAGCCACGGTGAGATTTAGAAGGCTGAGTGCTGTGGGCACGCCCCGCTTTGCCGTAGCCTTCGCAATGCAAGGCAGTGAAGCAGGCGCGGTAGCAGGGTGGAGGCCGTGTTTGATTGGCCAATAATTCAGCTTCTGCTGAACGCGTTGAAGTACTTTTTGCGGCAAAGTATTTCTGAAACAGCCTATCTTAGATTCAAATGCGTTTCTCCTCTTCGATAAAAAGTGCCTCAGGGCCCATTTAAGCTTGTCTGTCAAGAAAATTCTCGTCATTAGAATTTGTATAGGCAAGCTTCTAGAGCGTGCCGTATACAACGAAGTGGCAATGCCGCCGTTGCGTTTCGTGCAGCATGAAGGAAAGAAAAAAAATTGCGAAGGATCGGAGGTGCGATTGCCAAAAAATAGCCTGCCCAATGCGCGGAGAAGCTACGCTGCTAATGGCTACTTAGAGTCATGTGATGCAGAGCTACTTCCGGTTATCTTTCTTTCGTTTTTTCCTAAGATGGCGGATCCGGTAGGTGCCAGTTTGGTTAACGCAGGCTTGTGCTCTCTTGTGAGCCACTGCGTCGTTAAAGAAAAAACACAAGTGAGACCGTACACGCTGGCACGCATGATTAATAGATTTGTGGCCAAGTTTTCCAAAGTTCCTTGGCAAACATCGTTGTCAGAACTTGCGAACAGTGAAGACTAGAAACGTCAACGCAGTCGTCTGCTTTTATTGCATGTATACCCTGTTCTAAGCCTGCTTTTGCCTACATAGGCAGCAAATGCAACCAAAATCGTACCCTAATCTGTGCGAACCGTCACCTTGAATATAACGCACTGTCCATGGCAACGCTTCTTGAAAACCGCGTGCGGCCGCGACATGATATAGTAAAGACATCGCGACAAGTAGCAGTGCCCTTAGATACAACGCATGTCCAATATTCCTATAGCACTCGTGCAACGATAAGTGCGCGTATCGTCTTTTCTGGCAGACACGATAATAAAGCCTTTTGTAGAAGGCTGCGCAGATGGAAATCGTCCAAGTTCGCCAACCTGACAGAACGGCACCCGAGGAATCTCCTTCACAATAGAGCCACCCTCTCGGGCCATTGTGAACGCGCGCATAAGATAAAGGATCTCTTCGCGAAGAACAAAGGTAAATACAGTCGCTGCTGCGTTGACGACGCGCCGTGCCAACGAATGACGTCATTTTGCCCGACAAGCTGCCCTCAAATTGCCAGCGATGTTACGTACACGTATACACGTCGTCGTCGTCATCATCATCATCATCATCAATCAGCCTGGTTACGCCCACTGCAGGGCAAAGGCCTCTCCCATACTTCTCCAACAACCCCGGTCATGTACTAATTGTGGCCATGCCATGCCTGCAAACTTCTTAATCTCATCCGCCCACCTAACTTCCTGCCGCGCCCCTGCTACGCTTCCCTTCCCTTGGGATCCAGTCCGTAACCCTTAATGACCATCGGTTATCTTCCCTCCTCATTACATGTCCTGCCCATGCCCATTTCTTTTTCTTCGTATACACGTAGATCGATTGTTAAAGGAAGCATACCTTGGCAGAGATAAGCAACTTCCCTGTGTGGGTATTCTGGAAACGTGCGGAATGCTACATTCGGAACATGGCCGCTGGGCTCTTCTTGTCTACGTATACGTATATGCACCTGCATAATGCATTGACAGCACTTCCACAGGCACCTGAAGCACCAGCAAGATGCGAGACAGCTGCTTGCACGTTCCCTTTAACAATGGACTTGCATGTCACCAGCAGCCCAATGTCTATCTACACTCTTTCATCTTGTTATGCACACAGAGTCCTCTAGGTGCAGCACACATTTGCAATAATGTGCCATTTACGAAGTGGAACCTTCGAGCGCCTGCGTTTCCTTCGGTCGAGCTTCTTGGCCCTGTTGCTATACGTCACTCTTAGTATTGTTGCGCTTAAGTTTGAAAAGTGGAACACGTATGCAGAAACACTGCACTTTCTTAGCGAACATACGTGGAACATATGCATATGCAGAACATATGCAGAAACGCTGCGCTTCCGTAGGGAGCATACGTGGAACGAGATTTAAGAGTGCAAGCGCCGATGCAGGTCAACCAGAGTTAACAGAATCGATCGGTACTCCTTTACCTGGAATCAATCGCTGATCATCAATTAGTCTACGCCATACGCGACGCTATCCTGCGAGCCCAATAAGGCGTCTCGATGCCAGCGCGGCCATGCCGAAATAAAATAAGAAAGTCAGTTCTCGTCAGGTCGCCAAAGTCCTAACCAGCGTCGGGCTCGTTCGCGGAAGTACGCAGCGATGGTCCAGGGCCTGTGTAACGTACCGTACTTCGCTTACTGCATAATTTACGTATGCTAATGTATGTACTCCACTTAAACGGAACTCGACGAGACAGAAAGAACGTGTTCCGTGTATTCGAAGTTTCGCTTAAGCGGAGTACAGAAATATTAACAATTGGAGAAGTATGGGAGAGGCCTCTGCCCTGCAGTGGGCGTAGCCAGGCTGCTGCTGCTGCTGCTGCTGCTGATGATGATGATGATGATGATTCGAAAGGCGTCCGAGTTGAGTGGTCGAAGCACTGTCTGTCGAGTGGACGCGTTGCTTCGCCACCTGTGAAACAAGATTGGAGTTACTGTGAAAAGATTGTAAGCCAAGCCTGGGCTTTTATTAGGCGACAAGTATTAAATAAAAATACACATTCGAAACACCTCCGAG
Organism: Dermacentor variabilis; assembly: GCF_050947875.1. NCBI lineage: Eukaryota > Metazoa > Arthropoda > Arachnida > Ixodida > Ixodidae > Dermacentor > Dermacentor variabilis. Next base: position 131,316,788 of record NC_134576.1, read on the forward strand.
GCCCCGTTGCGAGAAAGTCCGACGTCGTCGGCGACGCCACCGAGCGATGGTGCCGAAATGGCCGACGCCGCAAACAGTATAGAAACACGTGAGGAATGTTCGAAATGACGTCAAATTTCTCGGGGTTGTTCCTGTAAACAAAGTAAATCAATGGCTCTGAAGGGGATAATTGAGCAATTTTCGATCTAGGTGGGAATCGAACCCGGGACCACCGGGGTATGCCGAGACGAGCCCGCTTCCCCGACGCCAGGGTGGCTTTTTCTTTATTTCCAGCTTGTCTACGAGCCTCAGAAGTTTGTTATCATAGATCACACTCGTTTTATATGGGTTAAAGTATCAAGCATTGACACCACAGGTTCATCACAGTCATTCGTTTCGTACACGTGACGTACCATCACAACCATTTCCACAAAATATTCATACACAGATCGACCTTTAACATCACAATGTCTGTATGCCAACAGACTACGCCAGACTACGTGCAACCCAAGTAAAGAGGTAACATTCATCTATTCAAAAATCGCGTTCAGGTGGTAAAAAACGAACGCCATGTGGATTGAGGGGTAGGTCTATTTTTTAGTTCTCTGTAATATATGGAAATATATCCCAAAAGAATATGGCATTGTTCCAATCAATGAAGACATGTTCGATCGTTTCAGCTTTGTTGCACAGAAAGCATCTGCTTCCCCATGGCACATAAATCCCTCTTTCCTCTAACCACGTTTCAACAGGCAAGGTTTCCTTGTGAAGCTTGAAGAAAAAAATTTTAACGTTTGCCGGTATCCACATATTTTTAACCCTTTTAAGTACGCCTTGCCCAGGCCCTTCCTGAAACATTAACCGATACGATGGAACAGGGAACACACTCTCAATGAGATCCTTCGTTAGACGTTTTCTTTCTACATTGGAGAGATACTCAAGGGACGGCTCCACTGTTCTGGCTGGCTAAAGGTGTGCATACCTATAATAGTGATGCACGCACTAATACCTATAGTAATGACGCACTAATACCTATAATAATGATGCACGCACTAATACCTCATAGTGCGTGCATCACTGCACACGTCACGTCGCAGCGATGTTCCGTACTTTAGGTGTCGCCTATAGACCAGAATACGCTAGCCTCGCGCCCAGACTATTTGAACGCATACTCTCGCGCCCGGATTTCCCGGTCGACCAGCGCCATTTTGTTCTGGGCTGCCAAAGTGTGTTCGCCGGCGACCAGCAGACATGGCTAGCGCTAGCTCTAGGACTCCAAAGTGCGGAAATGTGCCCGTTCACGCGGATCCTAAGTACAAGAAGTCATCTGGGCATCGTTGCGTCGTGTTTGGATGCCAAAATAACCAGCGGAAAAGGAGCAGGTTGCTTAGCGCTGTTTGCGAAGTGCACAATACACGTAGGGAATCGTGCCGGTGCGGTGTTTTCAGCCTGCACCGATTTCCATCCGCAACGAAGAATGACAAGCTGCGCCACCGGTATATAGCTGCAGTGAATAGGAAGAACTACCAACCCAGTGAAAATGCACGAGTGAGTATTCGATCGGTGTATATTTTGGTGCCACGTTCAACTTTGCGCCCTACGAACGTAATATGTGTAACACGCAGGTTTGCTCTGAGCACTTTCTGGACAAGCCCACTGAGCAGAATCCCGCGCCGGTGCTTCGCCTTGGCTATAACAAGAAGGCAAGCCTTTTCGTGTTTTCATTCAGGCAGACCTCCCGACGGTTAAGCGGAACAGCTGAGTTTGCGGTCAGCGATACTTGCAGCTGGTGCACGGCATGACCATTAAGCGTGAACGACAAGTTGTAGGCGATAGTATGTTGCCCTGCTGGTGAGCGTTATTGCTAATGAAAGTAAACCGAAGTCTGCTCGTCACGTAGCATGCGTCCACAAAAACGTAAACGACGACTGCTCGTCGACGAAGGCGTTCTTGCAGCGCGCCTGTCTTTACGAGCTGGTGTTGCAGGTGTCATTCGTAACGAATTCACTTGAGCCTCCTGAGCTCTAAACTGCGTGCGGGCTGTTATGCGGGGCAAAGCGCAAAATTTTTCCGTTGATAAGGCGAGGAAAATAAGGTGCTTAATTATTGTTGTATATTGCAACAAAATTTTGCTCGTTCTCACCAGTTTTTTTTTACTGTTTTCTTTTCTAAGGGAGCGCTAACAATCCGATATGGCCTCGCACAAGCGAAACAGGTCTGAAACCAGGTATCTGCAGTTGGTGGGGCTAATTTTTTGGAATGCAGGTGCGGTTGTTGTCTTGTACCAAAGGCTTCCCTGATGATGCAGCTTTAAGTAGGGGTGGTAATTTTATGTGCCCTGTCATGGTTTGTGCAACTGTACAACACCTGCATCCGTCATGCTCGCCCTGTTATACGGGCTTTGACTGCACATGTAGTTGAACATCATAACTACTGTATTTCCTCATTTTCCAATGAGTGCAGGTTTAGCATCATATGCTGCTTGTTCGAGTACTGCAGGCTTGTGTTCTGAATGTTGTACTCTTAAGTGGTTGCACGATGCAATTGGCCTGGTGCATTTTCTATTTCATTTTGCGGGGACTTTATATCTTCGCAACAGTGATGGCATGGGAAAGAACTACAGTCCTTCTTACTATAACATCTATTTTGTTTTCAATGTGCAGGTGGTGAAGGGCTGGCGTCTGCTAATCAGGCAGTCAAACGACCTCGCCAGTTGGTTGCCAAACGTGGCCGACCCAGTAGTGACCATGACAAACAAGACCAAACTGAAAGTGCAGAGGACAATGTTCTGCGTTTTTTAATAATATATGTCACCAACACAGCGCTGTAAAATCCTTCACAGGTTACGTGCTTACGTGGTTACCCGATGTATTCGCTTCTGCAGTCTGCACATCACTCAGTGTGGCCATTGCGGACTTGCATGAGGTCTTGAAGTTTGATTGAATCGAGACAGCGAAAGTGACAGGCTAGAAAAAACGCGAAATATGCCTTCCGCCCAGCTAAAAAGCCCAAGTTTCGCCTTCGCGCCGGGTCGCATCTCCCGGCGTGGCAGCCCAGGCCTGCTACTTCGCGGCGCTTGGGATAGATGGCGCGACCGGCGCTCATCAATATGGCGGCGCCCTTTGAATTCACGGTGTTCTGGTGTATTGTGCGTGCGTAATTGGGCACGTGGTACGGCGCAGCCAACGGGGTGGCGCCACGTCATCAGCGTATAAAATTAGCGCTAAAATAGAAAGCATTGATGTCCAATCGCACGCCGCTGAGCGGTCCTTCCAGTTAGGAACTCCTCGCGGCCAGGAGAACACGTTGAGACGCTTGGCGCGTTTCGATTTTGCCCTATCGAGGCACAGTTGAAACGCAGGCGAGAACTTGGGCGGAAAAGGAACGCGCGAAAAATTAAAAAAGAAGAAACATTTCACCAAAGTGACTATAATGCTTCCGCACTCCCGCACGTAAGCAATCTTAGGTGTGTCTGCCAATATTTTGTACACAGAACTGGGGGGCTATTCTGTAAGAGTCCACCTAGTGGACTGTCCATTTCGACTACTGCTGATTGGATGCAGCTGTACGGGAGAGGAGGAGACGGGCGGCCCTAGCCAATCAGCAGCGGCCGAAATGGACAGTCCACTAGGTGGACTCTTACAGAATAGCCCCCCAGTCTGAAGCAATCTGAAGTGTGTCTGCCAAAATTTTGTGCACAGAAACGTTGCACACTAAGCCGGAAGGCTACTCCATACAGATGGCAGTGTCACTGGAGCCAATCCTAACGGCAAGGCCACGAAATGCCACTTTGTACAACCTAGATATGTTCTCAGGGTACCTACGTAGGTTATTTTACAATATGTTCTTAATCTTAACTCTTGTACAAAAAAAATATTTTGTGGCAAATTAAATTGCACATCTAGAATAAACCTTTTATCTGATTTACGCTTGAAAAAAAATTATGTGCCGCCTATCGCTAATACAAGATAAAATAATGCTCGGTCACCCGCTACCGGCAACCACCATCGAACCACTACGTTTCTATTTTTCCGTCAGGTCGCATAAAGCGTTTATTTGTTTCTTTTATTGATTTGCCCACTTTTTAGGCATTCATGGGACGAAAAAAAATTCACCGACGTTTACGATAGTACCTAATGCTAATTTTGAGCTCAGCTAGCTTAGATGTTTTGAATTCGCGATATATTGTGGCAAAGAATTTGATACTGAACGACAGGGTCCTTTCGGCGGCGGCGCTGAGTCTCTGATCGGGAAGCTCGTTCAGCAGCAGCGGAATGACGAAGCATTTCCACCGGTTGCGTCGCTCATTGTTCAGAGAGAAAGCGGAACACAGGAACGCGTCGCTCACGCGAAGCGGATGCATGCTCTAGCGGCCGCGGCACAGGCGAAGTAGCGCATGCGCAGTAGGTCCGGAGGCCACGCCGTCGCCTTGTTTCCGTACATGGTATCGCGGGACGCGCTCAATGCATCGCCGCCGCGGAGCATGTCCGGTGCGTCGCTCCGCTTTCCGCTTCACCCTTCCGCCAAGCTCTCCTCCTCCGCTTCCCTCCTCGCGCTCTCTTTCGCTCTCGCCGTCTATCATCCCCACTGCGCTCCGCGTTCGCTCTTTCAGCCTTCGATGTACTCGTTCGCTCGGTTACGTCGAGGGACACCAACGCTCAACGACAGGAACGGGCGCCTAAGAGCTACGCTCTAAAAGGCCCTGCTTCAAATACTGTAGCTTCTTTTACGCAAGATTAGGCACGTGCGCGGAAGGATATTAAGTATTCCTGCCTGTCTATAGTCATCGCGTTCAAAATAACGCTTTCCAACAGCATCTCTTCCCATCTGGTCCGAAACAGCGAGGCTTACTGGAACCACATAATCACGGGAAACATAGCGAAAAATAACGTGACAAGGAATAAAGAATGGACAGGCGCTGACTGCCAACGTTTCAGCTGTTTTTTGCGCTGTTTCCCGTAATGAAGCCATACCAACAAGCTCAAGTTCAGACCCTTTGGAGCCGTAATATATATGTCTTCGTTAATAGAATCACATTTGCCATGAACTATACACCGATAATATTCTCAACTGTTTCTTCAGAGAAGGTAACGAGGACGTCATCTGGGTGCTCTTATTCCTGACGCCTAGCTGTGAACAGAGCAGTAATGTCAACCAGCCTGCAAGCTTATTATTCTCTTATTCCCCAGGGATTATTACTTGCCTAGGGAATTCCTCATGTTGGAAACGCCGTTGCATCTTCGACATCTTTAACTTCGATTAAATTTTCCACAACCGCCTTATGGAATGGGTCTTCATCTCCATTTTTCTCGCTATCACCACTCGACGCGCTTCTCCGACTTTTCCCGTTTCATACGCCGTTGAGGTAGATTGTAGTTTCGGTTAAAGTTCGTTTAACCCCAGTTCGTTAACATTGTATATGGGCGAACAATCAAAGTTGATACTATCTTCCCGTTTATCCAACATTTCCGTTTAAGCGAGTTTCGTTCATCCGGAGTCCACTGTACGCGTAGGTATTACCTCCACTTCGTTATAGACGGTTTCACGTTATAGAGGCCTCAAGAAACTTCCGGTCACGGGCCTTGTCAGTCCACTGCGCCGGAACACAAAGCGCGTTTTTAAGTTCACTGTGCGGAAAGCCTATTTTTAGGTTTTGAGATGAAAGACGCGCGCATTACGCCTGAAGACTAATACATAACATTTTCAGTATAACTTACAGTAACGTACCTTCACTTGTAAAATTGTCATTATGTACAGAGGAAAAGTGCTGAAAATCTGCGGGCTTAGCTTTTTAGCGCACTCATGAAACTCGCTATCGCGGCCAATGCCTTTCTTGCTCGCTACATTTAGCGGGCTACGCCAGTAAGCAAAACGGGAAACCGTCCAGGGCCTATCTGTATACGCATATATATTCCTTCACGTTCCTGCACTCACGATCCGCCGATTCTGGTGATCACGTAAGCGCGAAAAGAAAAAGAAATGGAATAGAATCGGTGCAATTAACATAGCTCGGCTCGGCAGATGCAGGGGATTCCCCTCCCGCCGTTATCAACCACTGAGCGCTAACTCGGCGCAGTCATCCCACTCGCCATCTTGAAACAGCTGACACGCCTTCGTTTTTTCTTGGGAGGGGGGGGGGGGGCAGATTGCTTTCCAACTGTTATTAACCCCACTCCTAGATATACGTTGAGCCCAGCAAAACCCAGAAAAGGCACCGACTGAAAAACTTTTCCTTTTTTCACCGCACTTCTGTATTCCACTTGTTGCTGCGTTTATTTGCACTGTTCTATTGGCAGCACTCTGAAGGTGCTCGGAGTAGCGAACTTGCTGACGCGGTAGAGGCGTCTCATGTTCGTGCGAGCTTGACTGGCACATTGTTTTCTGAAATCAGGGAGCGCACGTGTACGTAAGTGCCAACTCTCCCGAATTTCCCGTTAGGCTGACGAATTCGGGCTCGTTGTATACGATTTTACGAATGTTTCCGCCAAGTGTTACGAAAAGAAAAAGAAAGAATCCTGTTTGCGAAAAAGTTGCGCCCTCGTCGGCATACCCGACGTCATGCCTTTGGAAGTCATCTGATGGTGAAAGGACACTGGAGGAGCGCCGCGATACCTGCTTCGAGCAATTTTATTCAGACAAGGTCCTGAAGCAGGCGAAATTAGCGACAGCAAATTCGGTAGGTGAAGTCCCAGCGCGTTGCTTCCGTGTCGAGTCTTCACTGTAAGCAGACTCTGCTGTAAGTCATCGCTCATGCAGTGAGTACGTGTCCCACGAAAGGTGTGCCCCGCTTAGTGTACTCTAAAAATATTTCCCATTGCGCCCCCCCCCCACCCCAGTCCCTCATTTCTTTGTAGTGTCTGCGGTAACTTTACGAATTTTAAGGTCTACAGGTTGGCTATGGGTATGCGTGTTGATGAGTGCGGGTTAGTGGCACGTAATTACTGCGGCGGCACGAGCCACTACTGTCTGCGGCAGATGGCCACAGCTACGTACCTCCTTCAGTGGGATTACTCCGAGAGGAGGACATTACTTGTACGAGAAGTAGCAATGCATAATCGACTGATAAGCAAAATTTTACTAATGAAGATATTGCAACTTGCCAGAGCGTTCGCAAGGCGAATTCGCCCCCTTTGAAGCGAGTTCCGTGGATGACACGCGTGTTTCGAGATATGCAATCCCAGAGTGGCGTGCCGAAATGCATCGGTGTTCCAGTTATTTTTCTGTCCCGCAATGCTTAAAATACGCGTAGGAGTAAAACGGCCGTGAATTTGAGTAGAACTTGGATGGCGCATCTGAGAAATGGTGTTACCCCCAGAATTCGTTGCAAGCCGTACGAAGCCACCGGCTATCAACTCGTAAATTGCGTAGCGGCTCAAATTAATTCGAACATTTCTTAGTGAAACTTGGCTAATTCTTTGAATATACATTTCGATTTCCCGTGCAAGCAGTGCCCACACTGTCGAGCAATCAGACTCTATAAAAGATTAGAATAAAGGCGATTTTCTTTTTTTGAAGTACCGTTCGCATTAAAACCGAACACTCGACGTACAGGAAGCTGAGCCCGCACGAGAACCTGCGGAGCAGGAGCGAACTGGTCAAGGGGTCGTCGGACAGGCCAACTAGCGACGAAGACCATCCGCAGGGCGGCGTCGTGGAGCTGGTGTCGCTGGCGCTGGCGCTGGCGCTCATCATGCTGCTCGGCACGTTCATCTGCAACCGGCTGACCAGGCGGTGCACCATCAAGGTGCCGCAGAGGAACCGCCGCGTCCTGCGGGGCGACCGGCTGGACTCGCAGGAGTCCACGTTCCAGCTGCTGCCCGAGAACGCGTGAACGCGTCGCCGCTGCGGCGACGATGAAATATAATGTGTCGCAGAATTTGCTTCGCCCAGTCCGCAGCATCTGTCTGTCCGTCTGTCCGTCCGTCCGTCCGTCTGTCTGTATGTCTGTTTGTGTAGTGCTGCTAAGCGTTTAGAGGGACGCTGTATTAGGCTGTAGGGGCGTGTGAACAGCAGCTGTGGAGACCAAATCGAATACAAATCAAACAGTGCCAGAAGCGAATCGAATATTTGTCGCACGCTTCGCGAATAACGTACAGCCTTCTCATTACTGACATCAAACAATTTTAAAATTCTGGCATTCACAATAGAAAATGTGTCATTACACGGCACATGATACAGCACGCCTTACTAAAAGCATGCACACAGGGATCATAACTAAGCAGATGGTACACGGGGCTCCTAGGAGAGTACGCGGTCATGAATTATAAACGTAACCTTGTGGACCAATTAATAGCTTTCTATGCCGGCGTGACCAGACACGCGTGCCATTTGCGGCAACGGCAGAGCGAAAAAAAGAAAAAAAAAAGTACCTCCTCCTCTGCAGTTCGAATTGTCGCGGCACATTGTGCCACTTGTGTAAGGTACGTTGCTGCGATGTAAAGTATTCCGATTTAATGCATTGAACTGACACAGCTGTTGCGCCTACAATTGGTGCCAAAGGATACCCACTGCCGAATATCGTGCCCCCCCCCCCCACCTTTCTTTTTTTGCGAGTGACTGTGTTTGGTAAAAAAATATGTCCGACTAAGCGACGTAGCGTGTTGTGCGTTACGTCCACTGCGGATTGGATTAAACGAATGTCGCATTCTTGCTTAAAGTTTGACCGTGTACAGTTGACGAAGTAAATTATTCGAAAGGTATTCCAAAAATTATTCGCGTTTTCAGAGGGACCATTCGATTCGAAGACGAAAGCGAACAGGAAAATATTCAATTCGTCGTTCGAAAGTTTCGAATATTCTTGCACCCACATTAAACTGTGTAATTAAATCACGCTTTCTTTTTTCGAAAGCTTGCCTTCGGGCATAAAACGAGTGAAACATATTTCGCTAGAATAGCAGCTTGGGCTTGTTGGTTTTCCATCCTGCTAGTAACAGCGCAAAATGTAGACAAGGGACGAGACAAGAAGACACCACAAGCGCGCTGCTAGTAACAGCGCAAAATGTAGGCAAGGGACGAGACAAGAAGACACCACAAGCGCGCTGCTAGTAACAGCGCAAAATGTAGACAAGGGACGAGACAAGAAGACACCACAAGCGCGCTGCTAGTAACAGCGCAAAATGTAGACAAGGGACGAGACAAGAAGACACCACAAGCGCGCTGCTAGTAACAGCGCAAAATGTAGACAAGGGACGAGACAAGAAGACACCACAAGCGCGCTGCTAGTAACAGCGCAAAATGTAGACAAGGGACGAGACAAGAAGACACCACAAGCGCGCTGCTAGTAACAGCGCAAAATGTAGACAAGGGACGAGACAAGAAGACACCACAAGCGCTACAGCGCTTGTGGTGTCTTCTTGTCTCGTCCCTTGTCTACATTTTGCGCTGTTACTAGCAGGAGTGAAACATGCCAAACCTGCAGCCCCTGTCAAAAATATATAGGCTCCTCTACGCTTTCACCGTGCATGTCGTTCGGCTGTGTGCTGTGGTTCCCATGGCACTCCTGACGTCTCGGACCTCTGGTTGGCGAGCACGATTTCTTTTCATTTCCCCCCCCCAAGGCGTTGGAACTGACGGCGTACCACAGGAGCTCCCTTGGAAGGCATGTAGCCGTCAGCCTAGCGGTCGCAGGCGACGTGGCCCGTATACTTTTGACAAAGAATGTACATGTATAGTTAGTTCAGTGAAAGCCAGCAGAGATTGTGTGGACCACGAGTGACGCTTTTGTCACATACGACAAGGTCACCCTTCTGTGAGGCGTGGCCTGGTCAGCAAGAAAAAACGACCAGTGGCGATGCCATCCCGAACTACCCGCAACAGTACGCCGTGACGTCACGGATTTTTGACGGCGTTTGCTCAGAAAAATTGCTTGTCGGTAAAACAGGACCACATTGCGTTCTAATTTTGCCGGAAACTGCACCTAATGAGCACTTCGAACTTTTTTTTTTCCTGTGCCAAATGCGTCATAGGAGAGAAAAGGAGAATTTGAAAGCTGTGACGTCACATTGACGCACCGCCAGTGAAGTTTCGGCGCGAAATTAAAAATGGAAGTCCGGCCTTCGTTCACTCCGCCGATGATCAACAATTTTCTGTTATATGAATGAAAAGAAATCCTTGCAGAATACTACGTGGCTACTATTCGAATGCTACTATTCGAACCTCTAGGCCTCAAACTGCGGCTACAGAAAGTCAGAGCTTACATCCCACAGCATGCTACCCACCGCTGCTTTTGGATTATCACACACAATTGTTCGTTGTTTCGTTTTTTTTTTTTCACTAACAGTGGAAAGGAACGACTGTAGCATAAACTCAGCTTTCTTTTATGACAAGATCATCAGAAACGTATGTCGTCTCATCATGCATCTTCTCTTACCAAAAAGAACATTCACGGGGTGTCTTATGTTATCCCTAAGACGACTTGAAGGTGAAATCCCAAGCGCCGATGCATCAAGACGGACACATGACGTACACATCTCCCTTAATTCGCATAGTCTACTTCGCTTAGTCATCCCTCCTAATTCGCTTACTCATTCTCTTAACTAGCTGAGTCATCCATCTTAATCCTATCGTCTTTAAGAGGAAGCTTTAGCTCGGGCCCAACTCCGACGCGGCCTATTCAAATACATGTAAAACGCAAAAACGGACGGACGGACGGAAAAAACTTTAATGGAAAAAGGACCTGCGAGGTTGCCAGCCCGGGCTCAGGCCACCCGGGCATTGTGTGCGGTGAGGCATAGCCTTTCCACCGCTGCCCGGGCCCGCTGGATAGCCCATAATTGGTCGTGTAGTTCTGAGCTAGTCAGAGCGCTTAGCCATCGCTCCTCGAGAAGGTCCGGTTCTATCTTGTCCTCTACGTATACTGAACTGATCTGTGTGCACTTCCACAAGATGTGTGCCATGTCTGCGTGTTCATGTTTGCAGAGCTTGCAGCTTGCGTCTGGATATTGTGTTGAATTTATTCTGTTTAAGTGTACTGGGTTTTGGAACGTTCTGGTTTGCAATCTTCTCCAATCTGTTTCTTGAGACCTGTCGAGTTGTTTGTGGGGTTGTGGGTATGCTTCTCTTAAAAGCGTTTTTATGAGATAATCCCTGGACCGATTTTGATGAAATTTGTTGCATTTGAAAGAGAAAGTTGAATTCTAGTGACTGTTGGAAGCGGAATTTCTATTTAGGGCTTGAATTTTCTTAAAACGATTTTCAAATATTTGACCGTTAGAAAAAAAATAGAAGCACGAAGTTTACAAATCCATAGCTTTGCATCAAGAACTGATATCGCGGTTCTGTAAACGACATTCATTAGATCATTCAAAGCGGACAAATTCAATATGTCATTTTATATCTTACGTGAATTTGTTACGTTGGTTACAACGGTTTTGCAAAAGTTGTATTTCCCTATGATTAAATTTTTTTATATTCATGTGTAACATATCAATTTTGTCCGCTTTAGATGTACTATTAGATGCAATTCACAGAATTGTATTATCATTTTTAGTGGTTAAGTTACAGAGTTGTAAACTTGATAGTTTCGTTTTTTGAAAATTTCCGATTCTTGCCAATTTTTAATAAAAAATTGACAATCTAACTCAAAAATTCGAAACCAACAGTCACTAGATTTTAAGTTTGTCTTTTAAATGCAACAAACCTCGTCAAATTTGGTGCAGTGGTTGCCGAGAAAAACGAATTCTCCTTTTACATGTATTTAGATAGGAGCAGTCGAGCTAAAGCTTCCTCTTAACTGGACTGAGTCATCCACTTAATTCGCCTTATCATCCTTCTTAATCCGCTTTATCAACCATCTTTACCATCCATCTTGTTTGCTTATAAGAGTATGAGCCATTGATGATGATAGTTTTGTACCTTTCGTGTGGTCGACGACGCTACGCTCAAGGACTTTGAGGGTTGACTGAACGATGAAACATATAAGGCTTTCGCCTTAATAACCGCTTAGAACGCCACCACCACGTAGATATGCGACGAGTAATCGCTCTGTAGCCGGTTCCAATGCACGAAATTGTCCGAAATGTGCATTTCGGAGTCTTAAATAAGCGACTGTTACAAACGAACGAATCTGGGGACGCAAAAATGCATCCAAGTCGTTCTTGACTCGTTCGCGTTTGAATTTACGCTGGTAGTTAGCATACGTCATCTGTCGCCAGCAAGATATCGGGGTATTGCTACCTTCGCTGGCAGTACGGATATGGAAACAGCAAGCCTGATGAAAAGAAGAAAGGGCCCACTATAAAGGAACAGGCTGCGGCTGCTGGTGCCTCAGCATTATGTGCGGCATGTTTTCTTTATTTGTATTACAATGCGACATTCCACGCTCAATGTGCTACTTACCCCATGTTTTTCCTCATTCTTATTGGCAAAAGCAACGTTATCCACATTGTTATTGCCTCCCCAACCGCGCCGCATATACGATTGCACAAAAGAAGTTCAGCACCTCCAAACATAGAAAAATCGCACGAAGGGGCCGACGGCAGTGTTGCCAAGTCTCTCTCTTCTTTTTTTTCGAGCATGTCGCTAAACTGAGACAAAGCAGTCGCTAAATTGCCGCTAAATTCTGCTCGAAAGTCTCTAAAACTGTTGAGTGGAATTTATATAATGTAGGCATTCTTAAAAGTCCGCAATATAGGCTAAGATGGCGTGAAGAATTTGCCGATACGTTTTACATTCGTCCAGTAACCGTGACAGTGAGGAACACTGAATTTACCAGCATGGTGTGGGCTCTTACTTTACCAATGTATTAAAGGGATGCTAAAGAGAAAGATATTCTCAGCTGCATTGATAAACTACCTTTGTAAACTATTGCTAAAAACTGGTGGCGACGCCGCATTGATGTTCCTGCACCAGTTGATCGTGACGTCACAGATTTTCCAGCTTCTGCGCGGGCACAATTTCTTATCGGTAAAGATGGACTGCATTGCATTCTAAATGAGCCAAAAAGTGAACTTGGCAAGTTTCATGAACGTTTACTGAACCACAACGGTCCAGATTCCAAAAATATTGAGGAGCCATTCCACCCTTTGAAGCGAAGTTGACCAGCGAAGCTGCTGTGGTGGCATAAATTATGTTGGTATAGAGTTTTGTTGGCATATACATATTGTGGGGATGCGGGACTCTCACGCCTCCCCTGAGATCTAGTTTTCCCGCATGGCTCGTCTCCTGCAGGGCGGCTTCGCCCGCCGCGTGGCCTGGCGCCCGCGGCGGTCAGAGTGGTACAAGCGCGGTGCGAGAGATGGCGCGAGCGTCGCGCCGCTGCGGAGTTACTCGGGCGCCGGGAGACAAGGCGCGCGGTCTCCCTTGGGGGTCGAGACAGCAAGCAGCACGGACGTGCCGTGCTTCTGCGAGACCGCCTCGCGTGGCCGCCTTCGAACGCGCCACGATTCGCGTGACCATACACGCGAAGGACCAGGCGTTGGGATCCAGCATGGGGCGAACATATTCGCTCGCTTCCGGTCGCGGTGAGTCAGACTTCTAGATTTGTCGCGCGCCCATCGGCATGTTTTGTGGATAGCAACTCGGCTAGCAGGCACTGATCTATGAAAGGTGCAATAAATGCCCTTGTGATTGTTTGCACTACTGTGTTGTCATTCCTTTGTCCCAAGAGCACGGGTGTGAGAGCCCCCACAATATACATATAACTATGAATATGTCACTTATGCGAAATACAAAGAAATACACAATAATTTGTTGTCTGTTTCCTCTTTATCTTGTCACGCAAGTGACGACAGCCTTGTGGTCACTGTGATACACCGCCAATGGCTCCTTTACGACGACTCTCTAAAGACGCAGCTGGTGTTAACGCAGCTGCGACGGAGCGCCGTTTAGACGCAGGTGGCCGTTAAACCGAGCCTCGAAGCGAGTGACAATATGGGTTGACCAGGGTGCAGTCCAAAGGAGTGCACGAAACAAAACACGTTTGTTCGTAATTTGCGATTGCGCATACTTCGTAATTAATAAGCTGAATGAAAATCGGACTAAAGTTTTATTTTAGCGGACAAACATGGGGCTGTCGTTTCCCTCCCGTAGAGGCCCATGTGTGACAGCAGACGGGATTTGCACAATATTTACAGCGTCACTGTGAACTTCGCAATTATGACAAGTAAACGAAACTCTTCGTAATATTAGTGTCGTCATAGCGGCCAATTGTCATACAATTTGTTTCGGAATAGTTTCTATAAAACAAGAGTTGCAGCCGTTTTCAGTAACCATACTCCCTCCTTAGATGCCCATGCGTTGACAGCAGACAGGAATTATGTAACGTTTACAACTGCACTGTGAACTAATTATGACAAATGAAGCTCGGTGTAATGATAGAATCGTCCTAGCGGCAATTTTCAGTATGATTTTTTCCAAGAAACCTACATTAGATTGAGAGCTACATAGCATTCGCGAGAAAGTTGGCTTTGCCGCAAGGCGTTTTCTGTTCGCCACCACAATTCCCCCCCCCCCCCCCCAATAAACAACTTCGCTCTAAAAAAAATATTTTCAAATCCGTGACGTCAGGCTGACGTAAAGGCGCCGGGGATCCGGCGCGAAATTCAAGAACTTTGACCGTCACTTGCTCTTAAAATAATCAGCCCAATTGAGTGTTGTTAGAACAGCTTATCAATACAAACTTATTTAGTGCAGGAAAGGTGAACTCCTGCGCTCATTTTCAGACTTCGAGATTGCAAATCCAGTGCGATTGAAAGGAGCAATGGGTCACCCGACTTTCCTACCACAAAGACTGTCTTCGTCCACATTATGCCTGAAAACTTTCTAGGTTTCAGTGCTCATGGATGGAGAGCCAAATTATGTGACACGATTTTGGCCGTGTTGTTAACCCGGCAAGACAATTACGTGACCGTCATAGAAGTCAGAGTGTTGATGTCTTTTGATCCACCTGAAAGCTCTGCGTAGCATTTATCTTCCTGAAGACCGTAAGAAACAGATGCAGTCCATTCAAATTTGCGTGAACGTATTCAGCTGCCCTGATATGTGCATCTTTCAACAGTCAATTTCTTATTATTCACCTGCCGTAGTTCTAAATCTATCGTGAAATTTACTGCAAAAATCCAAGGACACCCAAGCACTTCTTACGAGTTGTGTGTTGCCCTCATTACTTTGGGCATTCCAAAAAAGAAATACAAATGAGCTATTAGCTACAGAAAAAACTCCATGCCGAAGCAAGCCACGAGGATAAAATTGTGCTTTGTTGCTTGAAAAAAGAGAGCGGGGAGGTCACGCCCTTAGTAAAGCCACTGAGTAACCTTATATCGCACATGATCGTTGCTTACATTATTTTTGTGCCAGCGTTTGGATATGCGCGTTTGAAATTTCAGCTGCTTTTGCTTGATACTTTTAAGCTTTTTGTAGCTGCAAAACTATTTATCCTTCGTGCTTCAGCATTAAGAGCACACAAGAGCTTCAAATAAAATGCCTTGCCAGCAGCTTTTAACTGAGCCTTAGCTTCTTTCGGCTTATGTTAGCTCTACGCTTTCACTATTAATAAAAAAGGCTTTTTTCGCAATGTTTTATTGTCACTGCAGTTTTATTGTGATGTCTTCTTATATTACCACCAATGGTTCCTTTTGTTTGCAAACGAAAGTTTGTAATCTGAGGCACACGATTTCATTAGTGAAGCTTGTAGTTAGTGACAATGCTGACATTTGCATATATTTATTGAGTAATTAATTGAGTTACCCCTCTATGTTAGATGCATCATGTTCCTGATCTATTTTTTCATTTTCTTTTTCACCAATTGTGCACTGAATTGGAAGACATGTATGTTGTTCTTGGACATATTGAGTAACGACTGAGCGATATCTTTAAGGCATGTACAGACAGAGTTCATACAGTGGGCCCAGGTCAAGATTGGTCACAAAATAAACCAAGACCGGATTCAAGCGGCAGGCCTGGGCTGAAAAACCAGGCCCGTGCAGTGCTCTACAGTGCTGGAAGGTAGACGTGTGCGGATATTCGAAACTTAAATAACAGATTGAAGATTGCCCTATTCGATTTGGTCCTCGAATTGAATAGTCAGTTCTTAATACGAATGTCTTTCTAATAGTTTTCGAATACTTCAAATCTCTAACTGTGCACTAAATTCCATCCAGGAGGCCACAGACGAGATAGAACACGTTATGTAGTAGAGCACACTATGCATCTCTCTCAGCACCAGCAACTCTCAGTGCAATATGCATGAACAATAAAATGGTATTAGTCTTCTTTCCTACATGCCTTCAGTTTATTTTTCTTAAATTACAGTACATTGTAGTCATTAAAAAGATTCTGCAGATCTTAGTGCTCACAACACCGTGTTCCAACCAGTGCGTGCAACATTAAAATAGAAAACTGCACACACTGCATCTCACATGGCCCTCACATGGGAACAACACTGCTGACAGCAATATATTATAACATGAGAATAACTTTACATTGTAATAGCAGTTTCCACCACGTTATAAGTGCATCCATACCGCAGCCAACGAGTTTGATTTAATAAAAATTGGTTTTCTGCTTGGACAGGTTTTGCTTTCAGAAGGCTGCAATGCTCAAGATCAAGCTGCACTTACTGCAAGTTATGCGGAACAACAGAATGACCAAGCGCACATATGTACAAGAACGCAACAGAGGATGGCATTGCCTTTCTATGTGAAAGTTGCAGTTAGCATCTGGCACTATCAGGCGCTTAGCTTGCTGTTGCTGACACGGCTGCCCTTCTAGCAGGCAGATTGTGGGCGTGCGAAAGCTAGCTGCCGATAATGAGCCACCGATGCCTGATCTCCTCCACCTGTTTCGAGACGAAAGGCTCACGCACACGAACTTTTACTTCGAGCTTGCCACCACTGGGACGCTTGCTGTCGAAGACCTTGAAGAAGGAAAACAGGGCATAGTGGTTGTCAGTGTTTGAGACCCTCGCATCCTCAGAAACAACAGGCTACAATAACACTTGGTGCTTACCTGTACAAGAACACGTCCTGAGAAAACAAGCTCCAACTACTTTCAACTAACTTTATTTCTGACTGTTCTGATTGTTAACAAGACTTGGTTTCATGATAATTCCATCTAAATGGATATTTCTAAGCATGTTGCAGACAAGAAATTAAGTAGCCCTATAAGTTTCAGTGAAGATGGTTTAAGGCTCGTAGCAACTACACAAAAGCCCAAATCACATTCCAGAAAGTAACTGACTTTCTAGAACAGGCATTGCGAGCAATGATAGTGTATTTGAAGTCACTAAAGACTTTCAAATGGCACTACCATTGCTCACCAAGGCAATTAAAATGTCACTGCAGATGTCTTCTTAGCCGAGTAGAGCAGCAGATTAATATCCTTGATTAAACTTGAACTACTGAAGCTTTGATTTAACTTCAGAAAGCAATAACAATCACAAAAAATTTTAATTCTGGGATATTACGTGCCAATACCATTATATGATTATTAGGCACGCCGTAGTGGGAGACTAGATTAATTCTGACCACATGGGGTCCTTTAAAGTGCATCAAATCATGGCATACAGCCGTTTTTGCATTCTGCCCCCATCGAAATGCAGCTGCCACGGTCAGGATTTGATCCCGTGACCTCAGGTTTAGCAGCAAAACGCCAAAGCCACTCTACCACCATAGCATGTTAACATAACTGGGTTAACATACATGTAAAAAAAAAAAAAAAGAACTCCTCCTAACTCCCAACCAAGATGCATACAAGTTCATGCTTTTTCAAAAGCCAGTGCCCATCCACAGGCCAGGCTCAGGCCCCTCAAGTCTCATGCTAAGGCCAGAGCCTGGCCAAACTAAACTCTGTTTCATACATATAATGACTGCAAGCAGTGTGGTCATAAAGGTCTCACTCTGCACCTTTCATAGACCAGTTCTTGATATGTAACACTGTTTTATGAAATAACTACAGTAGCCTCCTATACAACTTCTGTGCCTGCCGGATTATCGGCGAACCAATGGGAAGTGGCTGTCGTGTGAACTATGGCAGTGGTGCCACTTACATAGAGTGGTTTCAAGCACACTTTTTACGTTTTTGGTGCTCGTTGCTGACAAAAAAAGAAGCATGTGCATTAATAAAAGAGCAGCAGCATACTTCTGCTTGCAAAATTATCAGCAAAGCTATAGCGAAGCTATACCGAAGCAATAAAAAGCAGCCGCTGTTGGAACTTCTGCTGGGGGGCTACACTTACGTTGGGGTCTCCGGCGCACTAGTTGAACCGCCCACAACCGCCGCTCAAAGCCATTATTATGCGAACAGTGCAAACAACTTTTGTCGTCTGCTACCCCTACTCTGTGGCAACGCCACACCATGATTGCCTAGCACCTGGTGAGGGTTGTCGCTACCCTATATATGCTGACTCTAACCCTATGTAATTGGCGTCTCTGTAGACGACGGCCTTTTGCAGTCATCCAGCAGGCATGGAAGTTATAGAGAAGGCTATGCTACTACATATACCACAACTGCTACTTGTCGACGCAAGTTTACGTCCAATCACGCATTACTTGTGCATACTTGTGCTTGTACGTAGTACAGGACATACTATGTTTTCGTCACGAGTGCAAGTGATGTGCTGTGGTCGCTGGTGGCATAAACAGGGTACTTCGCTCATTTATTGGTACATATATAGGTTTAGATCTCCAACACAATTTGTGTAATAGATGCATCATATCTTGAAACATATAAAGCTTTGAAACTTAATTTTACATTGAATAACATGGCACGTACCTAATAGAGTTCTTTCATATGTGATGCACTACTTTTTAATCATGGATGTGAACAGCTAGAGAAGTCTCTCTACCGAGCCTCTAGCCTTCGCAGCATTGCCTGCTATGCATGAAATTTGGCGACATCTTGTAGGCGCTGTGAAGCTGCCGCGTGGCACCTAATGGTGCAATGAACAGCACCACCAATGTCAGGAACTTTACGGCATATGAAGCAGACGACAATCTCGAGCAGAAGTGCTGGGCACACAGTGCATTCAGCATCTGCCATCGCTGTCTTAGCCATAAGAAACCTTTTTGAGCTTTAAATGCTAACAATGAAGGCATGCAAAATACACAGTTTGAGCTAAATGAAATCTGTGTACATAGCTGAGACTGGCGACATCATCTTGTGGCCACCTTCACAGACAGCAACATATCCAGGCCATCACAGTGATGAGCAGAAGTAGCAAAAGAAATTTGACAGCTTCAATGCACGACACAGCTTGGATTGGCCTAATGTGGCAAGCTCACTGGCCAGACCAAGAACAAGCAGCAACTTGTTTCATTGGTCCAGGGCAAGTGGATCTTCTACAAGACAGTGACAAACTGGGCCAGCCTCACAGCTCGAAATTTCATGCCACGCACAGCCTTACTGCCAGAATCAACATTGTAAAGCCATAATTTTCTTGTGCACGCACATCACAAGTGCAGATGGAATCAGAACTTACATCGTAACTATTGTGTATCTCACACTTGTTTTCCAATTCTTCAAACTTGACAGACGCTGTGCCTAAGAGTGCGTCACTTCGCAAGAAACCTCTGCAAAAAAAATGGGGAGTTGCAGTGACATCAAACAATGGAAAGCACGGCATCACCTGCCCATAAATAAAATATTGAGAGCCATACCTTTTGGCCCAGACTTCACATTTGATGGGGTGTCGTTTCATTACCCTTGCAAGGCTACGCGATTTCCGATTGACTTCAAACTTAAAGTTCTCGCTAAACTCTGAAATGCAAGTACGTTTAAGAGTTGTTAGAATGAACAAGCACACTCTCATAGGCTGTACAAGATTCAACAAACCTGTTCTAGAAGCCCATCCTGATCTGTTAACATACACTGATTGTACTGTGTAACTTGAGACATAGGGTTTCTTAGCTTTCTAAAAATAGAACTCACACGGTGGTGATAGCACTTTTTTTAAACAGCCAGCGACAATTTGTACTGGTGGTTACTTCATCAAAGTTGGTCAACTTTAACAATTCAGCATTCAATTCTGGTGATGCACGAAACATCAGTAAAATCGCTTGTGAATTTCAAACCAGGACTTACAGGAAAGATATTTGAAGCGTCCTAAAAAGTTCGAAGCATGCAAAATGCTGGAGTATCATGATCGCAGGTGCATGCAAGCGCCAACAGCAACAGCAACTACGCAAAATTGAGTTTTAGATGGCAAAGGTCAATACCTCATGATGCGACTTGCTTAAATCTTATGCCAGAAAAAATCATTTGGGTCAGTTTACTACTAAGGAGACAGTGACATTTGTAGCTTCTTTAGGTCACGAGAATAATGCCATCTTGTTTCTCATTTCCACCGTACCTTAAGCTTCATGGCTTCCTTCCCTTTCATTCATCACTTCAAGGACTGTAACAAGCTGTTTGTCAAGGTAAAATAATTCCTATATCCTGAAGATGGCTTGGTCAAAAAGAATGGCCATCTACAACTCGTAACACTGGCAGAAGTAGTGCCATTTCGCCATATGTTTTGCAGGCAGCAAAGGGAGAGGACCAGATTACGTTTCTATCCTATCCTCAATCCACATTTTTCTGTGGCAATAGTACAAATTTTACTAACAGCTTCTGTGCCTCAGGCTACATAAAGCAACCTATTGCACACGAAAGCTGTGCTAACATGGGAAAGTCTCCCACCTGGATTGTTTGTGTCCTTCACAGTTCTGGTTCTCGCTGTCTGCGGCGCATCCTGAAAAAGAAAAGCCACTGATGGCACTCCCAAATACACGGCTTACAAAAAAGGCAGCACCAATACGTTCAAGCATGGCAACAGTAATGAAATTTTTGTATGCTACAAACAGAAACAATCATAGCACAGCTACTTTTTTTTTTTCACATTTAGGTTTGTGACTGAAAAGGGAACCCTGAAAAAATTTGATAAGGATTGATTGATTGATTGATTGATTGATTGATTGATTGATAGATTGATTGATTGATTGATTGATTGATTGATTGATTGATTGATTGATTGATTGACACTCTATACTATCCTTCCTATATGCAAACCTGCCAATCTTACTAAATTCCTTGCAAAGTTTATGAATTCGGACTTCTTTTACAATTTGATTAATCTTGCTCAAGTCTTACGGAAAATTTATTCCATTTGTGAAAAACGCTTCACTCATTGGTCTTCAAACTTTTCACTTGATGCCTTGCGAAAGGATGCCAGGGGGTACTTGCTTCAAGCAAGTTTATGCAGACAAGTTCCTCGAGCAGGTTAAATCAGCAACAGTAGATCCACTGAAAGAGTCACCGTGATCTAAAAACAATATTTTCCTTGCCAGTCTCTGCTGCTGCAAGTTTCCGGCTGCTGGTGTTCTGTGTCTAAACATGAATTATTGTTAAAAAATGCATATGTATCCCTCAAACGGCATGTGTCCAGAGCAAACCCCCCACCAAAAGAATAACATTCAACCCCCTCCACCTTCCCTTCTCAGTGTTGGGACGGCGGGAGTTGACAGGTTGGCAGGTATGTATACACTATCATTTGTTCAACTACATATGCTATCCTCCGCATTATCTCTGGCAATACTACTTCTGTTTGCAAGAATATACTAAATTAAAGGGCGCAACTTCACTCCGAAAACGAAGTATTATCATGATCCTAGCCCCATGGAAGATGCCTAGTGAGACTGCAGCCAATGTCTTAAGATATAATGATTTAGCATAACGTGACGAGCACCTTGACATATGGCAATGCAGGCATGCACATGGTAACCAGTGCATGTGCAAGGGTGTGTGTATGTGCAGGGGTGCGCGCATGTGCAAAGTGTGTTGACAGGTCGATCGATCATCAGACTGCAACATTCTTAAAAAGACTGCGGTGGCCTGCACGAAAGAGCCAAATAAGCTTTCACTGAAGTGCGGATGTGGCACCACAGCAATGTAATAGAAAAGACAATGACAGTAATCACAATTATAAACAGCAGGACAACAGACCACTTTGTGCCACTGCATCCTTAACCCTTCATTCTGCTCTTGCTCCCTTACTGACATGCACCTACTCCTGCACACGCAAGCCTGTACCAGTGTTGACAAGTTAGCGAGAAAGTCACTGAGTTCCTAGAAAGTCATCATCATCACTTGGCAGCTTTTCACTAAAAATGAAGTGTTTTGGACTGCAACCTGTCGACATTGTTTACAAAAAAAGTTATGAACACTGGCCTGCACTCTCTCCTGCACAGTGAGATACTGCCTTTTCCTGCATAACTGAGTCGAGAAGTGGTAAAGCTTGCCGAATATTATTTTGCAATGAGAAATTGAGAGAAGTAAACCGTGCATTACATTCAACGCATCATTCCAAATATAGCACAAGACGCTTTTTAAACCCGGCAATTTTACAAGTGAAACAAAAGTTATTGCGCTATCTTTGTACAGTCGGCGTCAACCCTTGTGTAGAGCACAGTAATGGCAGCCTCTGGGGCGCTCTGGAGCCAGCCAGCGACATCTAACGGTAGTTGCTGGGCCCAAACGTGCCCAGCAGCTAGCACTATACATCGGTGGCTGCTTCTGGAGTGCCCCGGAGGCCGCTGTTCATGTGCTCTAAACAAGGGTGACGCTGAGTTAGTACAAACAAGGCAATTCAGGAAAACTGTAATAACAAGCTTTCACTCCAAAAAAAAAACTGTCAGGACAAAGCAAACCACAAATACCGACAGTACTAATGCACAACCAGGTAAGACACACAACTACCAAAATACTCTTGAAAAAGAAACCACGTTTGCACTTACATTAGGAAAAGGAAATGTGACCATCACATAGGAGTCCAAGTCATCGGCCTTCCCTGCACAGCAGGTGTGCGTGTGAGAGAGATGAGAGAAAGAGTGGCTTACTTGACCATGCGTGTTGTGAGAAACACATACGGGCACATCCGCAAGCCATCGCATTCTTGACTGTCATCTTTCGGCCTATACATCATCAAAGACATGACAGCGACACCTCAGGCTAGGAACTCAAATGCTGAACTCAACGCATGACACAAAAGCTGCATGAAGCTGTGGCATAGCATTAACATAAAGCCAAATTTACCTTTTCCCTTCTTCTGTTATCACTTTAGCAATTTAACAACAGTGCACTTAAGCAATGCAGTTCGTGTACACTGACACTGAGGTGATGAACAAGCATATATAATAAAGAAAGCATCTTTCAGCCTACTAATAAGTGTCACACACTCTAAGAAAAGGCTGCACCCTTCGGGACGTATCTTGTCCCCAAACAATAACAATATTGCTTGCATTTCCTTTCTTTAAAACTCTGTACTCGCTGCTTTTCTGTTAAAGGGGCCTTCAACCACTTCTTATCAAAGTCGAGAAATGCGTTTGAAGCTAAAATAGACTATTTCAGAAAAACATTGCTGCAAAATTTACTACAATGTGTCAAGCAGAAGCAGAGTTATTAGAAATCAAAGGCCGCTTATGATTCTCTTTGCAGTGCTTTCACTCCTCCTTCAATGCCTTGCACTGCAAACGCTATGGCAGAGTGGGGCATGCCCACAACGCTCTGCCTACTGAACGTCACTGTGGCACGCAGTTCAAGTTTGATTTTGGATTATCACGTAGACATCAGCATTTCTGATCTTGGCACTTATGACATGCCAAATGAGGTTGTCCTCGGCAAGCCACAGTGCGCTCAGCAAGTGGACTCGTTGTGGCACCCCACGGTGGCTACGGTATCTACGCTACATGGCAGACAGTATCTACATGCAACCACAGTACACATGCACAGTGTTTGTTTCGTGCACAACAGGGCTTGAATGTGCGCTCGCACTTATATGCTCCTGTCTGGCCTTGCCACATGGTCCACAATGGCTTTGTCCTGCATCAGCTTGATTGATGGATAGTAGACACATCCAAATTGCACGTTTTGAAGTGCTGTCAACAGCTCAACATGAGGCGAAGTCTGCCAAAGTGTCTAGCCAGGAGCAGCCAGGAGTGAGTGCACACTGGCAAGCGTGCACATGGTGTGACCTTAAGTTTTGCGTGATTCAAGGTTAGTTGAGTGTTCAAAATGAAATTAGTGAGACCCAATGGCTACAACACCATTAAGCAGTCTGGCCAAAGTTTGTTTCCTACACGGGCAGTCGTGGCCGAGCTTGAGCAGAAGATAGTCAGCTTCTTACGGAAGTACGTAATTCTTATTGAAATTTGAAACCAGATTTTCACTTACTTCAGCTTGTTTATCAAACTGGGTCAATAAATATACACAGCAGAAAGAAGCGCACTGATTGAAACACCCTTCTTGATTGATGTCAACTGTTGACCAATAGCAGCAGTGTACGGGAATATGCTATATGACGAAATATAGCACCCGAGAAAAGTGAGCAGAAGGCTTCTGTTGAAAAGAGTGCGTTTGAGCCCCAGGGGTGGTTCAGGACCTCTTTTAAGTACACTGTGTCACACAAATACATGCATGCCCTTCATGACCTGAAAGTACCAGGCATGCAGCATTTAAAAAAAGGAACCACACTCAACATAGATTACAGTTATTGTTTGGGCACAAGAAAAGTGCCAGAAGGTGCAATGTCTTTTTTTTTTTTTTTCAGTGCTTCCTTCCAGATGTTGTTTCCCTCACTGCAGTACAGCAAAATATAACACTTCACAATAGATTGTAACTTTGTACTATTCAAGGACTTCTAAATTCTAATGCAGGCTGAATATTTCAGAGAAAACAAGTATGAAATAAGAAAGAAGCTAGTAAACACGACTAAGTTTAGCGCTAGGATATATTTCATCATCAACTACACCTCGTATAAACACTAAGCAGTGCTTGCAGTGACGTGAATGCTTGGCTTAATGAAGGTCTCACGAGATCCAGAGTACAGCAAACATTCTCAGCTCCCAAGCCTGCAAGTGTCAAGCAATGTTCCCAAGCAAAGAAGCAAGCAAAAACATGCAAAGTTTCATCAAAAACACGTTAAAATGTTAATGATACAGAGTGTCACAGTCACAGTGCAAAACATAGAACGGATGCATGCAAAGCGATAATGCTGCGCCCCTCCAGCCAATAACACAACAACCAAACATAGACATTGCCATTAGCTCCAAACATGCAACGTAACAGTGTTATATATTTCAACCTCTCCACCACTATATTAGGAACAGATATAACATACCATGTGTAATGATGACTGTCTCTAATGACAGGGCATTTGAGATAAAATGGTACTATTCCCTAACTATAGGTTCATAGCAGTGGCAAACATCAATATGTGTCTGATAATATCTAATATGATCACTAAAAGCCAACATTTCACAAATTTATCTTTTAATTACCAACTTTAGGGTGCAAGCTGTAAGTGCAGGTTTGAAATTGGCCAGTACTCAAAGCATAACCTTTTGCTAGAAGCTCTGCACTTGATTTGAGAGGTATGCACTCAAAATGTGCGACAAAATGGGTTGCTGTTCCAGTTAACAGTTTTCTGCAATGAATTTTCCCGCAGTGTGGAACCATATTGTAGCAGCAATTGACTTTGCTACAGATTATGAGTATACTTATTTCTCAAAACTGACAAAATGCCCAAAATTTATTGCAAGATATTATACTTCAAGTACTGGCCAACTTCAATCCTGCGATTACAACATGCCAGCTTGAGTAATTAATTAAAATGTAGTATTAAGAAAGCATTTGATTAAGACGCATTGTGGCATTAACACAGGTTCCAATGTTTGCCAGCACTGTGAGGCTTGGTCAGCAAAAATTATTTTTTCTCAGATCTCATATTTTTAATAATCACAGGCAGTTGTTGCTGAGATGTGTGGCATTACAGAAGAAATTTGTCAATACACAATGTAAGAAGTCAGTATTAAACTACTCAAATCTCTGTCAGCTCGTTTATTACTCTTTTTTTAATCAGAACCAAACTGTACTAAATGTTATCATTTCAGGCCACCATGTGACTCATGTGTTAGGTTCCTGCAAGACAGTCAACAGAATGTTTACCACAAAGAACGCAGAAATGGTTGACATGAAAAGCTTTCTATGCTGCATGCCATAAGCACTGTATACGAGGTTCACAAAGATTGGACAAAAATATTCACCTGGCAGGTTGACTCCTCTCACTATTGAGACCTCAATGTCAGTATCTGTCAGGTCATGATTGCAGCTGGGAGAACAAACACATTGGACATAATTTACCATTTCGCAGCCAATTCATTAGATTGCAGTCATGCAGTCAATCATTCATCATAGTTTGATAATTAGCGTACCTGCTTTGACCAGCTTTCAAGGTGGTACACAGATACAAAAGTGAAAGGCCTGAACACACTACTCAAGTTTCTTCAATAAAGTGCAGCACTCAGTAATGCAGTACTCTTGGAAACAGCCAGAAAAAGTTGGCTCTTAACAGATGAAATCTAATAAAGCTAAATCACATAAACATATGGTACCCTATCACCATAAATTAATAAGCAGAGAAGTAAAAAGAAATTAACACAGTTTCACGACCCAAGGCTACACATACACTTGAACAGTCACGGCCCTGGGCTCCGGATTACCTAGGGGGATCCTTCAAGTGTAATGAAATGCTTTTTGAAGCGTTCCTCCACTGTAGACAATGCTACCACGAGCATGTGAGCACAGTATCATTCCGCTGCCTGTAGCCAGGGAACCTACAATCTTGCATGATAGATTGCTCATTTTCGTGCAGCATTCTGAAGCCCCACCTTATTTTTGTGCCAGGGCAATGTCAGTGATGACGTCACAAGAAACGTTATGGTCCATAGGCACCCCCCACTGGGGGATTGTTCATTACCTCACAAGCACCAAAGCACACACACACACACACGGACATCTTTCAAGGTTTTCTAGGAAATGAGGAAGCAGCGCTTGTTAATGTGTCCCATCCATTCTGTCCCCTCTTCTTCCATCGCTCTAGGGCACTGTCAGACACAGTCAGGCACTGTCGGGCACAGTCAGATGGCGAACTCGAAAAGTTACCATAAGTATCAGTCTAAACAGCGCTGAATGATGGGACAAGCAAGAACACAAATGACAAAGTGCTGGCTTCCAACTAGCTAGTCTGTGTCAACACTTCATTTCACCATGGAAAGAAATGGAAAGAGAGAGAGGAAGGAGTGTTCGACATGGCATCACAATCGGTGCTCTCCCAGCAGAAAGGAAAGGAGGAATGGAGAAGGTAAATGGTGCAACCATTATATATCTCTATTCATACTAGGTCCTCTTCAAATGGACTTCTTTGGCAGTACATTCGTTGAAATGTATCGCACTCATACCAACATGTTAGTCAGATTTCAAGAAGAGGTGCTTGAGGGCCCCTCAGAATGTCAGTACAGTTGAACCCACTTATAACGATGCCGGTTTTAACAATATATCAGCTATAACAATGAAAAGCTGCTGCACCATCAACTTTAGTATGTTTTATATGGAGAAATAACGCGCTTACTACAATGTCTACAATGTCTCATTATCGGTTGTAACGATCAAGTCTGGCTGCTGGGTGCTCGTGCTGAAAGGTAATAGAATGCGAAATCCTTAAAAACAGAAAAGTGAAATGCTAGCCGCTGCCCGATCGGCCGCCACCCCAACTACCGCTGCGCACTTCTCTCCATGAGAGAGGCACACCAGCCTTGCAGCAGGCGTGCCGTATTCAACAGCCGCCGGAGTAGAACCCCCTTCTCTCGCCTCCCCACCGCCCCGTGCCTCGTGCACACAAAAAAAGACCGCATGTTTCCGCCCCGCCTTCCTCCCTTGCAGGCACGCACGATATTGAGCCACGATCGTCGGCTGACCCTCACAAGTCAGATGTCAGCCCGTGTCGACCCGGCAAAAGTATGTTTTATACACCCGATTTTGAAAAAAAATTGCTGCTAATTTCGTCCGCTGTAGCCGATAGTCCGTTGTAGCGCGGACCATTAAAAGCGAACTTTGCTGCGTTGATAAAACAGCGAGAACAAACAAAGAATGAAATATGGTCCGTTATATCCGAAAATCTGTTGTACGCTGGCCCGTTGTAATGAGCGGAGACTGTACTCTTTACATTCCAATCCACATTTCTGTTTTCATAGTGCCATATTGCCAACAGAACTTTCCATGTTATTTCATTCTGCTGCTAATTACATTGAAGCTTTAGGGCAGGCCAGCATGCCTTACCGAACTATTGAGAACACTCTGGTTTCATAGTGGAACCGTGGAAGTGGGTCATTGCGCTGCTTGAGGTTTTTCACCACCAGCAGATCTCGATTGGTGTCCTGAGCAAGCTTCTCAAACCTGGGCAGAACCAAGAGAAACACGATGGTATCAAAACAACAAAAATGCAGGCGAGGCACATTACACACTCTGCACAAAATGTGTACACACATATGCAACACAACAATGAAAAATATAAAGATGGCACTGTGGAGACGTAAAACATCTCCATAATTTGCCATAATGTGTGTCGTGATACTTAAGTAATCACATCGTTACACAGAATGCTGCCAGCTTCAAATAGCACATTCAACAAAGCAGCTAAGACAGGCACATTTAGGCAGCCTGAGGTGGATAATGAAGATTGTGGTATTGCTCACTTGGTTCCAGAGGCTACATCTCCCAACTTGAAGAAATGGTCTTTGTTCTGAACACACATCTGTAACACAGTGCAAAGAAGACTGTGCTTTATCTGCACTCATGGTGACCTAGTCTAACATGAAACACACTGTCCAGGTTGCAGGAAAGCAATCACAGGAAGCACAAGCACACCCCTACGGACAGTGTTTCGTCTCTGGTGCTTGCTACCAGAGTGACATATGTTGAATCAAATGAACAGGACACGCTAACCCTAACATTAGTCCACCTGTCACACTAACTAAACTAACAGAAAACTACCACAATAATTTAACTTATACTAAACTGTACATCCCTGCAGCCTGCATCCAGCATCCTGCCTGCAGTGTTTGCAACCTGATTTGTGTATGATGCCTAGAATGTGTATAGTACTATGAAATGAAAACACTAACATGAGCACACTTCACCTCACACTAAACAAACTGACAAACTGAATGAATGAATGAATGAATGAATGAATGAATTTTGGGGTTTTATGTGCCAAAACCATGATTTTATGATTAAGCATGCCGTAGTGGGGACTTCAGATTAATTTTGACCACCAGGGGATCTTTGATAGGCCAACTATGCACAGGACATGGGCGTTTTTGCATTTCGCCCCCATCGAAAAGCAGCCGCCGTGGTCGGGATTGGATCCTGCAACCTCGTGCTTAGCAGTCCAACACAACTAAACTAACACTAACAAATGCTCTGTGTATTCATTACAATAATGCACGGAAGACCACACAACACCTTACTGCAGTGAAGCAAAACATTTGACATTTAACTTTTACCTCGTGTTGTTCCACCAGCTCTTGTTCAAGTGTCTGGTACATCTGTTCAATGTTCTCGTCCTTGGGTTCACAGTCAGATGCCTCGACAACCACGAAGTCTTCCTGAAGCTGAGGTGGAATTGGGATCTGCAAGCACAAAAACACCACGTCACTGCATCAGCAGCAGCAAACAGACACACCCTGGGTGGGACAAGGGCCCAGTGCTCTCAACCTTAACCTAACTTCACAGTCACTGCACCATAAAATTCTCGGCAGCCACCCCTTTTGCATTCCTTTCCCTTTGTACTCTGATTGCTAGTCTAAGAAATGACTGACATACATACTTGGTTGGAGTGAATAACTTTACTGTGGTCCTGCAGGATGCGCTTAGCACGTAGCTGGCATCTACCACGTAGCAACAGACAGGGAGTTACCTATTATAATGGAAACAAACCTACTGAAGATCTCCTGTAGTAGATATCGCAAGTATGTCACATATGCTCGATTACCTGAAGAGGGGGAGACGCTACTTGCATGGCAAACTGCAGACTGATAATGAATAATTAACAAATCAACTTTGTAATTATTCATGCTGAGCCTACATCCTAACTGAGGAACCGAAACCAAGCAGTAATGAAGGCAATATAAGCTTAGCAAAGGTCCTGTGCTTGGCACCTGTTTCAAGGAATATGGCCTGAAAATCTATGACAAATTCATACATCTTACAAGTATCTCGGCCTTCACATATCAAATAACCTTTCCTAGCACTCGCATATTGACTATGTTACTAAAAATGCTAACCGCATGCCTGGTTACTTGCACCGTAATTTTAGCTCCGCCCCTTCTTCCCTGAAGCTAACTCTTTACAAAAACTTCAGTTCGCTCCAAATTGGAGTAGGCTTCAGCCATTTGGGATCCGACTCATTCTTCATTAGTTTCTACTCTTGGAAGTATTCAAAACCGCGGTGCACGCTTTGTCTTATCTAATTATTCTCGTTATGCAAGTATATATTCAATGAAATGAAGTCTTAACTTACCTGATCTTTCATCACACCGTAAATGTTCCAGTCTCTCCCTTTTTCACGAAGTTTTTCATTTGAACCCCCTTTTAAAAGAAACCCTTCTTGCCCCTCCGTCTTATATTTTGGCCCGCACTGACCCCAGCATTAAAGTCGGGGTGCCATTGTGCCGTACAAACCAGTATAGTGACTCACTCATCGCTAGGACAAGCAGGGACTGGAATCGCCTTCCCACATCAATCGCACTCATCACCAACTCTACCAACTTCAAGACCGCTGTTCAGAATGTATTTTGTTAATATTTTTTGTTAATACTTTTTGTTTGTATTTTTACTGCATTACTTTTGTTTTCAACTCCACTCCTTTCTGTAATGCCTTCGGGCCTTGAAAGCACCGTGAAATAAATAAATAAATAAATAAATTGACGTCGTAGTTAACACATGTCAGCACTGCTGAAAATTGAGTGCTGGCGACAGAATGTGTGACACATGGGTATCTTTAGCAATGTGTGGAAAGAGCTGTAGGAAAATGAGTGGTCTATATAGACTGTTTTTTCGTAGGCGCCGCCATATTGTGAACGCAGTGGCGCCGCCTATGAGCAGCGCCATACTAGCTTGGGTGAAAGCGGTCTTTTGCATGGCACGTATACGCTCGGCGGTAGGTTGTGGCGTTTGTTTTCGCGGTCATGCGGTCTGTTTAGTATGACATGCGTCTTCAACGTGGTGAACGGTTCTGCGAGACGTGCTGAAGTTGTTTAATGCGTCATGGCCGGAATTTCTGCTGGCGTTGAGGTGGACGGAACACGCAGCGCGATGTGTGCGCGCATATTTGAGCCTACAATCAGCCTCGGAGATCAATTGTGCATTTCTGAATGTTCCAATCACTAATGTGACCTTACTGCAGTATTATCCTCTATTTATCAGCTGCGGTTTAGGAGCCATGAAACATACGCGGCGATCGTAACAGCGTGGGTACCATTCTGCTACGATAGGAGCTGTGATGTTATACTTTGACAAGCATTCAAACTGTTCGCTGCACGTTACATTGCGTGACTACTTGGTTCAAAGAATGAGGTTTCCGCCCCTGAATAAAATAGTTTTGGCAAGCAATAGTAGCATACCTTACAGTCTGAATTAAGCTTGTCCAGCAA
This sequence comes from Dermacentor variabilis, assembly GCF_050947875.1. Taxonomy (NCBI): domain Eukaryota; kingdom Metazoa; phylum Arthropoda; class Arachnida; order Ixodida; family Ixodidae; genus Dermacentor; species Dermacentor variabilis. The sequence continues at coordinate 131,348,224 of NC_134576.1, forward strand.
AGGGACTCTTTACGGACTGCGCGAAAGTCCTAAGTAGTGGTAGGTGCTGGATTACAGATATCTTTGTTTTATATACCGCATGGTCCAAGCATACTGCATTAGCGGTTATATATTTATAACGTTGTGCGGTGTGACATGCGAGGTCGTATTGCGGCGTTAGCCCGTTTTCTCTTGCTTTTTCGAGAAAGAGGATCATAACCGAATTTTTTTTTTCGGTTGTGTTCGTTGAGTTCTCTACGACGCACTTACACGTATTACGAAAATTGTGTCCTCAAAAATAGGCATCGCATTCTTTTTATGCGATCTCTCTCATATATTATGACTGTATACAGGCCAAAAAGGCAATGACGAAGCGCACTGCTCACATATGTATCGTGCTGGTTCACCAACCGCAGTGATCGCTGTGTTGAGCAGCGCCATCGGCCTCGTGCAGGAAGGCTAGCGTAGACATATGGTAATTTGAAGCCTACTAGACTTCAAATGCGCGAGAACGATGCCCGTGTATCATAAATATTTGATAGCGCCTGCCGCTTAGATGTTTCGTGGTTGCCCTAGGTTGGCCGTGCACGAGCATGCGCTCTTATGTTTTGTTTTACTCCCTACGCCAGGCGATCAGATATTGAGCAGATTTACCATTTCGTGCTGCTAATACAGAGACACCGGTTTTCTTTGTTGAATTAAAACCGATATAAGCAAAATAGTTCACAACACATACACACACCGCGACTGATAATGTGCGTACATCGCGGCTGATAATGCGCGTCACATTTTTGCGCCCCCAAGAGATATTTCCGTCTACTGTAGTTACCGATGCACCGAAAGGCTTCCCTGACGACCTTATATGAACGGACATGGCATAAATTTCACAAAGTACCATCTAAAGCATCTCGAAATCGTTCCGCAGCACGCGACAGCAATACTTTCAAGCAGCGCCGCGCCGGATCGCCCAAGCCAGAAAGGAGGAAAGGCTCTCCGCGCTCCCTAACCTCCTCGCCCGATGAAAAGGTCTATAAAAATGCACAGAAAATTACTCACACTTGATGCATCAATTGGAAGGCCGCACTCGGTAGCCTGGATCATCGGGTCTATTCCCTGCAAGCACAAACTACTCAGTCAGAGTGCTTATTAAAATAATGCCCTTCAGGCCCTATGTGCAAAATTGTGCATGCCAAGATGGTGTATGAAAAGCTGAAGCACTGATGAATATATTGATGTTTAAAGCATGTCGCACACATATTAAAAGACTTCTGATTGGACGTGTACTGCAAATTTGAATAGCATGCATACAGTGTCTCAGTAAAATGAGTTAAATGGTAGGTGACTGGGTATTTCCTTTCACTGTCAATACGGCATCAGGTATAGTGGGATCACTTATGTCTTTTTTTTTTTTCCCACAGTATCTTACATTAGGCATATTTCTCAAGTGGCCGAAGAGGTACCTTTCTAAGTATGCTAGTCATGAAATAGTTGTTCTCATATCCGACATTCCTATGGAATGTACATCTTGTAAAGTTTACAAAATTCGCTGAAGAATTCGAAATTCATCTGTTCTGCTGCAGTATGCTTGATTCTGGAGATACAAGAAATGTTGTGAAACCAAATTTTAAATGGAACAAAATGGAGCAACGACTTTATGAGCCTTCCAATGGCGAAATGCCACTTCTTCAATTGTACATTAATGACGGTATCGATCGACAACGGAAGAAGGAAAACTATGTCCAGTGCAAATGCATATTTGCAAATGGCCCGAAAAACATATAGAATGAATGAAAAGAACAGATATACACTTCCAAATAAAGTTTAATGAGAGCAACGTGCCTCTTCTCTATATATAAAGCTATAGTAATATGTTTTCAAAGTGTGAAAACAAGGCAAGGTAACCACCATTTCGCATCAGAAATAACTTACTTATGAAAAAAGGTATTCTATCCACAAAATTTCAAATGAAAATCAAGCTCACTTTTGTTCAGCGAGACTGATGCAGCACTGATAGATGTATCTGATATGAACCATATGTGAAATGCCTCAGCAACTTATCTGGTAAGTTGATCCCTTAGCCTCATTAACGTATCTTTTATCAAAGAAAAACAGGAGCACTTACGAGAAAGGACCACTTAGTTGCAATCTTCAGCCCTTCCCAAATAAAAAACATCTTTGAATGTGCGCTTATTGTAAGAGCTTGTCTTTAGCAAGTAAAGAAGGATAGCGTGCAGTATTTTTCCACATATAACCTGCAACCCCAATTACCACACTTCAAAAAAATATGCGCATATGACCCACCAAAATAACTGCTACGAGTTCCAATTTTTGTAAAAACAGTTTGGCACATTGGTCAACCCCAGAAGACGCTCCAGAAATATTTTATAATTTGAATATTTAGTCATCACCGCTCACACTGCTGCTCTCGCTTGAAGTGCCATCACGACTGGTGCAGACGGCACCCTCTACTTCACATCTCCGGCCAGCAGCTCTGTTTCCCCATCTCTTCGGCCAAACTGACAATCTCCCACTTATGCTACATCGCAAAGGACTGAAGTCAAGCACAGCAGTGATCCGAGTTCTGGTTTGTCAGCACCCTATTTGCAAACAACAGCCATGCCGCCAGACTGGAGAATGTGCACGCATATGCTCTTGCACACATGTGCATATACAAGGAGCTTCAACACAACACAGCGGGGAGAGGGAGAGCTTCCCTAGGACACAACGAAACTTTGAATGGAGGAAGCCCAACAGTGCAGCACACACTGCCGCCAAGCCACACCTAAAGGAAAAATTCACATACAGCCCACATCCCAACATTGCTGTTAACTAATTATATCTTTTTTCAACTTTTTGGGGTTGATTATACGTGCAAAAATACTGTAAGCAAGAAACTAATACGTCACAAAGTCACGCAACGACTTTAAAACTGCTACACAATTCCAGCTGCCACGATGCCTCAAGTGAGCAGAGAGCATACAAAGGCACTAAAACACATAACCACAAGGGCGCACACACCTTCATTGTGCGGAGGTACTGCTTGGCCTGTTCCACCTCGCCCCGACGTTTGGCCTCCAGCGCCGCCTCTCGGAACAGCCTCTGCCGTTCCTGCAGGAACTGCATTTGCTTGTCGATGGTGGTCGACAGGCCACGACGTACTGTAAAGAATGGGCAGAATAAACATGGAATGGCCCTCTGTGCAATCTTGATAAAACTGCAGAATTCATGCAGCGAATAGCTATTATTCATGACTGCATCATTTCAGCTGGATGCCTTTATTACTTAAAGCAAATACAGTCAAGCTTAGTTATAAAAATTTGCATCCAACACATGTATTAGGCAGCATGTATTGAATATGTGATTAAAATTATTGTTGATTAAAACGAAGGTATGTTTCAATCAAGTCAAATAAACTCTTGTTTGGTTTGACGGAAAGATAGCTTTGCTATATATAATCTTCATCATAAGCATGTAATCGTTACGTGCTTATATCAGATAGAAAAGTATCAGATAGAAAAGTTTTAGATTTATCTTACTATATCTGATAATTCGTTATATCCACGTTCGTTATACCAATTTTCAACTGCATAAAACACGAATGCCAGTCCACACAGTGAAATACACTGTGCAGCTGCTGCCTTTGCAAAGGAAATCCTTGACGAAGGTTTGTCAATTGGACAACTGATACATCAAAGGCAGCGAAGCTGTATAAGTGAGTTGTCACACCCTTCGGAAGTATTACGCATCTGTTTGCTGGCTTTTCGTGTCACTCGAGTGCAGCAGCAGTTGCTGATGCATTGGAGCACAGTCGTGGCTGGCTGTTCTTAGTGACAGCTCCCATGTGGTGTGTGTTGCAGCAACACAGCATCCGTTTTCAACACCATAGCCCAACAAACTCCTAGCTGACCTTCAACATGGAGCTGGCCTAGTGCGCCATGAGAAACAAAAATTACGCCGTAATTACCGATCAAAAGAAGCACACATATACCTAGGTTGCCTATTCAAATGAGGTTCACACAAGGTAACTTTTATTTTGCAATCATTAATCATTCCGCTTCAAAGCAAATGCCCAGCTTTGACACAGGTCACTTTTCATTTACATTTGATATTGACTAAGCCGTCACACATCGGCCTTCGCTGCCACACAAGAATTGTTGCAGAATTCCCTGTAACCACTTCGCTGCAAAAAGGACTCTCACGTGGCTTCTTCGGGGAACCAGACCCAGGCTGTGCTGCTCTGGCAGCAGCTGCGCCCGGCTGGGGAGCAGGTGGCTTGGCAGCAGGCTTAGGGGCTGGCTTCGGCGCTGGCTTTGGCGCTGGCTTCGGGGGCTCTGGATTTGGAACAGGGGCAGCCTCGGAGGGAACAGGGATTGGCCCGAAACCTGAAACACCAAGTGCATGGTCACACTGAACAGAAGATAAGCAATAGAGTGCAGTCTAACAAAAACCCAGAATGCAACCACATCTCGGAACTGGATGCAGTTGCATCTGGATTATTTCCAAGAGAATAGAAGCCCATATATTTTGGTACCACAAGGGATAACTGCTTTCGCTGGTGCTCTGGCTTGATGGAGCGGTGAAAGTGAATGTGACAAACAAAACTAATAAGTTGCCACACTTCTAGAAGCACTTTCTTTTACTGTGCCATTGTTGAATGCCTCGACAGACTGGGCTACAGAAATTTCATGATACGTATCAGCAAATGCAATTCACATCAAGGCACTGCATCCCGGATATTTTGTTAGGCAAATGTGAAAGTGACTGAGGATACAAGTACACAGCAAATTGGAGCTCAAACGACAAAATCGAAAGCAACCTAGGGACAAATTTTATAGCAATTCTTATCTTTCGGTTCTATTCATTTATTATCATCTATTCTTTTGAGTAACAGACCCCAGAGATAAGAGAGATGGCACATTGCTTTCATGTGAGCTGACGACGAAGATAAGAGAGAATGGAAAGATGAGAAAACTTGCTAATGCAATAATACAGCCCCCGTTTCAAAAACATAGCAAGTCACTCGCCACGGCACATGCTGTTTTACCTACCGGGAGGAGCTGGTAGTTCCTCAAAGTCGACTGGTTTTCCAGCCTTGTACAGTTTGATGGCATCTTCATATTGCTGCGAAAAAGAAGCAAACCAAATTAACAATGCAAATTAGAAAGTGAATGCATTCCTATTCGTTCTTGCATAGCAAGCAGTTCACTTTGTCTCCAATGAGGACAAGCTTAGTAATGGGCACACAGCACATGCCAAAACTTTACACAGGAAACAGCAGCACATCTTGAAAGTGATACTTAAATGTCCGCATTTGCGGTGTTAGTGAGCCGTTGTTAAACAACATACAGCATGAATCATCTAAAATAACTATGCTCCATGTTACAAGTGATGTGTTCTCAATGCCAATGCGCTGAAGGCTGATGCAATCTTGGATGATCAGTTCCTTGTAAAGCAAACATTGAATGCAGACTGCTTTAGAGCCAGTTCTTAGCTATCTATTTTGCAACCTGCTGCTGAAGCATTTTTTACCATGCTTCCACATTAACAAACCTAGCGATCAACAATTCTACATGCAAGCTAGTTTATATGGCCACATGGGACAGTGAACAAATGCTACGATTGAAAGAAACTTTGTCCTTATCTCTGTACCTAGATTTTCTTTTTTTTTTTTTGCACTCTGATTTGCTTTTCAACACGTGTCACACAATTTCTTGGCAAAAAAGCATGGCCATCATAAATGCACAGGACCCACCTTGACGATCCGTTCAAGCCGCCGAGCCTTTCGATCGTTCGCTTGTTCCTTGGCTTCATTGAACGTGCTCTTGTACTTGTCGAGCCTCTGCTGAAGCGCTTCCATTATGGTGGCTGGGGGAGGGGGCCCCCCAAATAAGGATGGATCGTCCACAACTGCATAACAGGAAACAAAACAGTTCGTGCAAAGCCATCTTGCTTGTTTGAGCTTCAGATGAAAAAGAAGATAAAATAAACATTGAGCTTTAAAGGAAAGACAAGTACTAAATTAAGCCGTATTAGGAGATTACACTTCTGCAGTAGTGAAATGGCTGCTCTTACTGTGAGAGAAGGCTTGATAAGCCAGCAAAGACACAAAAACAAAAGGCAAGTGGCATTTCTGCTACAGAGAACTAGAATATATGGGAAGTGTACCGGCCGATGAGCCCCGAGTCTCATCGCACGGTTCGCGCGATGTGGTACTGGTAGTGGCAGTGTTGAACACATCTAGTAAACTATAGCTCTAACCACGGCCACTCTGGAGCATGTGTCTCGTCTGAACTCAGGTGTGCACTCTGTACAGGCCATGGTCCAGCGTGCAACGTGATTCACGTTCACTAGTTCAGACATCAGACGGGGAGGCGCAGTCATGCCACTCAAAACAGTTCTACTGCACTCTACTGCAGCTGTGCTGAGGTGCCGCGGCCATCTCGGAAGCCACGCACAGCAGACGCAGTACAAAAATAAAGTATATATATATTTCATTTATTTAACTATTTCATTGTTTAACTAGCTATTGGCTGATCATGAAACCACCCAATAGCGTAGGTGGCCCAGCTGCTTTCAATGAACTGCATGACGACATTGTGGAAGCGACAGCAAGCGATTTTTCGCTGTGTTTCACATCATCATCATCATCAGCCTGGTTACGCCCACTGCAGGGCAAAGGCCTCTCCCATATTTCTCCAACAACCCCGGTCATGTACTAATTGTGGCCATGCCGTCCCTGCAAACTTCTTAATCTCATCCGCCCACCTGACTTTCTGCCGCCCCTGCTACGCTTCCCTTCCCTTGGGATCCAGTCCGTAACCCTTAATGACCATCGGTTATCTTCCCTCCTCATTACATGTCCTGCCCATGCCCATTTCTTTTTCTTGATTTCAACTAAGGTGTCATTAACTCGCGTTTGTTCCCTCACCCAATCTGCTCTTTTCTTATCCCTTAACGTTACACCTATCATTCTTCTTTCCATAGCTCGTTGTGTCGTCCTCAATTTGAGTAGAACCCTTTTCGTAAGCCTCCAGGTTTCTGCCCCGTAGGTGAGTACTGGTAAGACACAGCTATTATATACTTTTCTCTTGAGGGATAACGGCAGCCTGCTGTTCATTATTTGGGAATGCCTGCCAAACGCACTCCAGCCCATTCTTATTCTTCTGATTATTTCCGTCTCATGATCCGGATCCGCCGTCACTACCTGCCCTAAGTAGATGTATTCCCTTACGACTTCCAGTGCCTCGCTGCCTATTGTAAATTCCTGTTCTCTCCCGAGACTGTTAAGCATTACTTTAGTTTTCTGCATATTAATTTTTAGACCCACTCTTCTGCTTTGCCTCTCCAGGTCAGTGAGCATGCATTGCAATTGGTCCCCTGAGTTACTAAGCAAGGCAATATCATCAGCGAATCGCAAGTTACTAAGGTATTCTCCATTAACTTTTATCCCCAATTCTTCCCAATCCAGGTCTCTGAATACCTCCTGTAAACACGCTGTGAATAGCATTGGAGATATCGTATCTCCCTGCCTGACGCCTTTCTTTATTGGGATTTTGTTGCTTGCTTTATGGAGGACTACGGTGGCTGTGGAGCCGCTATAGATATCTTCCAGTATTTTTACATATGGCTCATCTACACCCTGATTCCGTAATGCCTCCATGACTGCTGACAGTTGATCGTAAATTCCCTGCTCCCTCTATGACAGATCGGCAACGTTTTCTTACTATGCTCGAAAAGTGTTTCGGGTCTCTTTCAAGTGTCCCTTTAACTAGGAACACTGAAAGCCACCATCCCGTACATTGAATAGCCGGCCCGACACCAAATACCTGAGCGTCAGCCTCTACCCGATAACAGTGGGATGTTACCATTTTCGTCGATGTAAGACGGAACTGTAGTGTTGTCACCCGAAGCCTGTTTCTGGGCCTCGGCAGTTGGCACACTGGGTGGCGCTGCTGGAGCTGCTGTAGCTTGGTCAGGACCTTCCAAAAAAAGTTTACCACATGTTTCAGATAAGAGAGTAACAAACCCTAGCACAGATGCACAATGTAGCAACCACAATTCTTCACTTTTCCGTTCCTGCAGCCCACACGTAACACAAATTTCCGGTTAAAGAGCACTAATTTGGGCCAGCAGGTTAGATACCTGGGCAAAGATACAGCCCTTTAGAATAGGGTAAGAGGAGACAACAGGCAAGATGGCAGCCAGAGAGAAATCGAATGAAAATTGCACTCGCTAGGAAGAGTACCGACACGTGCAAAAGGAACAGACCCCCTAGCATTTTCCAAACTGCGATTGGGCCCCACTTGACATAACGGTTAACATTAATTCTTGTTTGCAGTGTTGTCGTGGCCTGAAGAACACGTTCAAGTAGAAACGATGACAACGGCTTTGACAGCTAGTCCAGAAATTGAGGTCACAGTGGGATCAATAATTTTTTTCGCACAAGGACATGTAGATTTACTGTCATTGGCATGAAGAAGCATGGGTCATTGACAAATCACAATGCATCAATTTAACTGCATTATTATTTGCTAATGTCTTTTACTGCAAAATTAATGATTGTGAGCTGCAAAATGTAGCAAACCAAGCTTGCCTTGTCAGTAAATTTCTTCCACAATCGGTGACATTCACAGTCAGGACACCAGTGCACGAGGGGGTGGGAGGGCGCAGAGTGGGGGGTAAGTTGACGCGCGTCTCGGACATGGCTGCGCGTGGCTATAAGCGCGGCCAAGTGCATCCGCACCTGCACACCCTGCCTTAGAGGTAATTTGTGGCGCATGCAGAGTGGGCGCGCCGAGTTGGCGTGGCACCATGTAAGCTGTCTTACCGAGTGTTTAGCATTAGAGGTTGCGTAACCTCGAGTTTCGGCGGCCCACTGGAGCAAGAGGCAGACATTCGCTTCCCAATGCCGGCATTTTTCCTGATAGTGCCATCGCAGTGCGGGCGACGCTCTCAGATGCGGGGGACAGAGTGCACGTGAAAGTGTGGCTGGCTTCGCTTAATTTGTACCGCCGAGAAGATATCGTCGACGTGCGTGGCATGAAACCGTATCATTCGTCGCCGACTCCCAAATTTATCAAAATTAATTGTTTTCTCATTTAAATTTGCCTTTTCGATTGCCCGATAATTCGGAAAAATCTGCAGCCCCTTCTTGTGTAACAAAAATCGATCGGCGACTCTACTTATTTGCATAAAAGGTCAGATTTCAATAGAACGAAATTTTTATATAATGAAGCAAATTGCCAATTTTACCGACTTTGTTATATTGACGCTTAACTGTATTATACTGCTTGGTTGTAGAGTTCGCATGTTCACGTCTTACTTATTCCCTTTCAAGATGTTATTAAAGTAGAAACGTGACTTGATTTCGCTTGTCAAAACTGAGGCGAATGTAGAGTTTAATTTTAAGGTTGTGCGAATAGTGCATTTTTAGTTAGAAGCCAATTTGAAGCAAACAGTGATTTTGGCCAAATATTTTCTAATCGAATAGATGCCGTTCAAAAATCTTGGTCGCAAGGTGGCATGCAAGATAGTTCTTGCATACATGCAATTATTAAATGGACTAAATTGTGAGGATGAGACCACAATTAATTAGGCATGACTTATTTATTGAAATACTTATGTATGTACGAGTATGACTCAGTTATTGAAATGATGGAAAAAATAAATGAACTAAAACTGTGTCTGTAAAACCAAACGAGCTTCCATCCATTTTGATAAACCAACCATTTTGACAATGTTAATGTCATTCACTCATCTTATCACTTTCTTTCAGACTATCATAGTTTAAATATTTTGAAACAATGTTTGTGAGTTTTCTCACAAATAAAGTTTGAGCAATTATGAAGGTTATGAGACATTTTTAAAGGTATTTATTTTTATCTAAAACTTGTTTTTCTAACTCAGTGTCTGGATGCGGGGGTGGTGAGAAAAGAGTGCTGGCAACCAGGGCGTCAAGATTGGCAAAGATGGTGCCAGCGCATACCGGCATATTTGGAGCTCACTGCTTAATTTCTTTTGCACATTCTTAAACAAAGTTGATGTAATTAGTACAACTAAAGTTGATGAAATGAGTACAATTAATATATCTTAAAGCTCCAACCATAATACTTGCACAGTTTCTCCAAATATTAGTTTATTTTTTTTATTTTAAAAATCGTGCCTTACTGATTATTAGGAAGTGAACAAACTTGCGACCAAGAATTTGCCAACACTTAGAAAACCATGAATATTACAACTGCTCTCAAAGCGAATATCAAATAGCATAATATTTGAAACTACTATTTGAAAATCTTAATATTCACGCAACACCAGTTGTTTTAGTGTTGCAGTATGTACCAGCTAACTTTCAAGCTTCCTTCAGCCTCTCTTCACCCGAGTGTCCCTCAACAGAACTGTTGGAAATAAAATCCCATAAGTGATTAACTGATTGATTGATTTGAACTGAATTTTCACATCAAACACAAAAAAATGTTAGCAGGACTTCCTGCTGCTCACGAAGCTTCTGCAAAGCAGTGGCAAATAAATCCTAACCTTGAAACTCTGGTGGTGGTGGCGGCATCTTCGACAAGTCAACAGGCTGCCCTTGAACCATGGCGGTGAGCACAGCATCAAATTGCTACAACAAGGCAGACAGGCAGATGAGTTGGGTGACGGCACATACATATAGGAACAACATGCAAAGAAAATTGAATAGAAAGGATTAGAGTAAAGACTTTAAAAGCAGCCTAACTGTTAACTATTGATAGCATTTTATGCCTTGAGGCAACACTTCACTAAAAGCAGCAGCACAGACAAACCCCGCTTTAGAGTCCTGCTTTACAAGAAGATAAATGAAAACACATCTGTACACCCTCGCACATGTGAAGCATCAATTTGCACTCAGCCTTCTCGTGTACAAGCATGCGGAGACCTCGTCAAACTGTCACATGACAAGCGCTCTTTATCCCTGTTCACTACATTTCACTTGTGCACACTGCAGGTATGCACAAGATGATGAGAGCGAAGTATTGCTACAGGTACACGCAGCCAGAGCTAATCTAAAGAACATCACCACTGTTTGCCCAAAAAGAATGAGCAGGAACCATCAGAGGATGATCGTCAAAGCAGTCAATAGCTTCGTTGTAGAGCTGCTGACATGTGCTGCTGGGACTATTGGTAAATGTTGAGCTGTGCTTAGTACTGTGAAGTATGCACAAATCAAAGTGCGCTCGGTAGGTACCATACAGCTTCACCATGTAACGAGACAAGAGACAGGCTAATGTTTTCAATTTCATTGCCTTTGTGGTTGCAGCATCAGATACGCCGGGGCCAGGGTCTCATTATGGTTGCCCGTGCTGCGAAACGCATATTTTTTTAATCCTGTGTCCACGTTCCAAAGCTCCAGCATAGCATGTCGTGTTCAACGGAGGAAATCTGCATGTGATGTGCACTGGTACACCAGTTTCGCATTCTCTTTTTTTGTCACCCAAGCACGCAAGCTTTGAGAAGACACTGGACAAACAGCATGTAATACACACGCACACAAGGCCGGGACAAGATGCCAACACCACAGTTATCGTTGAAGTGTTTGTACAATTGCTATTACAATAGAAGCCTTGTCTATACACAACTGCATCACAGAAAGATCGTGAGGGAGAAAGTTACTGCACCTTGGCTGTGCGGACGTAGCTAATAGCAGTCTGCTGGTCGCCACGCTTCTTGGCGTTGATGGCAGCTCGCTTATACTGGTCCCTACGGGTCGCCAGTAACTGCTCCTGCGGGTAGCCAGTGCTGGCGGGTGGCTCCGCCTTTGGAGCAGGGGCGGGCGTTGGATCCGGGCCTGATGTGACAAACGTAAAAGAAGGTAGTGAGTGAGGTCTCCTTAATTAAGATGTACCAAATTTTGCAGAGCTACTCCCAGTACCATCTTTGAAGGGAACAGTGAAAAAGTCAGGTCAGGCGAGAGGCAAACACACAGACGGAGCCCTCACTTCCAACTGAGTACTACATTAACACTAAGCAACCAGTTTACAGTTGAAGCCACTTTACATGTGTAAGTGCAACATATTGCTAGGTCTACATAATTTTCTGTTTGCCAATTTTGACATCAGTCATTAAGGATGCGTATCAGCTACACTCTGACGTTGGAGTTGTCTTTAGTTCAAACGAGAAGGCCCCTGAATGAAACCGGGAGCCGTCAAAATAACAGCGACAACACAAACACACAATGGGTCGTTCAAAAAGAAAGCAAGAAAGTCAAAAGGTAAAAGATAACAGAAAGAAATGCGTTAAAAGCCCATGAAAAGCAATGAAACACATCCCCGGGAAATAAAATGCTAAAAAGAAGTTGCACCACGAAAACCAGTGAACATCGCAAAGGAGAACGACACAAGTAGCTGCACACTTGCACCTATGAGTAATGCATATAATCAAGATCTTTCCTAGAAGGGGAAACAGACAGATGGCTAACATAAGAGGGTTCATGATGCTCAACAGAGAAAAGCTCAACAAAGAGTGCTGTCATATCGAGTAGCATGAACTGTGGGTCGAAGGGAAAAACCGAACTATCTTTTTATTTGGCATTTGAGCTATCATTCACGTTCCACTTCTGTCAATGTTGGTGCGCCACTTTTTTTCTTTCTTTGTTGTTTCTGTAGCTGTAGAAAATCTCAATATGGACACAAACTGACACTGCTGCTATTCAGTGCAATTTCTGCGCACTTTTCTTCCTCGAGCTTTGTACAAGTGCTGGTCTTCCAGAATCTCGAGACACCCTTTTGGTTTGCAGATTTTTCTAAACCTGGTGAGGGGTTCTAACTGACCGACTTCACAGAACGGCCAACAGTACGGAACAATGGAACAATGTGACGCGCACGACACTCACGCGTGGGTATTGGAGGGGCAGGCCTCCGGTGTGGTGCAGTTGGCACTGCACCAGGTCCCAACGGCTCTGCAGGCTTCTCTGCACTGTCTCCGGCAGGGGTGGGTTGCTCTGAAAGAGGGGTGTCAGATGCATTGCGACCCCAATCCAGTTTGGCCATCTTGGGAAACTCGTCTTCCGTGTTCGAAAAGAGAACAGAAAAAGGGCAGAGGAACATGTTTGCCAGTTCCATGCAGGACAACACAAGGTATACGGTCAAACCCGAACGTAATGGAGTCGCTAAAATCGGCAGAAGTGTTGACGTCCTTCCCCCCCCTATCGCGACTATGGCGAAATAGTCAAGCACCTGCCTCATATGCGGGAAGTAGTGGGATCAAATCCCAGTGCCACCGGGAATCAACCCGTTTTTTTATAATAAATAGAGATGTGCCCTAGCCCGATGCTCAGTTGTTTGCAGGGGTTCTCATTTCGAGAACCCCTGCAAGGAGAAATGAAATGAATAGAGATTTTCAAAAGGACGTATGCCGGTATTATTCCAGCAATTTCCCACCAAGTGGGTGTCTTATTATTCTTTATCTCTGTAAGGTCGCTTTCAGATGGGAATCCCTATGAACAGTCGAGCACCTGGAAGGAGGGCATCTCCACTCGTTAGAAAAACCGGCAGTACCATGCTTCATACCCAGTACCACCCGCATACAAGGCGGACGCCCCACCATTTCGCCACTGCTGCGGCAGGACACTAGCCTTGTCCTCAAGAGAGAAGGAATTGCACTTAGTACTACTGCTTCTACCCTATTCATGTTTACCACTTGCCACATGGTGACAACGAAAACACCAAATCAGACAATGACGTAAGGCCATGCACGCAATGAGGAACTATTTTGCACAGATTGCATGATAGCATGCGTGGCAATATGCGTGGCAATATGCGTGGCCCCCTGTACCTCTGCTCTACACCACCTTCGCCAGCTTATGGCCTCCAAGATCTGGCAGCGCGTTTCGGAGTCCATGGCAAGCTAAATTCGCCATTGCCCGAGAAGACACCGCTCCACTTCGGCGGCCACACTGTGACTGGCGACGTGCATTAAAAGGTGCGTTTGCAAACAACTGAGTGTAATTCAATCATGCAACAACTGGTGTCTGCAACAGTTATTGCCTCGGCTTTCCTCTGCAGCAGCAGTGAAATTTCTTTGCACAGCATACTCACGTAAATTATACCTCGGTTATTACAATTTTTTTATCTGCAAAGATTGCAAAATGGCTGTGATCCCGGCAAAGACAGTGGTGTAATGGCCGTCAAGCCACATTCAAAGCAATGATGACAAGCCAGAAGAATTAAAGATGAAGTGGACTGTCGGAGAATGTGGCCCCAGGGCACAAGGCCGTAGCGAAAGTGAGGCATGCCATGCGAGCACCCGCAAGCAAACTCCTTGAAGCGCACCAATCACAAAAATAAAGCGAGTGAGAAAATTGCAGCGATCAATCGTTTCACTGCTAAACAAGATTATGTATTAGCTTTCATGCATCTCAAAAAACGAGACGCATGCGCGGCAGTATCTCCAGTTAGGCGAGCACGCACCTGCAAAACAAAGTATTCCATTGCATATGGAACAGCCATGCAAGTGAGCATCCTGAGGTAACCCTATGTGATGCATTGAAGAGTTAACACCTGTAACTCGAAACGATACGCTAGAGAATGCCGATTATTAAGTGCATAAATGCAGGCATGAGCACACGGCAGTAAACTAGGTAAAGCAGGAATACCACTCAACTACCACGGCGGAAAATGAGTTCTACCGAAAGCCAAATGGCGACAGCACAATAAAAAAATTTTATAAATTACTAAAAAATTTGATTATGGGGTTTTACGTGCCAAAACTCCGATCTGATTTTGAGGTACGTCGTAGTGGGGGACTCCAGAAATTTATACCGCCTGGGGTTCTTTAACATGCACCAAAATCTAAGTACACGGGTGTTTTCGCATTTTGCCCCCATGGAAAGGCGGCTGCCGTGGCTGGGAAATTATCCTGTGACCTTGTGCTTAGCAGCATAACACCATAGCCATTAAGCAGCAGCGGCGGGTTTTTATAAGTCACTGAAGGTTGCACCACTTCCGGAGCGATGCTAGGCAGTGCGTTATTCCAAAATATTTGCAATGGATTAGCTCGGCTATGCCAGGATATATGTAGCGAAAGCTAAGGCATAGCATGGTTAGCCTTGGTTAATCTTGATTGGAAGTTCAGGTTAGTATGGTTGTCTAGCTATGTTGCGGCGTTTAGCCAGTCGTTCGGCACGCTGTTTGTCTGTTTTCTGGGCGATTCGTTTCCTCTTCATCTCGTTCCGATGTCGATTCCAGGCCTCCTGCTTATCAGAATTGTCGCCGTCCATACTGCCGCCTCAACTGTGGTTGCGGCACACGCGCGCTTTCCTTTTCAATCCTCCGACATGTTATCAGGCATGCGACGTAGCTGGCGAAGCGAACGGAGGCGAGCGCAACGACGAGGAACGCGGTGTGACGTCATACTAAACGGCGGCGGTGAAAAGGCGCGGCGCCGCGCAGCGGCAGCACACCTGTGGCTCGGTGCTACTAGTGGCACCTGCGCAGTAGTGACTAGGGAGC
The DNA here is from genome assembly GCF_050947875.1 of Dermacentor variabilis. Classification (NCBI taxonomy): domain Eukaryota; kingdom Metazoa; phylum Arthropoda; class Arachnida; order Ixodida; family Ixodidae; genus Dermacentor; species Dermacentor variabilis. The sequence goes on from NC_134576.1 coordinate 131,363,685, forward strand.
AAGAGAGAAATATCTGTGGAGAGGCGCGCATTGTGACATCATGTGCCTCCTTGGAGCACCACCACGGCGAAATCGCAAGTTCGCGGCCAGTAAAGCTTTCGCTTTAAAAGGCATATTTTAAAGTGTTCAGTCACTGTCGTACATACACGTCTGCAACCACTTTGGACTTGTCTCTGCCACTGTAAATGTATGGTTGGGTTAATTAATCTAGCAAGGAATGCTACAAATGTAAAAGTGATAAATACAGCCCAGCACATGCATCATCTGAGTAGTGCAACACATACCATTAACAAGCAGAGCAACATTTACCATTAAATATAGTCAGAAGTCGGAAGAGAAACTCACGGGAAACTTCTGACGCAGGAGCTTGCGGCTTGGGGATGGCTACCGGGGGAGGAATCTCTTCTTCGTTCACTGGTGCACCCGCCTTTGCCTTCTTCAACAGAGATTCCAAGGTCTGTGGAAATAACAGGCATGGTTGGTTACAACAGCAACAAACGACCTCTCAAGATTCCTCACTACTTGAGGCAGTACTTCTGGTCTGGCTCTAAAGCTGGGTTCACACAACAAGCCAGCTTCCATACACGAGCATGACGTGGCTTGCTGCCGCCAAATCGCATCGCACGCACCAACGTCCCAGACAAGCTCCTGGCAACACTATTTGTTGGCAGCTCAGGCATATCATGCTCATCTGCCAAAATGAGTTTACTGCGGTAAATCCAACTTTAAGACTTAAAAGATACACAACGTCATCCATAAAGGGCACCTCTGATTTTGTGCTATTTTAACAGGATCAAACTATGTGATTACACTAATCCGGATGTTTTCAAAGCACATCATTTGTAAACAATTACTTATAGATCCGTCTTCTGTGCTTTCGGTGAGTGCTTTTTGAACAGCATGAATGTCACTGTAGGCGACATAATACATTAAGCACCAAACAGTGCAAGAATTTCTCCATTTTTTCACCAGGTACAGCCTAATGAAACTTTATTGTACTGCTTACCCTGTCTTTTTCCTCTCGATTTACTTAAAGGAGCCTCGAAACACTTTTTAACTAATCATAGAATGTCCTCGTTATTAAAGGATGTCGTCCCACGAATCTAAATTTTTCGAATCCTTCCTGCTTGCTCTCTCTCTTTTGGCTCAGCTAACTTGCTTGGAAGATACACAGCTGAGAAGCCAAGAGGGCAAAGACCCAGACAAATATTGAGTGTCACGATGGTGAAAGGACTCATTCGCAGCACACCGTGGCACCCACAGTAGACTACGCTATGTAGCATGCTTCTGTCATCTCCGAGGCCACGCGCAGGTGACGCAGCTGCATGCATCGCAACAATGAAATGCTATTTCTGTATTTTTGAGATTGCAGACATACAGTCAAACCCACTTATAACAATATTCAAGTGCCATGAAAATTCTATCGTTATAGCCGAGTTCCATGAAAAAAATCAGGATGGGGGACGGCATAACTGTTCCGAGAAACCTATAATGACGGGGAGGCCATCCGGCTTCCGATCGTGTCGAGTCATTTAACTGTAACTCTGCTTCCTGCGCACTCCAATCACGTGTTGTTAGCAAGCCACGGCTGTCGGCATTCAAGAATGGCACTGCTATAACAACTGCAAAGAGGGGTCACGGGCGGCAAGTGACATACGAGCTCTGCCGAGGCATCGCTGTGGTGGCCCCAAAAGGCACCTTTTAAAAATGTGACAAGGTTCCCACAGCAGCATCTCAGTTTGAGAAACCCAGAACAAACGCTGGGACGTGACCGCCACAAGCATCTCGTCACGTACTTCACGCTGGCTTGTGCGAGAAAACCGCATGTCCGTCAGCCTTGCTTGCTTTAGGCGAAGCTTGCTGACATCCTTCTCCAAGGCCTCCAGGTGCTCCACATAGTGAAGCAGAAGGTCCCTCGCAAAAACAATCCTATGAGAGACTGAATAATCTACAGAACCTCTCGCGGGGACAACGTTGAGGCAGCCTGCCGTACCTCATTAGCGTGGCCGTCGTGGCCCTCACTGTCGCTATCCGATGCAAGCATGTTCGCAACGATTGCCTCATTCGTTAGAAGCACTTCGTTTCCAAATCTATAGCAGTTCGCTTTCTTTTCACCGGCAACGTCGTGCATTGTCAATGATCAGCACGTGGATCAGCCATCTTCCGTTTCGGGGGGAGACTCAAACGAGGCTGAGAAACAACATGGCCAAGAACGACTTGGACGCAACAAACAAAGACAAGCTCGAAGAGACTTAATCCATTAGCAGAATTGCGCAGGACGAGGGCCATAGAATAAAGAACAAACTGTGAGAGCAAAGTGTGCAATCTGGGGGCAGCACCAGCAGCGTTGTCAGCACAGTTGGCACGGTCCATTTCATGTTTTAGAGGGTGGCGCAGCACAGAGCTATGGGTGCAGCCCACTCATGTTCGGAGGAGTGGAAAGGTGACGGGAGAGATACGCGCGAGGCTGGCGTGCATCCCTCATGGAGAGAAGTGCGCAGGGGCAGTTGGGGTGGCGGCCAATCATGCAACGGCTTGCATTTCACTTTTTTCTTTTCAAGAATTTCACATTCCATTACCTTTCAGTACGGACACCCAGCAGCCAGACTTCATCTTTATAAGCCATAATGCGGCATGGGGACATTGTAGTAAGTGAGTTATCTCCCCATAGAAAAAATACAAAAGTTGATGGTGCAGCAGCTTTTCATTGTTGTGACCAATATATTGTTAAAACTGGTATCACTATAAGTGAGTTTGACTGTATACATATTTCGTTTATGTAACTCAAAATTAACAATTGTGCATTACTCAGAATGCTCTCACGATCTCAAAATCAGACAATATCATTGGTGGTCCAGCTACTTTGGATGACGCTGTATGACGGCATTGTGGAAGCGAGAGCAAGGGTTTCTTGCTGTTTTTGACATAAAATTGTCAATTCCCTGCTGCACACATTCAGTAATATTTTGCTCACATGTTCACAGCAGCCTCTACGACAGATCGGCAACGCTTTCTTATTATGTTCAAAAAGTGTTTCAAGGCCCATTCACACACACATATATATATATATATATATATATATATATATTTGGCTTGTTTTTTGTCTGTTTCGTTACATGGCTTCAATTACAGTCTTTCTCCCAAGAGATGTAATTGTTTTTACAAGCCTTTCATTACTTCAGATTCATCTTGCAAACTGCCGTGTGGAACCCACCTTGATTGCGCGGCCATAACGCCTGGCCTTGGAGCTGTCCCCCAGGGACTTGGCTGCCGATTCAGCAGCAGCGTAGCTGCGCAGCCGTTCTTGAAGGGTCTCGACAAGGGGAAGCTCTCCACTGGGGCTTGTAGCAGGACTGGTGGGTGCAGGGCTAATATAAATGAGGGTCATTTAATGTAGCATTTGCAACAGACGCATAAAAAGGTATATAAACACAAGTTACAAACAGTGATGACGTTTCTTCGAACAGACACTTGTCTTGCCCGCAGCCAGCTGACAAACATGAATCCGGATATGCGACAATGAGGCAGATGCTAACGCTTTTTGCAACTGTGACCTATTTTCACATGGTGTTGTCATTTCTGTAATGTTTCTTTTTCACCTAAATGAGTCTGATGTAATCTTTTTTTCATAGTTATTATAGCAAAGCAACAGATGAATACACCATGGCTTGTATATAGCAATTGCAATCGGCAATGTACATGTCTACTGGTTTGACACATTATGTCCTAAGATGCTCCTGCAGCAAGAAAACTTTACTACTACTACTACTACTACTACTACTACTGCTACTACTACTACTACTACTACTACTACTACTGCTACTACTACTACTACTACTACTGGCAAGCAGGAAAATACATGTTAATCCCCGCCTATAGTAAAATACACAAATGCATTACATTCTGTAGATATCCAAGAAAACCATATAAACCATCAACAGAAAGTGGCAAAAGCGGCCAATAGTGGCAAGCATCAGTGGCTGTCACTGAATCAAACCTTCCTGCTTTCGTTTCGCTCCTAATTTTAGTGCATTATAGCCATTTAGTACTGTTGCAGCTTCGGAAAACTATACACACAACAAATTGCATATGCTAATGTCACCTTGTAGTGTCATTGAGCGGAATTACGGGCGGGAAGAAACGGAGTGGACAGGACAGATGCTGTATGATGCACCAACTGGTCCAACAGTCTACGCTTCTAATGTCACCTTGTTGGGAGCACCTGGACGGCACCCGGTGGTCTAGATGCAACCCTTGGTGGTGGTTCTGGTGCTGTTTCTTCTTCTTGGTGAGGGTGAAGAGCGCCAAGCTCCGCCTTGAGTGAGGAGGAGGCGCAATGAAGCAAGTGTTAAACGTGATCACAGGCGCCAAGTCTCTATCACAAAAACTCAAGAATGTAGCCCAAGGAAAGTTGGAAAAAAAGCAAATCAAACAGCTCTGCACTTAAAGTGAGAAATGTCTCTGAGGGACGCTAAGTACACCAAATCAGTTTGGGGAAGACTGGCAATGTAGAATGTACACAATGACAGACTGGCAATGTATTCTTTCAAAACATTACTTCCAATCACTTGGTGGAAAGACTTTTTCTACCAAAGTGGAGGTCAAACTTCCGAATAGTTCTGAATAGAGCACTCGAATTTTGCAGGCAAGCTCTCTTAAAGCCCGGTGCTGAACTGCACTCTTTCTTGTTAGCCCAACACTACCCTGAAGACAGTGATGAGTTATTAACAAAAACAGCTTCTAACAGACCTTCTTACTAGCTGTCAAGCAAGATTTACTGCAAGGCATTCTGCCAGTGTAATCATGGCCTAGTTGATGTCTATCACCGGGCGCACCTGTGTCGAGCGTGTTTTACGAGAAAGATGTCAATATGATGCCCATACGATCTGTGCAATCGTCAAAAGCTACCATGACTATCTACTTCTCCATGTGCTAAAATTAATAGGCAATAGTACAATGTGGAGATGAGAACCTTAATGATTTGAAGAAAGGTTCATTTTGTTATTTGCAATATTGAAGTTGTCGACGAAGTTCAAATCTCTCCCTTTAATCATAGCTATTTATTTGAACACTAACAGGCTAAGCAGGCCCTTTTTAGCAGACAACCCACACCTCACATTGGTAAGCAAGAAGAAATTCATGCCAACTTGCCTACCTGTCAAACAGAAAACACTAGAAAACACTAGAACCCTCAAAAAACAATTTGATTAGAATCCTTGCTATATGCACAATTAATGATCAACAGCGGGCGAACCGGGCAAACCACCTCAGTCCAGAGCCAGCGCTTTTGCCACCTCTCAATGTTCAGGCAAAGACCGAAGGCCGGCATACTCACTCACGAGCACACTGACTCAACTCGCTAGACACTCATTTCATGAGCGTGAGATAGCGCGTTACTGAGTGATGAAGGCTGTGAGTGGGCATAAGTGAGAAAAAAGTCAGTGCCGGTTAACGAGAGTATGAACAAAAAGTAAGCGATGGTGAGCTTCAGCACACCTGAGAACGAGTGCGAGTGACAGTTGGCAAGTGTGAGTGAGCATACGTGTTTGACCGAGTGCCTCTGAATGGCATTGGACGTGAGTGTATTAGGCGAGTAGGTTGCCGGTAAACGAGAATGGAAGCAACTATTATTGCAAGTGAACATGGGTGTGTATGAGTGGGCACAAGTAGAAACATGAGTGATGATTAACGACTGTGAGAGCACATGAGTGTGACTGAGTACATAGCCTGCAAAAATATAAAATATTGATGAGCGAGTATGATTGAGTATTCACTCATCCTGCCGGCCTATGGTGAACACGTCAGCTCCAGGCTGAACGTTTCAGTAAATGTTGATCACTTCTAAGTGCTGATCATTCCTTTGTCTTTTTCTGGAACACAGCTAGCCATGCATGCAATTTTCATTTCACTGATGCTAGCTTAGTTATGGGGAGCACAACTATCTCTACCAGCTCAAACAGGGAAAATTAAGTAACAAGCAAACGAAGGATAAGTTTGCATACCACCAGTTCCGGGTCATCAGACAGATTGGCATCATCGCTTTCATCAGCCGAGTTATCCTCCTTCAAAGCAGCAGCCGCCATCATTTGAATGGATGCCAGGTCTGCGGCTGAAAAAAATTTGCATACAAAGGGTTAAAATTACGGCTGCCACTCAATTACCTAAACATGAAAGCCCTCACTCGAGTGCTGGAATTATGTTCAAAAATTAAACTCCATTTTATGTAATTCAAACAGGCAGGAAAAAGGGGCTGCTTTAAGGTATTCCATAAAGCGACATAACATCTTAAACAGTACCCCTCATTTTATTTACAAAACAAAGAGCAGCTCAAGAGAATTCTTGTAGGGGAGTCACTCCTATGGAATCAAAATAATATATGCAAGTGTGAGTACTGGATACAAAGAAGAATAAAGAGCACATTCATAAATAGAGAAGCTTATAATATTTTCACATCAATTATGTATCAAGAGGGCAAGCATTATCTGCAAATGCCACGATCTTCAATCTACTCATTCCTATGCGAGCCCTTCACAGAAAGAATACTTCAGTCCTGCATTTAGACTTGCATGCTTTGCAACTATGTCAAGCCTCGACATAACGAATACAGATACAATAAATTATTGGATATAACAAAGGAAATATAAAATGTCTCTTGTGGGTTTGTCGAATCAGCCATAGCCGTCAAGAAAGACACACCGAGACCACAAACAGCTAATGTTTAACCTTCCCGCGAAGACAGGCCAGCTCCGACAACTGAGCGTTCCAAGCACGCGCGCCAGAGCTCGGATCGTGCCACAGACCACGGGCAGTACTTCTCCCAGGAGCCAGCGAGAGGCACTCCACAACGCTTATAAAGAGTGCTGCAACATAACGAAGTTATAGTTGTGCTGGATGTGACTGTATTGTAAGAAGGTTTGACTGTATCTCCCACTTGAGACGTACAGGAATTCTGTAAGGCATCCAAACATGTCAGTTCCTGTCATATTTTACTTGTTTATCTTCGTGTTCCCAGGCTTCCATACAAGATCTGTTGGCACCCATATAATGTGACCAACGATATAATAGTAGAAGCCAAAACCATTCAAACACACAAACTTGGCTTTGGCTTGGGTTTCTTCGGCTTTGGCTGGACACGACCAGAAAGCAATTCTGACAGCTCAGCTTCCAAGTCTCCGTCATCTGCATCATCATCACCATCGTCGTCGTTGCCAATGCCATCAAGATCAGGCATGTCAAAGAGCCCCAACTGCAAAAAAATAAGTGCATTTAACGTAAAAAAAAGCCACCAAGGGTCAATCTTATGAGCTGGGCACAAGGCATGCATCCTCCATTTGTGCACTTCATTCACAATGGATATCACAGTAAAATCTACATAGACGAACACTTAGTGGTAATGTGTTAAGCAAAGGGACAAAGTGAAACAATGTCATTTTAAGCCTTCAAAACACAACAAGTGGAAGGAAAATGTCAGCTGAAAAAATCTAGACTGCAACAGCTACCTAAAATCAAATGTTAAGTTTGTTACATTGCCCAATACGTCTTCAGTATTGCCTCAACTGGCAACTTGCACCAAGAAGCTGATAAATTGCAAATACAAAGTAAAATATTCATGTGGTTTAAGAACCACATGAATATGAACTGTGTGACCTGTTAACTACAACTTCAGATAAAGTTCTGATAGCTTGTGATAGTATTCTACAGATGTTACTTAAAGTTAACCCCGAAAAATCCTCAGGGGCCTGATGGAATTAGTTATTGATTCCAAAGACACTATGCAGAACAAATAACCGACTTTCTTATTGTCTTTTTTAAGGACAATAAGACACCATGTTTGAGACCCCATGTTAAAGTGTGAGTGACAGTGAAAAGAGGACGAGAGTGAGCAATAATGTACTTTTCTTTCTGCTTGTCGAGCCTTTAAAACCCCCAAGTGATAGCTTTTTTTTTTTTTTTCCAATTTAAGAAATGTCACGCACAGAAATTCACAGGACCTAAGAAAATTCTTGATGATGAAGTGGCACAGGTATGTAAAGGAAAGCTCATAGAGCAGTAGAAACTGCTGCAGAACAGGTTGCTGAGAGGACGAGCAAAACAAAAACTTGGAGGACGCTTAAGGTTCACCTTTAAGAGTGGAACACAATAGCATTCAAAAATCCCTGACTGCTTGTCACGCCTCCCAGCAACTGCAGTGTACGTAACTGTAATGTTTACCAGGAAACGCTCGTGGCGAATGCTATGCCCGAAGGCGAGCTTTCTGGTAGAAACGCAGCTTCTTGCTTGGGCCGATGCCGGAGGTAGTGCACAGCGGCACCAAAAAAATTACATCTTTCTCAGGTTTCTGTTGTTGTTTTGCAGTTTTAATATTTAAGTCTAAGATATAACATAAAAGGCATATGCTGTCAGTCTTTTGTTACATAACATTTGTTTTGCGGGCTGTCATTCTCAAAATTCCGAGGAATAACTTTGTCAAGAATGTAAGACAAGGTATGAGCAACTTTAGTGATAGAATGGTGCAGCACTATAAGCTGCATATACCACGGGACATATAGCAAGACTTGGCATTTACATATACCTAAATATATACGGCAATTTTTGCTCACAGACAACTCCACCGCAGCTGACACCATATTTTCTGCAACACAAGGCCCTTAACGCTATCCCATTAAAATCGACTGATGTGGTACAGACAGCGAGTTACAGCATAATGTTAGGGGAATGTAAAGAGTGGTGCTTAAAGCTATTCTGTCACATTAAACATTGCTGACAAACAAACAAAACAATTGCGGCTGCATTGTTCTCTCTTTATGAGCAAGATTCATGCACATGAACGCAAAGGCTCGGGAGACACAATCGTTCGATTCACCAATGGCCACTGCCGGGAAATATGCATTTGCCGCATAACCATGTTTGCATCCGGCAGTCCAATGGCAGCCAGCGTGAACACGCACCAGAACCGGTCATAATCAGTAACAGTGGTAATGCTATAGGAGCTTCTATAGCAACACGGTTCCGAGTTGATGCATGTTAAACAAATAGACACGGGCCACAAGATTGACTGGGGTCGCTCGGGAGTTATCGGCCAAGAAAGAAACTCGAAATCACAGCTGTATCTGGAATCGCTGGAGATACAAAAAACACATCACACGCTCAATCTAAATGAGGGAACCCTCTCCCCATCATACACGCGCTGCTTACGTCACGTTCTGAAGTATACATAAGCTTCCGTGAACTTTCATTTATCCCATTGTGAACAAGGCTTCCGTAGGGAAGCCGAAACGTCCTTTAGATTTAACCCTTTTTTAGTACTTCTTTTGGTCGGTGTCCGTCGTTTTATTGCTTCATGCTTCATCCCGACCAGGCGGGCTTCCATCGAAACCTTGACTTCAAATAGACACACATTGAAACAGTCTGCTGTTACAGTTTGATTTCATGTGGCTTCAGTGGTACATACTCACAAGCGGAAGCACAGGAAAACTGCGTCCACGACTTCTCGGGCACAGCGCATACATTCGGCACAGCACTTTGCTTCCTCCTCGACGGAAGGCATGCTACAAGGCCTCCCATGCACGAAAGTGTCCAAGTTTTGCACCGTGGCGCAGCTCGTACAAGTAGACATACCGCGGTGCCTTGCATTCACCAGCAGGGCCTCCCGTTTTGTGCTACTCGAAACCGATAGACGCGCCATGGAGGGAACTGCTGACCGGCATTTCCGCAGCGCCGCCTGGGCAGCGCATCACGCCCATACGATCGTACCCCGGTAAAAGCACTTTCTCAATATTTTGCTTTTTAAGCCTCACTTGCGCGTTGAGCCTCTGAAGCCAGAAAAGCAAAAACACTGGAGTATTTTTTTTTTTCATGTTGTTCGCGTACGGGACAAACAAACACAACGTGACGGGAAATGGACAAAAAGAAACATGGACTGCAGCACCAAGAGCGATATATTATAAAAAGTAAGTAACGGTCATGCCCCGTCCCTTCCTTGCCTTTGGAAACTTCCTGCACTACTTTTGACGTAGTGACCGGTGTAATGATCAAACCGGCCCCGTCTTTTTCTTGACTGGAAACTTCCTCCACAGTTATTACTGCACATTCTGGTTGACTTCGTGGTACTGCTATAACGTGCTCGCGACAAGCTCTATATTCACGGCTTCGTTGATTACCAGAATACCTTAGAAAGCAGCCTTGCATCTTTATTGTGGATACAGACGCCTACCACACATAGAAGTGTCGGGCTCACTTCCGACATGTGTCAAATGCTTGAAAATCAACTGAAGTTGTCGCTCTTCGCTGTCAATACGGCAACGAAATGAAGGCGGAGACGGCGGTCCTCAGAGCAGATTGCGAAGGAGCTCAACAGTTTTTCAAAAAGGATTGAGCAGACACGGTTCGTTGAGTCATTGAGTTCTTATCTCAACGAGTAGCTGTAACGGAATTGCCACAGCCGTGTCATGTTTACATACGCGCAGGAAAGACCTCCTAACCTAGCATTCTTGCGTCCAAGCACCGCTGTCGGTGACATGTAATAACGGTAAGACAGCAGCAATTACGTACTCGGCCTTCGCAGCACGACAGAAAGGTGCGCAAAACGTGCCTCTCACCTGAGCCAGAGAGCTTTTAGCTCCTCCAGAGCGGCCTTTGCTAGCTCCTGAGCGCCTTGCCATGTCGTTCTCTTACGTCTTACACCATGACAACGACAAAAAAACAGTCCAAACGATAAATGTTTTTCTTCTCCCTCTCAAGGGCTTCCAGTAACATAAGCAGCTGGGCGTGAACGGCTGGTTTGGATTGTCCTGGATTGATAGCTTTGTAATAGATGCAAAACATGGCGACCATGACGTATTTCTGGCTTCTGCATTAGGTGGCGTCCAAAACTGACGTCCAAAACCCGACGTCTATCGTGTTTTCTGCTCTCTCAATAAATCGATTCTGCCGCGTTCAACAAGCATAATCTTTAAGATTCGCATTTTAAATTCGTAGCACGCTACCCTATGTACACCGCTTCTCCTGTGGCTTCTCTGTGAACGACGCAACTTTTTTTTTTTCTTTTTTTCGTTCCGGTTTATTGAAAACGGTTGAGTCACCGTGGGTTGAGTGTTGAGTTTTACTTCAACTCCACAGTGCAAAAATAACGGTTCTTGCCCGTTCATTTACGTAACCGAAGAATTACAGCAAACAGTACAATTTTGTTGTGTAAAAAGTCCACGCCACTGCTAAGCCGCGCTGCAAGTTCACGCCCGTTTCTTCAGCCGCACGTAGTTACAAAATAATTGTGTAGATTCAACACCAACGCAGGAATCTATTATGTGAAACGAAGCAGATTGCGCCATTTTACTAGGGAACAAGAACTTCTGCCAGCGACCATACTCCGCTCGGGGACGAGAAGGATGAGCAAAATATGGGACTTGCGCGCTAGGCACCTGCCGAACCCGGCGGCTGCGTATAAAAGCACGGCACGGTGGCACACATAATACGAGTTGTATCATATGCACAACTTTTACTACCTGGGTCTGCTGAGAGCCTAGAGCGCACCGGCTCGAGCAGACTTTATTTACTACCGTGGCTACTGTACTACGGCATCGCTTTTTCTCAACTTTCTCGATGTGCAGTAAGCAGATGCTACAAAAATTGGAAGAGAAGGAGGAGGAACCACTTTATTAAAAACACCAGTCAATGAACGTCAGGAGAGAAACGCTTCTAGGGTGCGCGAGCTATCATGCTTAGACGGACATGTCCATACAGTAGGTCGTGGTCCGTATGTAGGACGTCCTGTAATGCCTCTGCCCTGTCTTTACGTCTGCCGTCGTGAAAGGCAGGGTTCACGTTTCTCGGTAGCGGAGGTACTTCTATCTTGTCCCTTATCTGTCTGGGTATGTCTCTTGAGCGCACTTGCTCGTGTTTGAGCTCGTAGCCTAATTTCTATAAAATGTTTCTCCCTATTTTAGATCCAAGTAGCCTTCGATGCTAGGCGGTAACGGCAGCCTCAATCAGTTCCTCGAGTGTGTTCGACACACCTAGCTTCACAAGTCCGAGCGCGACCTTGACATTTTTCCCTAATGATTACGAGCTTGTTCCGTTCTACAGAACAGAGCTTGACGTAGGGTGCCACGTACACTATCCTACTGATTACGAAGGCTTGTGCTCGCCTTAGGAGATTCACCTCCTTCATCCCAGCGTGCCTGTTCGCTATTCGTCTGATAAGACGACACGTTTGATTTGAACTGGCTTAAAAATTGGAATAATCTTTAAGACAATGAAGTACTTTGAAGATTAAATGGTTAACATGAACCACGGATGTTAAAAGGCACCATCAACCAGTTTTAATTAAATTGGATGCTAACACCAACCCACGCCAATTTTTCCACGCTACTGGTAAGGCTGCTATCTCAGAACTATTCACGTTGGGTGCAATTCATGCGTGGGCAAGACCTCCAACGCAGCTTACCTTTTTACTATTTCTGCATCCAAAGGTTGTTGCAGGCTTTTCAAGATCGCACTTTACGGGTTCAGTATCACCCGCTTCGAAAATAAAGCCGACTTTTCGATCAGTCTCAAAGCATACCTTTATTTTCAGACAATATTTACAACAGGCCACTTTTCCCAGTACTTGCTCTTCCAAGACTCAGTTTATACCACACCAACCTTCGCCGTGGAATATTTTTCCATGTATGCACTCCCTTGAAACCCTGGTGCAGGAACAAACTTGCTAGCGAAGTTTTTAACTGTGGTCACTTAGCATGTCAGTTGTCGAAGATTTCGTTGATTTTATAGTTGGTCCTGTGCTGTAGTAAAACCCCTAAGTACAGCAACTGCAAAGCACTCCATTTGCCAGTAGGATTTCAAACTGTTCACAGGGTTTGGACATTCATTTAACACAAAGGACAAAAAGGCGATGTCATGATAGTACTCTTGCATTTAAAGTATACGCCCCTTGCTTTTAAATTTTCCATAGCTGGAGCTAATGCACATTGTCTGTAGAGACATTGAGAAGATGAAGTTAAGCTTCTCATCTTGACCACTTGATCACGTCTTAGATCAGTGTTGGAAGCACCACAACTGTTTGTACTTACCTGCCTCCCGCATATCCCCCCTCCCCGCCCCGAAAATAAGCAGACTAGCTCAAGTTGCTCCTTGTCGAGCTATTTGGATTACATCTATCAAAACGATCAACGAGCGCAAAATGACTACAACAGAGGTAGAAACAAGTAGATAAGACAAACGCTACTACCCGGCCTCGTCTTAATTTTGCACTATATTAATGCTTTCAAAGCCAACTTGCACATAATTACAGAAAGAAGCATGGCTCATATGGTACACATTTTCCTTAAGTGCGGTATTATCCCAAGTCTTCACTACTTTTGCCAGTGAGTTTGCGACCAGTGCTTAAAGACCACTAAACCACCTCTTCATAACTAGCGAGAGAAATAGGTTCATTTACTGAACATATTTTGGTGCACTTTGTTGCAATTAAAAGAAAGTTGACACACGACTGTTTAGAGCAGATTCTTTTCATCCAGGTTATCAATATTTTCACACAAGCTGCTGAAAAAAAAATGAAGCGTTGCTTTTACATTCGAATGCTAAAAAAAAAAAAACGGGGTACAATCGAACCTTACAACAAAGTCGCATCTAACACAAAAATAGCTTCCTCTTATTCAATATTTTCTGAGATAATGTATTTCTTCTGATTTTCTGAGAATGTATTTCTTCTGAACAATTCAACAGATACTGTCAACAAAACTGATCTGCTTTTGGCACGCAGTATCTTAACTTCATGCTTCAATTTTCAAATATATCCTAACAGAGAAATCTTGGTTGGTCCCGCTAGCTAAAGCTGTTCCTAAGGCTTCAATGAGTAGTTAAATACAACTGCAACAAATCAAGCATTAATTCAAGAATGCAAGCAGTTTACAATAATGCAACACAGACCTAAGACTATTTTTAATACTTTGCAAATTCTCAACTGCAATTTTTTACTTTGATTTCTTGCAACACATATGTGCATTACTTGCAATTACAAACTTCAATTTGAAAAAATGTCTACAGCAACTCAGCTAATCGAGCTATTCCATCAACCCTGCAGGTCCTTGAAGATTTTGGCAAATGGTAATGCAGTGCCATGGTGAACTAACACATATGCGAGTCCTGCTAGACAGTCATGCTACAAGGCCAAAGGTGTAGTTGGCCACAATAGTTTTACAAGACTGCAGATTCGTGAACAAGCTGAACTTCTACAAAGTACACAGCGTCGAAAGTTTCTATCTTCAGCAGCAGTCTGTGACCCACAGTGATCTATTAACGAGTGCCATGCCTTGAAGACCAACTTGCAATGAAATTTCGGATGTTTAACATACAAGCATAAGCACCACGAAAAGCTGTCAATTTCTTGTTGCCAAAAGAAGAAAAATATGGCACCATTACAGCTTGCCAGAAGCTACGCATCATCTAGAGTGCACGGCTCCACCACACGACTTCAGAGATGATGCAGCTCCCACGGCTGCCTGCAGAGAGCAGATAAATCTCAGGATGCTAGGACTTGTGTTGCAGCGACAACTGCCAGGTGCATGTGTCTACTTAGGTGCTGCTTAAAGGCTGCCAACAAGAAAACTATGCAGTGTATTTAATGGGGCTGGTTGGTTCATCTTTATAATAAAACAGGAACAGCGCAACACAGGACGAGCATGTAAAAACAGCGCTCTGTCCTGTTTAATCGCTCGTCCTGTGTTGCGCTGTTCCTGTTTTTATTCTAAAGAATAACTATGCAATTACCAGCCCTGTGGCCTGGCAAAGTTTGCTTTAGTGGCACATACTACTCAATTATAACAAATTTTATAACCAAAGTGAAATTTTGTCACAGTTGGCCTTCAACAGAGCACAAATTCGCATTTGCCACGAAACTCGTATTGCCCTGTAAGCTTTTGTGGCTTCGCGTACAGCCCAGTCCACTGTTGGAGGGAACACAGGAGTACACATGCAAATTTTTCCCTCTGGCAAACGTACAATCGCCCAGTTTTTCAGCATATGGCTTGCTGTGGATGGTGACACTGGAAACTATCTACACATCTGTGAAGTGCATTGAGATAGCTTTAGCCGGAACATGAACTAGGTAAATGCAGCGAGGTGAAAGTCGCACGCCTAGATGTCCCCTTTAACAGTGAACCCCACTATACATGCCGTCAATCGGAGGAAGGTAGCAGCTTTCATACACCAGTCTCGCCCGCAGCTTCCACTGCACTTGCAGGGATATACAGGTCAAATTCACGTTATACCTTTCCCCATGCTAGCTGTACTCCTATCGGGTGGCCACAAAGATGTCCTGCATACACCCCATAAGCTTATATTAAAGGAGTACTGACATCATATATTTTAAAAGTTGGATAAACTGTACCGCACACATCTCGAACATGAAAGGTTCCCGCTTGGCGAGCACGAAAACTGGGAACAAATCCAAGGAAGTGTAATTGAATACTAAAGTTGTCTCCAAGCGCCAGGCCTACAGTGACCGACATTACTGCAACACAACGCAGAACAAAATTTGCCAACGTCATGCAGCAATAAGACTACACAATGGTGTTCACTGTGTACGAGTGGCAACCGAAGCTACCACAGGGCCTGATCCAGCAACTGTAACACAACACAACAAATCCACATCCTGTATTGAAAAAGAAACTAAGGGCATAGAGACAAGTATTGGGGTGAATTATTTTGGCCGCTCTTGTGACCAAAGTTGCGTCTTTGCTTCAACGCTGTGTGCCCTATACTTCCAAGTCGCAACGACATGCACATTATCAGCACGACATAACGTTCTTGACGGAATTTAGAGCGCAAAATTTTTAGGAAAGGAAGCACAAGCAAGGCTAACAACTATTACTGCTCACGGACAAGACACAAAGCCCAGTATTAAAAGGCCCCCGAAACTGTTCAAATTTTGTAGACATGCAAGGTACAGCTAAAGTTATCATTCGCACCACACTTTGTGTGAAACGTCTCATTAAGAGAGCTACGGACGATTACAAGTTACCCTCCTTTATAGTCATGCATTTTCTCCTCAACTTGTTTGCCGAGTGATCGGGGCTAAGCTCCGCCTTCACTGGCTCTGCGTCATGATGGCACATCGTCGTCGACTTCCGGTTCTCTAAGAGCTCGCACGCGAAGCCTCTCCAAGCTCTCCACCAGCTGCTTGGCAGTCGACCCCAAGCAAGAGCTATAAAAGCAGCGTGCGTTGCGAGCGTTTCGTTACTGCTACTGTGTGTGGTTGAGCTCTGTGCCACCAGGTGGCTGCAGCGTGCAGACCACTCACATTTGTGCTTCTGCTCATCTCGTGAAACGACACAGTCAAACGGACAGGCCCTGTCACCTTGCGCTTGCATTTACCCTAATACCGGACTCGCGAAACGCTATTGCATTAGTAATCTTCCGGTGCAAAGTGACGGCCGCAAACGCCCAAATTCTGGCGCCAATCGGATAGCGGGAGTCCAATGTGCTGCAGCCAGTCCGCTCGTCTGCTGCCTTGTAGAGGGACACAATGTTGCAGCATGACATATTGCCAGTCGCTACGTTTGCAGTCCACAACGCAACACAGTCAAATCATAGTGCTCGCGAAAGGACCGAGACCAGACTCCGACCGTGGAGCTCTCGTCAAAATGGAGCACGTTACAACACAAGCAGACGCTTGCTGTGTGCCGGCTTAAGCGTAGTGAGAAATTGTCCTTGTGCATTCGCTTTGTTACTTTTTTATAGAAACAAATTAACTACCATTCCAACTATTATGAACTCACTATAAAGGTGGAAAAATTATCGATGACGCACCCTGGGCAGCCAATCGGATAGCTCGCCCTACTGACGTCAATTGGGTGATTTACGTCATATGGGTATGGGCGGCTGAAAATTCCTCCGAGCAGTGTGCTGCGATCGACAGTGATGTACATTTTTAAAACCTTATAAATTATGTGCTTTATGCGGAACACTTGCGTCAATTGATGATCAGAAGGACTTACTCTAACGACTCAGTATGTTTGTACAAAATCATTTAAGGGTCCCTTTAAATGGCGCAAAATCTCCACGAGGCAAGGCCACCTGCCTCTTGCTCTTGCAGTTTCTGGTTTACCAAGCATCAACGAATAGTGCCAGCTTTGAAAATTGCAGAAGCATAAGTAATGCAGTTTCACTTCAATGTCGGATTGCCTGCTACAAGAGGGCGCACAAGATTGCCACTTGCATCCTACCATTCCAAAAAGTGGTAACCTCTAGAGTGGCACGAGTTCCAACAGAGCAGCACTAAATCATCGTGCATATCCTTGAAGTTTCGGGAAGACTTAGATAGCATCCAGTAACATAAAGGCATCCCCATTACAGCACACATGCTGTACAAAGATGCTGAAAGGCAAAAGCCCTAGAGGAAAGTAGCAACACTGTTGAATGGCACAACACATTTATTTCACAGACACTCAACTTGTCATTCATTCAATATTTACAGTTCTCGGGCACATATACCCGTCAAGTGTTCAGCTCAAAACATATTTACAATCTTCTCACATACACTAATGTTTACCACGACAGTGCATTTTCATTTACACGATTGTTAAAACTGCTAACAATGAACAATTGAAAGCCTTGCTAGTCTAGCAAGCAGCTACAATCCTAAATAAACAATGAACAAATTGTGAAGAGGCATCATCACACTATGTAGAAACATCACCGAGATTTACCAGACCTACTACATACCGTCCTCACTTGAGTGCAGTGATCCCCAGGTCAGCACCGAGACAGCAGTGGAAGCTATAAAGCAAAAAGCTTCTCCAATAACTGGTTCTTCAGACCCAGCGCAACAGTGTTTGTGTTGCCCTGTCTACACACTCAACAGCTAACAAAAATTCCTAGTTCACAATCACGATGCAGAGGTTAAGAGTGCTGGCTAGCCAGTAGAGCTGCTATGAGCGACAATGCAAAAGCTAACACGAAGTGACTTAGGCTTTGCTAGCTGTTGTGTCTGTACAGCTGGGGTGGTTAATGGATACCAACCATCGCAGATGGTGTGGGAGAATGTGTGACCATGATCCTCAAGCAGCCACCCTCGCTGTGCCAATAGTTGGTACAGCTTGCAGTCTCCCGGTGCTTGTCTGCCACCCCGAGACGGTCACCTGAAACGAGAGAATCCGTGAAAAGCAAAAAAAAGCGTCTGTTCAGAACCCAAACTGGAAGCGGCACACACACAGAGTTCTCACTCGAAGTCCTGCTATAGTTAACGCTGGTAAATTGGACACGCTGTACCGACCATCGTCTGTCTGTCTGTGTCCAGAAGTTCACACCCATGGAGCCGCCGATTCCCAGGCGTTGTCTCAAACCGGTTAAACGAAGGCTGCTTAGCGACGTCACTGTGCCTCCCGAAGATCCTTCGACTTGCTGGCGCACCGATGGCAAAACTCCAACGACACGGCTCCGTTGGCGACGTGGATGCACACACCGCCCGCTTTCTTATCAACGGGCGGCCTCCTCTTGCCACCAGTACCAATGTAGTCGTGATCTCCCTCGACTCTCTCGCGCTTCAGGGAGTACCCATTCTTCAAGTTCGTCGCCAAGCTAGGCCTAACCGACCGAACGCTGCGCACAAGAGCCGATATCTCATCAACGTTGCAGAGCACACTCCTCAGGTACTGCACCTCTTCGCTCAGCTCTTCGATCTCTCGGCTCATGTCGGTCGTGCGCTTCATGAGCGTCGCGTTTTCCGTCGAGAGGTGGCGGACGCTTCGCTCGAGCTTGTTCACATAAAGCTTTTTCTTAATTCTATTTTCTCGCGCGGCAATGGCATTCTTGCTCATACAACTTCCCCGGGTCTTGAACGCGTCTAAGCTTTCCTCCTCCTCTTCTACATCGCCCGGCGAAACCGGGTCTTCATCGTCATCTACGTGAACTTCGTCAGAGCTGGATACCGACTCGCCTTTTACGCGAGCGCGGCACTTACCGGCGAGCACGGCGTAATTAGGCCTAGACTGGCGACGGGACTTGCAACGCTTTGCCGACGCCCTGCGTGTCGGGATCGGTTCAGGAGACTCGGACAAGGCACCACGTGCTTCTTCGACGGACGCAGTCAGTTCGCTTACTGCAAGGTCGGAGAAGATGCTGTCCCCTTCTGCTCCTCCGTCAGAGTAGTGGCCCAGCATGATATCTCGAAGAATGGGTCCGGCGTCCATGTCGTCCAACTCGGCCTGGAGAGCTGGGGGAAAAAGAAACGCGTCCACAGCGGACATTATTGTGGCTTCGCGCTCTTACTCTACTTGATACCTGTCTTAATAAGCGCAGCGTACCCGATTTGGTTAGCTGTCGCTGATAATTTCGGCTGATAGATGACCCCCCACGAGCGCAACGTTGCAGAAACGCAATCTCACAACAAAAGAAGGGGGCGATCGGGGGCGAAGGACCACGCAGAGTTGCCAACCGAAGGAGAGAATACCTACCGAAGCGCCGAAGGGACTGCAATAGTGCGCTCGATGTTACAACAAAACAACAAAAAAACGCCAAGAGTAACTCTGCGTTGGCGATGCGGGTTTATTAAAGTAGAGAAATAGTTCGCGAGCATTATATTTTTTAGTAAGCCCTTTAACAAAGTTCTGGGTGTGCATTCTGGCCTTTGAGATGTGCTACTGCAGCCATGTGTTGTTTTACAATCTCAAAGTCCATGCTTTTATCGTACTGTAATTTAGACAAAGACGTCACCATGTCGCCGCATAATCATAATAATAAAACCTCGAAGTAAATAAGTAAAATAAAACATTAACATTTATATTTAGAAGTAAACTTTTTTTTCACGTTCTTGCACTTTAATTTTGCTGCTTCACCTTAACCGTCACAATAAAAGCGCATAATATTACGACGATGATCGCTCTGGCGCGCAAGTTTAAATGCGGGAGAAGCTTGGTTCACGGACGGACGGACGGAAAAAACTTTAATGGAAAAAGTACCTGCGAGGTTGCCAGCCCGGGCTCAGGCCACCCGGGCATTGTGTGCGGTGAGGCATAGCCTTTCCACCGCTGCCCGGGCCCGCTGGATAGCCCATAATTGGTCGTGTAGTTCTGAGCTAGTCAGAGCGCTTAGCCATCGCTCCTCGAGAAGGTCCGGTTCTATCTTGTCCTCTACGTATACTGAACTGATCTGTGTGCACTTCCACAAGATGTGTGCCATGTCTGCGTGTTCATGTTTGCAGAGCTTGCAGCTTGCGTCTGGATATTGTGTTGAATTTATTCTGTTTAAGTGTACTGGGTTTTGGAACGTTCTGGTTTGCAATCTTCTCCAATCTGTTTCTTGAGACCTGTCGAGTTGTTTGTGGGGTTGTGGGTATGCTTCTCTTTGTTTCGTGTAGTGTGTCAGTATGTCGTGGTACGTGACCAGGCTGTCCCTGTCGTCTTTTATCGCTTCTTCGTCGTCGTCGCCTCCTCCGTCTTCTCCATCGCCTCCGCCGCAATCCTTCTCCCTTCCCCGGGGGTTGCGGGGTGTTGGGCCGTCACTGTCCGTGCCGCGGTGGGTTAGTTTTCGCGCGACTAGGTGGGCGTTCTCGTTGAGGTTGGGAGGGGCATTCATGGTAACTTCTCCCATATGTGCCGGGATCCATTTGAGGTATTTGGGTGTAATTGTGCCGTTCTTAAAGTCTTCTGCTCTGTGGTTCAGGATTTTGGCCGCCTCGGTGGAGACCGATGAGTCTAAAAAACTTCGGCAGAACCAATTTCACGATTAATGTCGATGTTAATGCGATTAGCATTGAAGCGATGTAACGACGCACTCAAATGCCTCAACCGAAAGGCATCGTGTATGAGGCGTCTATGCAGCTCCTGCTGCTGCTGCTTATGGCAGTGGCCAGTTTGGTCAATGTACACAGTGCAGCTGAGCAGAATCTCGTTCTCTTTCTCACTCTCTCTCTCTCTCCCTGTCGTAGGTTACTTCTCGGCCACAGCAGATAAATGTGACGATGAGTAATCCTTATGGCATTAACGTAGACAGTAATCTTTTTTCCTCTTCGAGCTCCCACTGCTGCTTGCGGTAGGGGGAATTGCAATTCTTCTGAAGTCTAAGTGCCAGTTAACAAGCCCAACAATCGGCCAACAATTTGTTGCCATTGACGAGATGAGGAGTTAGGCCGCACCTGTTGCACAGAAACTTTAGGATAATGGGAGAGTAGCTGCGGGAATGAGTAGGTGGATGCAGCCGTACAGGCCACACCGGCCTTAATTTTAATCACCCTGGCATTGCAATGTAATTGTTTTGCCCTTGCGTTTATTTCCGGCCCCACGAGGATGAAACAGCTGTTGTTGTTGTCTAATCTGTTATTGTTGTTGCGCAGTGAACAACGTCATTCGTAAAAATCGTTCCAAGGTCCTTCTGTAGATTCCTTCTCAATAAACCTACGACTATATTGTAGTGCTTCCTCTTCCTGACATTATATGACTGACTAACTGAATTAGTAAGTAACCGATCTTACTGACTGGCTGGCTGAATGGCGTGATATGACTCACCTCAACTAGCAGAACTACATCTGAGGTGAAGAGACAGACTGACTGACCTGCCTTATTCATTAATCGATCTGAACTGACTGAATGACGTTACTGACGTGAACTGACTGATTGAGCGACTAGCCTGAACTGAACTGCATGCTCTGACCGACCTGAATTGGAGTGAGTGAGTGAGTGAACGCGTGTCTGTTCCGCTATGTCCCCGCAAGCGCCCACCCTTATTACTTCTTCAAAATTTTGTAATTTCATGCCTTTCCATTTCCCGCAATCCCGACGGAGTCCGTAGCGCGCAAGTTCGCATCTGCCCACGGAGCAACCAAAACGCAGTAGTCGGCGCGACTGCCGCTTCTCCGACTCTCTCTCTCTCTCTCTTCGCCGCGTATAACCTACGGCTAATCCTACGTACCCAAACCCAAAACGCCAACTAGTCCCGCTGCCTCGCAAGAGGAAACGCGCACACCCACGCCATAAGCTATCGCGTGCAACCGCCGTGCCACAGTGCCCCCGCGAGCACGGCTCGGGCACAATTTAAAGTGACCGCGGCGCTTCCCGGAGGTACAAAGTATACGCAACAAACGCAGCACACGCGCGCGCCGCGGCGCTATGTGGTGTCGACCGGCGCACGCAATCGGGTCGCGCACTGGGTGTCTTTCTCCCAAGAAGTTTTGGTGGGCGCGCGTAAACGGCGGCAGTTGCGCGGCCACAGATGCGGTCTTCGCACGAGAACAGCGCGGCGCGGGGGCACCGCCGCCGGGATTAGCCGGGATCCGATTCTATCGCCCCCGCGCGGCGGCCGCCGCCGCCGCCGCTTCCCACACGCAAGAACGCGCCGTGAGAGGCGCAACATGTGGTGACCCGCGGCCGCCGTCGTCTTCCTCCTCCTCCTCTCGGACTCCGAGATGATGTAAACCACGGCGCGAACTGTAGACGCGTGCAGACAGTGAAAGAAACGTACAGCGGTGAGGAATGAGAAACACAAACAACCAATGCACAGAATTGGCGCTGTGTTTGTTTGTGTTTAGTTAGCGCTGTAAAGATGCACGTTAGCTCAGATGGTATAGCGCGACCGCCCCGTAAAGACGTTGGTGTCAGGTTTGTAACCCGGACGAAGACGATTTTTCTTTTTCTTCGGCTGAGAAGCTTTCTTTCTGAGAAATCCGTATGGCTATCCCTCTGTAGCTTCGTGCAACAAGCCAGTGGATGAATTTTCTTTTTTCTTTTTTGACAAAGAGAGAGAGAGAGCGAGAGAGAGTGAGATCTTTATTTATTCGTAATCAAATACAAGCATACAATCAAATTAATCAAATCAAATATAATCAAGTACAAGCAGCGAAAATTTGTGGATTGTACCTCCTAGTTTGTTTATTCATTTAGTGCGATAGAAATTCATGAGCACTTTATAAGTAAATTTTCGTCGTCGCCGTGGTGTCCCAGATATATGCAAGTAAAAATATATTTAAATAAATCTAAATAAAGTTATCCGACGGCTGAATTCGGAGAAAGTACATCTATAGCACAGAAGTCCCGTATATTCAATTCGGCCACGGACGCTTGCCTCAGCAGGCAGAATTAACATCCTTAAGAATTTCCCACGTGCAAAAGGCGTTTCGTACCCGCTTCCAAGGCTCTGTTCCTTCATTAACCGAGCAGGAGTAGCCTTGTGTGAGCTGCGTTACGCCAAAATGTCGCATCCGCGTATGGTTTGGACACTGTTCAAGAAGCCATTGTTCTGTCGCCCAGACGACGCACCGACAGAACCACTGAACTACACTGAAACTCTACAATATTACAGAGATACCAGGAGACACTTCCCTCCACCACATAATTCCCTTAATCGAGAAAATGCCGTCGCGTGGCGACAGCTTCAAACTAATTCATTTCCCTGCCTCTTTTATCTTCACCTTTTCCACCCCACACACTATCCCTCATGCTGTCCCTACTGTGGAGCAAAACCCACAGCATATCATTGCACCTGGGAGTGCCCACCCCCTCCGGACTACTCCCCTATTCCTTCACTTTCACCTTCCTCCTGGAAGACTGCGCTGACCAGCTCAGACCAGCAAGAGCAGCGACGGCTGATCCGGCGGGCACGCGGAGTTGCGCGAGCCAATGGGGCCCCGAACTAAGGGCTCCACCCAGCGAGGAAGTCGCCCAATCTCGTGACAAATAAATGTTTTCTCTCTCTTTCTCTCTCTGTCGCCCATCCAACTCGTGACTCATACCCACTATGGAGGAATTGTCTTAGAAATAAGTAAAGGGAGCAAAGCGTAAATGAGTTAGAAATGAGTAAAGAAGTGAAGAGTAAATGGGTTGTTGCCCATCCAACTCGTGGCTCATGCTCACTATTGGGGATTCACCAAGAAATTGGGGAATTACACTGATATTTACCATAGGGGCGGATTATTCCAAGTTATAGCCACAAATGAACTTTCAGGACTGCTATAGAGCAAGCGCTGTCGAAAGGTGAAATTACGTGTTAAAATGATAATAGTAGGAATTAATTAACTGAAAAGCACACACACACACACACAATAATTTACCAGTTTAACCGGGTCATTAGGTTGGACTCTACCAGAAATTTATGGACTGGGGAGCAAACATCCCTGTAGCCGAATAACAGAGTAAGGCCCCAAACCTATAGCGTCCTATAGCGCAACGCTATACCTTGCTATCGCTGTAAATGCTTCGCCTCTTCAGGAAAAAGCTGCCACATTTTATCTATCTATCTATCTATCTATCTATCTATCTATCTGTCTGTCTGTCTGTCTGTCTGTCTGTCTGTCTGTCTGTCTGTCTGTCTGTCTGTCTGTCTGTCTGTCTGTCTGTCTGTCTGTCTGTCTGTCTGTCTGTCTGTCTGTCTGTCTGTCTGTCTGTCTGTCTGTCTGTCTGTCTGTCTGTCTGTCTGTCTGTCTGTCTGTCTGTCTGTCTGTCTGTCTGTCTGTCTGTCTGTCTGTCTGTCTGTCTGTCTGTCTGTCTGTCTGTCTGTCTGTCTGTCTGTCTGTCTGTCTGTCTGTCTGTCTGTCTGTCTGTCTGTCTGTCTGTCTGTCTGTCTGTCTGTCTGTCTGTCTGTCTGTCTGTCTGTCTGTCTGTCTGTCTGTCTGTCTGTCTGTCTGTCTGTCTGTCTGTCTGTCTGTCTGTCTGTCTGTCTGTCTGTCTGTCTGTCTGTCTGTCTGTCTGTCTGTCTGTCTGTCTGTCTGTCTGTCTGTCTGTCTGTCTGTCTGTCTGTCTGTCTGTCTGTCTGTCTGTCTGTCTGTCTGTCTGTCTGTCTGTCTGTCTGTCTGTCTGTCTGTCTGTCTGTCTGTCTGTCTGTCTGTCTGTCTGTCTGTCTGTCTGTCTGTCTGTCTGTCTGTCTGTCTGTCTGTCTGTCTGTCTGTCTGTCTGTCTGTCTGTCTGTCTGTCTGTCTGTCTGTCTGTCTGTCTGTCTGTCTGTCTGTCTGTCTGTCTGTCTGTCTGTCTGTCTGTCTGTCTGTCTGTCTGTCTGTCTGTCTGTCTGTCTGTCTGTCTGTCTGTCTGTCTGTCTGTCTGTCTGTCTGTCTGTCTGTCTGTCTGTCTGTCTGTCTGTCTGTCTTCTTCCCTTCGTTTCAGGAAGGACTCTGGTTTCAGTCACCCCATCTGACGTAGCAAGCCTTCGCGCAATGCGAAGTATGTGGGTACGGCTTCCACCTGGGCGGGAAGTTGCACTGAATCTCGACTCATGATGCAAACTTTTTGCGTTGCAGGCTACACCCGTCGGGCAAATTGCGATGTGCTCTGCGCCATGCCAGGCAGCACGCATGGATACAGCCGTAACAGCTGAGGCCACAGGAAAAGTGGTGCGCGAGAGTGCGGATGCCAAGACGCATACGCCGTGGTCACCACGGCAATATCCCCTTCCCCCTACTTCAACCCCCCTCCCCCCGCCACGCCACCCCGCTGTTTCAAATGAGGTGCTCATAACATCCATCCATACAGCTTCCGGCGGACACTGGAGACGATAGAAAGGAATCTATAATAAGAACGTTTTCTGCGTACTGTAAAATAATTTACATCATTAAATGTGACTTAGGGTGTAAACTGGCATAGAACGGACACCCTTACATCATTTTTTGTGTGTGCACGTGTTTATGAGTGTGACTTATAGACGGATTTACATCAATATTTACTTTTAAGTGTGTAAATTATTTTGCGGCTGTTCCGAGGCTTATAGGATTATATGGCTTCCGAGGATTATATGGCTGTTCCGAGGGGTCATAGTTCTTTGAAAAGAATATATACGACAGAGGCCCTTTGCGCATGCGCCGTGACAGTTTCACTGCGCGGACCAGCTTCGCCGCGTGTGCCTATTCGCGTCTGTCGCTTATACAGAAACGTTAAAAAAGAAAAGTTGGGTTTAACGCGTCGAAACTGTACAGTGGGAGGACTCCGCATTTATTTTTTGCCACCTGGTGTTCTTTAGCGTGCACTGAACGAACGACACACGCGAGCACCATTGCATTGCCCCCAGTGGGGAATGCGACAGCCACGGCGGTAGTCGAACCTCCAACCTCGTGCTCGGCAGGCAAACGCCATAGCAGCCGAACTATATACCGTGACGCGTCAGAAACGTATCACCGACAGCAAATATATCTCGGCGACAAATACCTGGTCCTGCTTTGCGAACGGAGAACAGCGGGTGTTCACAGAGCAGCCTGTCTTGCCTTTGCTTGCTCTATGCGGCGTGATTTCGCAGAACGAGAATCGTTTCCATGAGCGGCTAACCTCGAGGTCGAAAGTTCGATTCTTGGAAGCTCCGGCCGGCACGACGAGGGTCGCGCAATTTTGGCAACTAGAAGGAGAAATGGCAGCGGGCCAATTTTACTTCTCGTTTTTTGTTTTTCCTTTTTTGTTTTTTCCTTTTTTGTGTTTCGTTCGAGACGTCAGCTCCAAGACCATTCAAAGCTTCACCCGTAGGACGGTGTGCCTCGTAAAAGGTGGACCGGCTTGTCTGCGATGCACTGTACTCGCGGACAGCGTTCTGTGGCTATATCCACTGAAAGTTGTCCACGTGTATAGACATCCATTTCTTATCCTTAAACTTTTTTTCTTGACACTGTCAGTTTAACAACAGGCTAAATCGAATAATATATCGAATAGGGCTAACGTCCGAAAGCTAGAGAAACGATATTGTTGACGAAGTGTCAGACACATCGGATTAATTTGCCCACCTCTTCTTGTCGAACGTGTGCCGACAATAAGCGTGACAGTGACACCTAAATCGCGAAATAGTGCTTTACATATATGACGCATTATAAGCAAACTTCCATGCGGCTTTCGTCACATGCCTCAGCTGTCCTTGATGGGGGCAATGCTAATTAGGCGTTCTCGTTAAGAGTTAACACAGACACCACATCCGCTTGTGCAGTTTTGTGTCGTTCCATAACATCCCACGCAGAAATGGCGGTGTTCTGCCAGAAGTCGATGCTAGCACAGGCACTTCAGAATAAACATTCCCATAAAGAGTGAGGCCGAGGATACAGCTGAACAAAGCGGATAAATGTTTGCACGCTACGGAAAACTTCGCCTGCGAGCTACGCTTGTGATTCGAGGAGGAGTGGTGAGGGTTAGGGGGCTTCGTAACTCAGCTTTTACAACTTTGTTCAGGTGTTTTTCGATAACGTAGGAACAAACGTGTAGACGGATGCCAGAGTTACAGGCAAGAGCTGTGAACAGCCGGATGATGCGACAGACGAGTGAATGAAGTTAGACGCGAAGTTTCACGCGAAGTGGGAAGAGGGTGACGGATTCAGCAGTGCGAGAGAGATGATGGGACTGAGCGATCGGAACCCCCACAGAAAGCAGACGCAAAACAAGTGGATGAATGAAAGAGCAGGAGAGGAGGTATAGAGAAAGAAAACAGCCCGTCCCCTCGTGGCAAGAGAAAGGACTAATAGAGCAAGAGAACAAAGAGAGAGAGAGAGACAACCGAAAGAGGAGTGGGGAGAAGTGAGAGCAAGCGAGAGGCTTCCCTCTCCGGCTGATACCCGATTTAGCGGAGGAACCCACGCCTCCGCGCGCGCGCTAAAAAATGAACGAACAGTCGTCACCACAGGGCACCGCCTCCTGCTAGACGAAACGCCGAGCCCGCTGGCGTACACACCGTCGCGCACGACGGCGACCTCACAAGCGAACGGAAGCTCGCGCCCGCGCACGGCTGCCTTTTGATTGTTATGCTGTGCCCGCGAAGCGACGAAGGGGCGTCCAGCAGACGACCATTTCGTTCGGGCTCGATTCGATATCTCGGCGGACCCCTGGGAGAATGAACGACTATCGACGTCGTAACGAGACGCCGCTGCGTCCACCTGTTCGAGCAGAGCCGGTGGGCGTCCTGCTGCGGGAAGTGTGGCCGTAGTGCGTGCGTGTTGTGTGTGCGTGTGTGTCACCCGAGTGAAGTTTGTATAGTTTTGCGAGTGGCCAGCCGCAAAGAGGCCGAGCGCCGTCGTCTGCTACTGCGCGCGCCGCCTTCGTGATGCGCTGGCTGGTCCGGCGTAAGCAGACGGCCCATGCTCCGGCCGGTGGACTGTTATTTTGGGCCTGCGTCGTCTGCTTCGTCCTCGCGTTCCTCGGTGCCGATGTCGCTGCTGCAACTGGTGAGTGTTCATCTGGTGGAGTATTAATGGCACGTTCTACGTGTCTCCTCAGTGCGATTCTGCAGCGCTTCGAAGGTCAATTCCAATTCACCTATGCGAATACATTCGCAACGCAGAAGTACTTTCATTAGAAAAGCGCTGAACCAATTTGAAATAAACTTCTTTCATTTATGAGCTGAATAAAGAGGAGAAAGGGCAGTTTTGCGACTTTCAGCAATTTTTTGTTTAAGAAAATTATACCCTAATAATAAAATATACTCCGTATACAATTTGATCTTTTTCTTTTAACTGCAGCAAACGTAACCAAATTTGGTGTAGGGAATGGCCACCGATACGATTTCTCCCCTCCAACATATCAGACAGGAAAGCCTGATAACATGCTTTTATTCTCGTAATACTTTAAAACTGTCTTGCGCAACATTATATACTATGACTGCAAGAATTGACCGAAACCGTCAGTTAAATATGCCATAGAGTCATGCACACGTGCTTTTGCCAATTGCTTCAGCTGAAGAGAAATAGAGAAGAGATTTCAACGAAGTTTGTTGCAATTAACAGCGAAAACTAAAGGTTCAAACAAATTTCGAAAGTTCTTGATTTAGGGCCTCTATTATAAATCCGTAACTGCATAAAATACGTAAGCTAAAAAAAAAATGACACACGAGTTAGCAACTCCCGTACCCTGCACCTAAAACGGATATAACAATTATCTAACTCGCTATTCTAAAGCAAACAGCTATGGTGTATTAATTTACGAGGACGTGAAATGGTTCCATTGCTTATATAAGTTTTGCAACGGACGTATTCACAAATTATTGGTGTAATTCGGAGCGGTGTACAATGTAGTTATTTTTACCGCTTTAGATTTTCCAATAGATGCGGTTTAGGTGTGTGTGTGTGTGTGTGTGTGTGTGTGTGTGTGTGTGTGTGTGTGTGTGTGTGTGTGTGTGTGTGTGTGTGTGTGTGTGTGTGTGTGTGTGTGTGTGTGTGTGTGTGTGTGTGTGTGTGTGTGTGTGTGTGTGTGTTGTGTTACAGTTGAAACTTTATTTTTCCGAAGTTTCGGCGATTTTCATAAACAATAAGATTGGTTGCTCAAGTAAAAAAAATTATTCTGACATTTAATTGGTAAATTATAACTTTTTTTATTCATATGCTGCAACCTGTACCCAATCAAAATAACTTGAGTGGATATACCAAACGAAAAGATACAGGAGTTTCGGAGGTAAAACTCCTTCTAAAATAGTATTGAGCTGTTTTGCCAGGGAACATGCCCCCAAGTGATGCAATTGAGAAAACATCTTAGAAGGATACGATCAAATAGAGGAAAATGAAAATGAACCAGGTTTTTTTTTTATTGGTGTCCCAACTCCCAGTGTAACGATCAATTTAACTGCCGATCTGCGCACACCACATTGTTTTCTTTCGTTTCTCTTGTTTCGTTTCGTATACCATTTAACAAAGTTTCTGAAGAAAAAAAAACGAACGACAAATAACGACCAAAGAGGAAGGTCGCGTTCTCGAACGCAAAGGACAAAAAAAAAAAAAACGCCGAAGAACAATGATCGAGAGTCCCTGCTGGGGTGGCGAGCAAACGTATTTGCACATGATACAGCACGAAAGGTAAAAGCACCGAGAAGGAGGAAAAAGAGAAGGAACAGAAGATCGGGAGACTTATCGGTTGTGACATACGCCGTAGTCGCCTTTCTGCGACCGGCTGCCCGAAATCATGCAAGCGAGAGTTGCACCTCCGCGATGATGCCGAAATAGGCACTTAATTGGATCAACCAGCGCGCGTCTTATGCTGACGAAGCCCGCGCAAGTACAGACGTTTCACTTCGCATGCATGCATAAGAGAAAGCGCTCGTTGCAGACAACAATGAGAATGGCTGGTATTCACGCAGGCGTATATATATGTATATATATATATATATATATATATATATATATATATATATATATATATATATATATATAGCATCAGAAGTCGCATCACAGAAGTCGCAGTCGCATCACAGAAGAAGCTAACGCATTAGAAACACCAAGAGTGCCACACGACACTATGGGTCACCCTCTGAATATGTCAATAAATAACATAAATATGATGAACGGCATGTAAATGAGTGTTATATAATATCCACTATGTCTACAGTTCACGGCAAATAAAATCAGTTCTTCGTGTAACATGCGGCGCTTTAATACTAATATTAGAATACCTCGAAAAGCGCGCGTGATATTACACACACATATGCATGCTTCACAAGCCAGTCACAACCAAGGAAGCTTCGTGTTACGTAGATGTGGAGTTAAGTCTGCCTTTTTTCTTTTTTGTAATCTTTGATTGCTGAAGCCTGATGACATTTCTTTCTTTCTTTTTCATATATCTGATAAGCTATAGCAAACGCAATTTCGGGTAAAACTTTGGCTATATGTGCACTGTGTGTGAGAAAAGCGTGCGGCGAGGACTTTGCTCGAACAAGCAGCCCATATCGCTATAGCTCTCATTAGTGAAATCCCGTTAGCGTCCTCCCAAAAAGGACCGTCGAGACTGCAGCTCTGGAACAATACGTCGCTGACAAGCTCGCGATAGGCTCCCGGACAGCGCTGTCTCTGGGTGGTGATACACAGGCGTGAGGAGCACGAGATCCGTTTGTTGTCTATCTGCGCGGAGATGCAAATCAGATGTATAGCACGAACGCAGGTCCCTGCTAAACGGGATCCTCCAGCAGAAGGACGGCCAGCACGAACGTGTTCTTCAGCAAACAAAAAATTCAATCGAGTTTCCCGTGGTTTTACGTCGAAGCCTTTCCACGCGTATATACGTATATATGACCGTTGGACCATTAGGTTGAGAGAATGGGTACCAAGAGAAGGGAAGCGCAGTAGAGAATGGCAGAAGACTAGGTGGGGCGACGAAATTGGGAAATTTGCGGGTGCTAGTTGGAATCAGTTTGCGCAGGACAGGGGTAATTGGAGATCGCAGGGAGAGGCCTCCGTCCTGCAGTGGACATAGATGATGATGATGATGATGATGATGATGATGTGGATGTGGAAGTCGAACGTGGCGTATACGTGTATGCGTTCAAAAGTATTTCATAAAAGCTGCGGATATCTAAAGAGGGGATAATGTTTTTCGGTGCCAGTCAGAAAGGCACCTTCCAGCAGGTGAACATGAACAACGCGATGAACGTCAGCACATTGCCGCACGTGTCACCGGTGCACAAGCCCAAGTACGGCGTCCATTGGCTCTGCTTCCACGGTGCTCCTGCTGTAAAGGTGGCCTTGGAAAGCACGAGCATTATTCGAGGGTCGACTCACCTGACTGTGCTGCACATATGAACGCGAAGCCCCTCGAGAAGGTACACACACATGCGCCTGGTGCTGAGAGAGAGAAAGAGAGAAGTGATAAGGAAAAGGCAGGGAGGTTAACCAGTCTGCGCCCAATGGAATCGGCTATCCTGCACTGGGGAAGGGGGACTGAAAGATGAGAAGCAGGAGGGAAGTTCACACTTTTTACGGATACACACACGCAATGAAGCGTTCATCGTTTAATTTATCACAAGAGAGAGAGAGAGAAGGATGCATAGAAAGGCAGGAAGGTTAACCAGAGGCAGTTCCGATTGGCTACCCTGCACGGGGGAAGGGTGATAAAAAGAGAAAGAGAGCGGAAGGGGGATGTAGAAAGAGATAGAGACGAGTAAGACCAAACCGCGTACACAACAGAGCAGTAGGGGGCGACGTTCTTATACAGTCTATCGTGAAGCCCCGCAGACCGCAGGAACCTTAATAACGCCAGTAAGGCCAGTAAGTTCTGTGGGAGTACGGACCTAAAGCTTTGAGTTCGATCACATGTCTCTATAGGGGTACCACATGTCACTATACCGGATGGTTTTTCTTTTTTTGTTTTAACAATTACCTGACAGAGGGCATAATTGTAGCCATTGAGCTACGTGGATTACTCGATAAGGCGCGGCCATGACTTGCACGAGAAGACGCGTAATGCATGACCAACACACGTTCACTAATTCACTTTCTTAATTAATTACTTCGCTGCACGTGTTGCGATTAACGAATCGTAGCCGGTGAGTTTCGCAAGGCCGGCGTATCCACACGGAAGGAGTTTTTCAGGATGACAGCGATGTCGAGATATTCGTTCCCAAAGCGTCCAACGAAATACATGGGCGTTTCGGTTATGTTTGTGTTTCAGTGCATAAAATGGCGGTTTGTTAAAAAAAAAGTAAATGGAACAATAGTGCATTTGTGCCGCAAGTTTCACGGCACACGTCTCGAAACCCACGCGATCCTTACAATTTGTTCGAAGTGGATATGTCTTGCAAGCTCACCGGATACAATTAGTAAATTGCAATACGTGCTGTTAAGTAATTCTATTTAAGAACAGTTAATTCGTGTTTTTTTTTAATTTTTAATCAATTGTGCATTTTGATTTCTCGAACGAGTAATGTTCACCGCTTCGAATAATCCAGCCAAATGATTACAATTACGTTGTTTGCCACGGGATACGTAACAACATAGGGGCAGGTTAACAATACAGAAGCTCGAGAACAAATTAAAGACCGCGGAAAGAGCGATGGAACGAAAAGTGTTAGACGTAACGTTAAGAGACAGGAAGAGAGCCATTTCAATCAGATATCAACCAACGATAGTTGATATTCTAGTTGACATTACGACATGAGGACGGAGCTGGGCAGGCCATGCAATGCGTAGGGAAGATAACTGGCGGATCACCGGAGTTACGGAATGGTTGCCAAGGCAGGGGAAACGCAGTCGAGGACGGCAGAAAATTAAATGGGGTGATGAAACTGTGGACTTTGCAGGCGCGAGTTGGAATCAGCTGGTCCATGACAGGGGTAACTGGAGAGCTCGCTACGAGAGGCCTTCGTCCTGCAGTGGGCGTAAAAAATATGCAGATGATGATGATAATTATTTTAAGACATTTTGGTGTGGTATAAAAAATACAACACCCCGTATACAATACAGGCACCTTGTGCTGAAGCTTTCCACAGTAGAACCGCCGTAACATAGAGACAGGGAGCAGTGAAAGCGAAATTTGAGGGACTAGCGGCGCAAACGCGGTCACAGTTCCGATCGCATGTCAGATGGCAAGAGTGTCCAATATTCCGACAATGGGTAAGTGCGTATGCTCGTCACGTGATCGAGCTCGAGATCAGAAGCGCGAACATTTTTCCCACGCCTGATATTGGTGCTTAAGACACTCAGACGAGCGATAGTCCGATGGACAGCGTCTATCGCTGTCTTCTCGTTTGGAGGGACGCCTCATTTTGGTCAGCACCCTAGCGGCAGCTGTCGGAAACCCTGAGGTGATGATGATGACGATGAAGGTGATAATGAGCATCCCTTTAGAAACTGCTCGCTGTCTGAATCCAGGGAAAACACAGGGAAGGCGGGAGATGGAAATTCAAGACGATGAGCAAAACGAGAACAAGGTGAAAGCAGGGGCCAACGTTTCGACATGTGGACTTGTCTTCCTCAAGGCGACATTGTCTTCTTCAAGGCGACATATATTATGTCGCCTTGAAGAAGACAAGTACACTTGTCGAAGCGTTTGCTCCTGCGTTCACCTTGTTCTCGTTTTGCTCATTGTCTTGCGGTCCGAATGTACAACAAGACGGAATGTCCAATAGTGTATGTCTTCAGACTAGTTGGACATACTGTGTCATCGGATATATTTCGTCTCGCCGTAATCCGGTGACAATGGCCGCCCCTGTCACCGGGCGTGGACTGGGGTCATTGCAACTGTACTGCTCCAGGAGGGCACCTGTATAACCGGCAAATGGATGCCTCATTATCAGGAGAGCACCTGAGATCGTAATAAAGCGTGCGGCGCACCATATCCATGGCACTGAATTGAGGCAGCGGGGACATCAAAGCTGGAACCGTGGATTGAAGCCGCCGAGGCCGGAACAGTCCAGGGGATGTTCGCATACAAAATTGGCTGTCCGCGACAGCGGACAGCGGATCGCATAAGGCACTCCCGGCGGGTAACCCGTACAACATGACGGTTCCTTGAAGCATCACGACTGCTTGTAGCATCTAGTGCTCCTTGTTACATCACGTTCGAAGATTCGGAAACGAAAATAAAGCATTGGGCGAATTTCATCGCTTGCGGCGACACAAATCAACCAACAGCGTTCAAGTTTATTCAAGACCAATCTTGAGCATTGCTTATGTGAAAGATTGGTTCGATTTAGTGATTGTTGGTTCGCGTGAAGAGGTATATTGCTGTGGAGATGCTTAGCGTAGTCATTGGCTCAAGGCCGCTGAGTCTCTCTCTCTCTCTCTCTCTCTGCCACTGTCCATCCCATTCGTGCAATGTTTACTGGTTAGAGCAGCAGTGTTGCCTGGCTGGTGCAAGCTAGGTGCGTAATCATGCAACGAACTCAAAATTCTCAGTTTGGACTGTATACTGGCATAGATTTGTGCACTTAATTCAAAAGAGAGCGCGCGGAACGCTCACGCAAAAAAAGAAAAAAAAAAGAAGAAAAAAGACATCGTCTCGCAGCCAGCTATCGGCAGTACGGTGACGAAACGCCCGAAAAATTTATTTTTCTGCTCCACCGCTAGGTCGGCGCCACCGTCTGTCTATTGCCTCCCGCCCACTCTTCCCTCCTTATTTTTGTCCCCCATTCGTATTTTCGTCTCCCCGCGGGGACCTTCTGCCACCTTGGTGCATACCCGGTCAAGGCACGAACGTCGCAGCCAACCGAGACCCGAAACCGCGGCAGCACGACAGAAAAAAAGAAAGGTTCAAATAAGAAAGCGCGGGAATTTTTTGGCGCCAAAGCGAGCTATTTGGCGGGAAACGTGCCAGCGCGACCCCCGCGCGCCACTTCCTATAGTACATACCAGCTCTTCCCACGCTGCCGGCCAACCGCGCGCAGAAAGAAAGACGGGCGTGTATACACACACGCGCGTAGATCGCTACACGATTATACATTTTACGCGGGCCAGCGTGCGTAGGATCCTTTCGTGCGCGCCTGAATGACGATCTGTTCTATACAATTTTTATTACCACTTCCGTGTTCTCCTCCTTCCTATGGGTGACTTCGTGGTTTCTTGGCTGACGTGCCAACACGATTCCCGTTCACATATGGCTGATTCTTCTCCTTTATTTATCCACTCAGGACAATCTTACTAAGTTTCCGCCGGTCTTTGGAACTTGCCACAAAGAGATGCTGAAGAGAAATGTGAAGTCGAAACTTTATATTCAATTTAGACTCGTGGGACATGGGAAACGTTATTGGAAAATATCAATATGCCCTATATGCATAATCCTATATATGTGACCACCATGTTGGTTTATGTGGGAACATACAGGTCATCATACAGGGTACTATAGGCCCATATTGGATTGTTCACACAGGGTACACGGGGCATGCGTGCGAGATTTTTCAGTAGGGTTGGTAAGCCATATAAGGCTCCAGTTCGAACGAAAGACAAGTAGCGGCGTCACGTCGTATAGACGCCCGCGCAACACCACCTAGATAGCACAAGGCCTATTCAGTCGCATCCATGACGTCATGCTACTGGCCCGACTGCCATAAGATCTAATGGGTATGCTCTCGAGTTAGCCGCGGTGATTTTGACGTCACCGCTTTCGATCGTCACGCCAGCCTTGGCAATGGAAATTTCGGCCCAGCAGCATGACGTCATGGATCGAAGTGAAGAGGCCTTGTGCTGTCTAGGTGGTGTTGGCCTGTGTCGTCGCGGACTTCGAGAGTACCTGCTCGCGTCTGCTTAAGTGCTTATCGATTAGACAAAGGACTACGGCGAATTCTAAAAGAAGCCGGAAGACGCGAAATGCAAGAAACGAAACATCAGCCTTCGTTTTCTCTGCTGGTATTATAATCAACCATCCTTTTAATCTCGCCAATTAAATGAAAGCAGAGTCTTGTGAAGAATGTTGCGCAATTCTGGTTTGGATTTTTGCGCCATAGTCGTCCTCCCAGTTACCTGCCCTCTGCACTGCAGGCGGTCGCCACTTCGATTACCAGGCCATGGTCATGTCTCCGGATGCGTATCGGTGATGGTGGGAGCCGTTGTAAATACGCCTGTATTCAAGATACAGATATTCGCCTGCGGGCCTCTATACATGTCGGTCTCGCGTCTACTACAGGTATGTCAGGGAATCCAGGTCAGGTATCGCGGGGGCGTAATGCGAAAGCGTTCGTACGCGTATATTCTGGCGCGCACCTTGTAAAAGACCCATGGCACTGTAAAATAATTTACACCCTTAAATGTAAAAAAGGGTGTAACCGTGTCTAACTCACACCCTTAGGGTGTCGGTCATGTAAACCACACCCTAAGGGTGTGAGTTATAGACACGTTTAGACCCTTTTTCAGATTTAAAGGCGTAAATTATTTTACAGCGCAGGTATGTGGCTGAAATTAAATACAGACATCTTCGCTACACGGTACAAAAGCATGGCATCAGTTACAGTAACGCATGAATCACGAAGTGTTGGCGATCAAGTCAACGAAAAGCAAAAAATTACCATAGCTTATACCTCGTGGCAAACAACGTCTGAAATAAAAAGAAGGGGGGGCGGGGACAGTCAGTTGGCGCTATTAGGCCGCGAAACGAGTGGTTTCTTCTACTGTTTGTAAGAGCGATTCCCTGTAACCTGTGGGCTTACAGGGCGTCAACCCTTGACCAACTTAAGGCGAGACTATAAACAGAAACACCAACTTCGTTTGTATACTGATAAAACATTCTTGCGAAACTCTTGTCGTTGATTGCGCCATGCTAATTAATTGATTACTAGAACATAAAATTATGACTAAACGTTCCTTTCTTCCCCCTTTTCTTTCTCGTTGGAACCTCAGCGTACAGGTTGTGTATGACGTCACGGATTCGAGGGCATACACGTTCGCGTTTCCTCGTATTCGGGCCGCCCTGGCTCAGTGAAAAATTCTGAAGCTCGCCAACTGCAGTTTTTGGTTCTTTGAGAATATGATTTAGTCCAGCTTTACAGATAGAAATATCAGCTATACACCTCAGCAGCTGCCGTCAGAATACGTGACGTCAGAGGAAGTTGGTGCAGGAACCTCACCTTGGCATGACCACCCATCCCCATTTATTTTATCTTATCTTGCGTGTTTCTTGGCTTAACGAGTCTCGATCATCTTTAGGTGCGGCCATGGCGGCCGCATTTCGATGGGGGCGAAATGCGAAAACACCCGTGTACTTAGATTTAGGCGCACGTTAAAGAACCCCAGGTGGTCGAAATTTCCGGAGTCCTCCACTACGGCGTGCCTCATAATCAGAAAGTGGTTTTGGCACGTAAAACCCCATAATTTAATTTTTAATCTTTAGGTGAAAGAGAATTTTCTTGTTTTCTAAGAATGGTACAGCGCAATATAAAAAAGAAGAAACAAGCCGAGCCGGCCGGCTCGGCTTGTTTCTTCCTTTCTATATTGCGCCGTGCCAATTTTAGAATGCAATACCAACTCGCCCAATTCTGAACCCTAGTGAATTTTCTTTTATTTTAGAAGAGTAATTTACAGCTCAAATTATTTTCCTCTTTAGTTACCCGAATAGTGTTCTTCGTAGGAGCAGCAGCGCGTAATCTTTGTATGCGTGTGTGTGTGGTGGGGGGGGGGGGGGGGAAGGGGGATGACGTATCGGCCAAGGATCACAGGCCGTTTGCAAAGACATTTTGAAACGTCTTGCCTAAAAACCGCCTACTTCTATTCCTTGTTGGCGTTCTTTGACGTGTTATAAAGCTGGTTGGTCCTTCAATAAATTTTTCAGTTGGCAGTTCAGCGCTTATTCTGTTGTCTTTGTCTTCTTGCTGTTGTCGACTTCTTCGCGCTGCTTCAAGTTATAATGGAGAGTTGTGTTCGTTGAAGTAGATCAAAGTGACACTATATACCGCATCTCGTTTTCTAGGCATGCAAACATAATGAAATTTGGCCACACAATGAATGGTTGTGCCTATAGATAAAGATAACAAATCTGCAGGCTGTCCCAAGTTCGACGCGTCCATATTGGTATGACTGCACATTTATTGAGCCGAAGTTATCCGATCCATCCGTTCGCTCTGGAACTGATGTCCCTGCGCAACAGTCGTGGCTATCCCGCAACAGGATCATTCGGAACGGTCACCACACACATCGGTGTGATTTCTCTGTGATTCCACTAAGTGTCGTTATCCCTTATATTCGAACAAGAGTCTCAGTACAGTCCAACAACCTCGAATAGTGAATTCGCGTATCGAATACGAATCGAACAA
The DNA here is from genome assembly GCF_050947875.1 of Dermacentor variabilis. Taxonomy (NCBI): domain Eukaryota; kingdom Metazoa; phylum Arthropoda; class Arachnida; order Ixodida; family Ixodidae; genus Dermacentor; species Dermacentor variabilis. The sequence goes on from NC_134576.1 coordinate 131,402,058, forward strand.
CAAAAGATCATTCGATTTGTAGTCTAAATTTCCAGGATTTCCAGGATGCCGCGTCGAGTGAAACGGTGCAACTCATGCGGCTGCTCCGGAGCCGAAACCCGCGGCGCACCATCGCCGAGGTTTCAGAGGCCTCTGACCTTTTCGGGAGGGCGGCTGACAAGTGGCGAGTGTGCGTGCTCACGCAACGTTCTTTTCTTTTTCTTTTTTTCTCGGAAGGAACTCTCCCAGACACGCGAACAAGACGGCAGCAGGAGGCGACACACAATGGGCCGTCAGGGTGAACGACGAACGCGTATACGTCGTCGGTGCCAAAACACCCGCGTTCTTTTGAGATGATGCCTTGTCAGTACACGAAGCAACCGCGTTGTGTGGCTAGGAGAGTTCGAGTAGTGAGGTTTCTGAATCGAATGGAATAAGAATATCGGTGTAAAAAAAGAAAAGAAAAGAGAGAAAGCTACTTTCGAAATGTCGAATCGAATATAGATTCTCAATTTCTCAAATTTCTCGATTCTGTAGAATTGAATTGAAAACTCCATTTCATCAATTCCAAGCAAAATGAAATGCACGTTCTGTGCGGAGTCAGTTCGTTTAAAAAAGAAAGAAGGCGGCAGTATTTGGTACATTCGTGTAACGCCGTTCGCAACTCGCATGCCCGGTCAACTGAGGAGCTTGTAGATGAGAGACGTCTGCTTTCATAGGCTAGCACACCCTGACAATGACAGTGCAGTGAAACGAGGAAGCAGCACTTCACCAGATGCACGAGCAGGATGTCGTGTTCGTTGAAGGAGAGAAGCGTGATATAGCGTTCCTGTATATGCTCCCGCAGGGGGCGTAGCATACACAGTAACACTAGCCCGACATACTTTACAGCGCCACGCATCGTTCTAACGGGATGCAAACACGGAAAGACCCATGGCTGAATGATAACTTACTTTTTTGCGCAAATCGAGACAACAAATTTGCACATTGGCTGTCATGGGCTGCCCATAAAAGCGAGGTGTTTTCTATTGAATGATTGGAAACTGTCGAAACAAGCAACAGGTGTACGTGTCCCGTGCGTTCGCACAGCAACTGCGGCGTCAAGCGCAACAACCGCGGCTTTCCTGCAGCGTTATCACTCGCATCGGTCTCACATTCTCGACACCCCGATAAGTTTTTGTAACCCTTACACTCGAACACAAAGAGCAGATAGATAGATAGATAGATAGATAGATAGATAGATAGATAGATAGATAGATAGATAGATAGATCATTCAGAATCGACTCTCGGCAAGTGTTCACGACGAGCGCCAGAACAAGTCAGGGTACAGCGCAGGTTCGAGTACCCCGTTCGATATGCGCGCACTTGGCATTCGGACCGGGTGCCTAGAGAGGCGCCGTGCGACAAAAAGACAAATAATAAGTAAACAAAACAAAATACAATAAAAAGCACACTCATGGGGCGGCGCGGGCACAAGTGCGCGCTGCCACCAGCAACAACAGCAACGGGTGGGCACACCTCCTCACCCCCGCTAGCGGCACACGGCTGCGTGTGACCGCGTAGACAGAGAGAGTGCGCAAGGTACAGAGCAGCAAGCTGAGGGCCATACAAACTAAAGACGAGAGAATGTAAAACGAAAGGCCTGCGGGGTTTCACGGCGAATGCGGCGACACCTGTGGGCGTTGAGGCGTGACGAGCGTGGCTGAATTGTTTTGTTGTTTTTTTCCTCGCCCAAGAGACGGGCCGCTACGGGGGGTGCACGCACGTGCAGCAAAACGGCTGCACGCTTTTGGTGCGTGCGCGCGTTTCTTTCCGTTCGTGTTGTTTTCGATTTTCTTGCCCCTCACACCCCCCTCGCACCTGAACATCCACGGGTGCGTCTTGATAGGCAGCGGGCGCGGGCGCGTGTACGTCTGCTATCTATAAAGTGCTTGCACCCTAAAGTCGTGCAACGTTGTGAAAGCTGTAGAGGAGCTCGAGTTGGAAAGAATCAGTCAGTGCGCGTTGTGAACCACAGGGGGTGTATTGTCGTCACAAAAGCACTCCCCCTCACTTGATTATTTTTTTGGACGACCCCAAGCTGGCACTGGTTGCGTGTTCAGCGAACCAGATTATCGAGTGGCAACCCGAAAAGGTATATACAAGTCTGAAAATTCCCAATAAATCGGTATACTTACAACAGGTGTTCTGAAGCTCTTAGCAAATGCATAATTACAGATTTCTTTTTTTTTGCAATTTTACATTAACAGAGGCTGCCGCTCAGTTCTCAACGTTCACCGATCTATCTATCTATCTATCTATCTATCTATCTATCTATCTATCTATCTATCTATCTATCTATCTATCTATCTATCTATCTATCTATCTATCTATCTAATCTAATCTAATCTACCTGCCGTCTCTGTATGCTTTTCTGTCTGTCTTCGTTCATTTCTTTTTCATTTCCCCTTAACCAGACGACACTACAAAACGAGCCAATTCCGCACAGCGCCTCGCACAGCCCGAGTGGACATCGAATCATGTTGAACTTCACCATATTAAAGTCAGTTAAACTTTACTCCGCACCCAACCAAGGCCACCTCAGCACACCTCCTAGCGTCAGCAGCACCGCACGGTACTGTTCAGAGAGAAAAACACAGTTAACACGTGTTTCGGGACTCGGCGGAGCGAAATGCGAAAGCGGGCGTCAAAAACAATTCGCCGCCGGTTCCAGGCGGCTCGAACTCGCTTCGTTGTTGGTCTCGTCGAAGCGTGAGACGAAAACGTGCGAGGCGATCTGCAAAGCGACCGTGACGAAGTTCGTGACGGACGAACTTCGTCCGTGTATTGAAGACAAACAAACAAAAAGCTCGTATTTCCCTTCGAGCCCCGTTGGCACTTCCGGACTTGGTGCCGGTCAACCCGTTTTGTAGTTGCTCTGCAGCTGCCGTTAAAACACTTGCTGAGAAGTGGGCGGCATTGCTCGTCTCTGTACATGCAGTGTCTGTATGTATGTATGTATGTATGTATGTATGTATGTATGTATGTATGTATGTATGTATGTATGTATGTATGTATGTATGTATGTATGTATGTATGTATGTATGTATGTATGAGTGACAGTTGGTGTTTTGTCACGAGCGTCGATCGGCGCAAAATCTGCGCGTCGTTCGCACGTGCGACACGGGTCGGCGACCCGCGGCCGAAATCACGTCCTCCCCTGTGGTCACGCGGCTCCCGGCTGTGCCCACCACCTTTTAGGCGGCTGCCGAAGTTTGCCGCGCATGCGAGCGGGCTCAATTTTTTTTTTCCCGTGTGAACGCGATTCCTGCCCATCGTGTTGGCACGACGCCCACGCTTCGCCGCACGCGAAGCACGTTTCTGGCGTAGGAGCCCTTTTCTTTCTCCCGCGCGTCCTCTCTGTGCCAGAGAGAAACCGTTTGGACTACAGATCTTCTCCTATTAGAGTTACCAGGGAGAATTGTGGCGCTGGCGATCATTCAGCTAGCGAGAGAATGGCTTGTGTTCCAATACTCGCCGTGTAGACGGCAATGTAGACTGCTAAGCAGGCAGCGACCATCTTAACTCTTGTTACGATTCCGAAGAAGACTTCAAAGAAGACAGCTTCCCCAATAAAGCACCGAAGTCAAGAACGATCCGGGCTACTTTCTTGTCTAGACAAGATGGCGGCTAAAAAAATTAATTATGGGGTTTTACGTGTGAAAACCTCGATCTGATTACGAGGCACACCGTAGTGGGGGACTCCAAAAATTTGGACCAGCTGGGGTTCTTTAACGCGCACCTAAATCTAAGTGCACGCATGTGTTTCCGCATTTCACCCCCATTGAAATACGGCCGCGAAAAGATGGCGGCTGAGGAGGACGCTTCAAAACTCGACGGGAAGGTCGTCTGCGCACAAGAAAATGTAATCGCTTTCCTATACACTTAGCGTAAGTCACGTCGTGTTTTTCTTATAGGTTCGCAGACGCAAAGAGTTAAACACAGAGGTAACGTCTGCTCCTCTCAACTCTTTCTCGTCGCTGCGAGGTGGCGTCATGTCGAAGAGGCGTCTTCCATGCGTCTTCCAGACGTTTCGAGGCGCGTTCCACTAATTGGGCTCGAAGCTGTCTCGGCTGTCTCTTTAGCTGTCCACGTAAGCTTTCACCGATGCTGGCCAGAATTGGAACACACCGAACGATGGCGTGCTATTCTGGACATTGCCGAATTCCGCCATATTGCCTAATTCGCCATCTTGTCAGCTCTGATTGGCCCAGAGGGCTGCTATGGCCTCTCTGATTGGCTCAAAATACCGCCATTACCAAATTTCACAATATGGCGAAATTTGACAATGTTCAGAACAGCGCCCATAGTTAGTGGTACGCGGATTTGTCTGACCATTTGTGCTTGTGTCTTCAGACGTTCTTCTGGTTTTATTGGCCTGCCTTGTTTCCTTGGCCTAAAATTCGAAGCAATGCTAAGGTTTTAAACGCAGAAATGCATTAAAACCCTGCTCACATGCATATTTGCTGCGAATCGTTGCATTTACAAAGCAATTACACTTCGTTGAAAACGATCAGTTTGCAAAGTCTCAAAGCCGTTTGACGCCACAAGGACGAAGTTTATCATGAGAAGTCAACAGACAAAGACACCAAGGACAACATAGAGGAAATTACTTGTACTTACTTATTGAATTAAAGAAATGATAAATTAATGGGAATGAAAGTGGATGAAGAAACAACTTGCCGCAGGTGGGGATCGATCCCACGTCTTCGCATTACGCGTGCGAGATGCTCTCGCATGCGTAATGCGAAGCCGTGGGATCGTTCCCCGCCTGCGGCAAGTTGTTTTTTCATCCACTTTCTTTTTTCTTCATTCACCTTTCAGGACCAAGTTTAGGCAGATCCATGCACTGTCCGTCATTTGCATGCTTAATGAGCCACCCTGCTTGCAGCTCCCGTATATACACTACCGCCAGAGCGTCCTCTAGAATATTTTACTGGAAGCTCTGCGGTTCAGACGCCTTAGTTGCCCCGCTGCGATAGACTTACATCCGTCAATTAGAGTGGATGCACGGAGGGTGGAAGTACATAGAACTCCGTAGAACCCACTAGAACTCAACGGATGCACGACGTCTACAATGACAAGCGGCCTGCAGATATGGTACGTTGTTTCAGAATGCGTAGTGCATTCGGCAACAAGGCACAAGGAACAAGATATGCAGTTTCGAAAGACAATTCCGTAGTAGACACACGCAGCAACCAGCGTCACTCTTCCTGTACCTCGTAACTTAACGCTGAATGTACTGTGTATTCTGAAACTACGAAGTGACGATTGAGCAACGAAATACGGTCGTTGCAGGCTAAGCACTTACTACAAGCCACACAAAAAAGATAACTAAAGTTCCACAGGGGCACTAAGAAAAACACCTTTAGTGCCATCAAGTACAGCCGTACCTATAGCTGGACGACATGCTGTGCTACCTCTCACGATAATAGTAACCGTTTTGCTATGACGAAAGCGTAAATTTACGAATAAACTTAATAATTCTTTTAGTGTCCCTTTAAAGAAGTCATGTTAAATAGTAAAAAAACCGTCTGCTACGCGTCATTCCCATGGTGGTTGAACGGCTGCAGTGCCAGGTTCCTATCTATCTATCTATCTATCTATCTATCTATCTATCTATCTATCTATCTATCTATCTATCTATCTATCTATCTATCTATCTATCTATCTATCTATCTATCTATCTATCTATCTATCTATCTACTGGTCTATTAATTTATCTTGCTATCACCTATATACATATCCATCTACCAATCTACATATCAGTCTACTTCTCTATCAATCAATCGATTCATGCATCTACCAACGTAATCTATGTGTCTATTTAGCTATATATCTACGTCTCTACCTGTCAATCAGTATATCTATATGTCTGCCTACCTAACATATCCACCCTTTCATCCATCCATCTGCCTCTACTTTGCCGAGCCACATCGTGCACAACCCCGCATCCCGTGCAGATCCGCCCAAGGTGCAGCCCTTTCAGTTCCCGAGTCGGCCGCAGCTGGGCAAGCGATTGCGCATCACGTGTTCGGTGACCCAGGGAGACTCGCCGCTCAGCTTCGCCTGGCTCAAGGACGACGCCGAGCTGACGGCGCCCTCCGCTTCTTCGGCCGAGGGCGTCGACGGCCACCCGGTCTCCCTGGACGCTGGGCCGGAGAGCTCGGTGCTCGTGCTCAAGAGGCTGGGCGTAGACGACATCGGAAATTATACGTGTGTCGTCTCCAACGCGGCCGGCACCGACAAGTTCCAGGCATTCCTCAGGTTCCCAGGTGAGGAGAAGAGCTTTCGAGGAATCCTCGAGAGAGAGATAGAGAGAGAGAGAGAGAGAGTTTCTTAAACTAAAGGGAAACCGCAGGGTCTTTCGACGGGCCCTGGGCGTGGGTGGAGTCCTCAGTCCAGGACCCCATGCATGAACCGCAGCCGGGCGGTGCGCTTTCACGACAAGATCGAGCTGGTCCCGGTATAGTTGACGCTATAGGCAAGCCTTGCATGGTACTCAAGACGAAAACTACGAGAAATCAAACGGTATACTCGCAGTACACACAGATAGAAAAGTTTAAGGCTAAGAAAGGCAGAGAGGTCGGCTGAGCTATACGATCCTCTTTCCTTGTATACTCTGCGCTGGAGCAAGGGGAAGCGGGAAATAAGCAGGAACAAGCTGTATGACGATGACGGCTGAAAAAGAGAGGCAGAACACACAGCGGGCAAGTCTATATTGTAGCCTAAAGTCCAGGGCGGCCGTATTCACAAAAACCTCTCACGAGAGAGTTGTCCGTAAGAGTAAATTCTAGCCAATCCTGGAGCTTCGTGAAATTTGGTCCCAGGTCCGTACTACATAAAAGTGAAGACCGCCTGTAAACTAAGTTTACAGTCACCACAGAGGCCCAATATAACTTCCTCTAACAACAGGCTGTCTGTTGACAAGAGCATCAGTGAACCTCTGTCGATCTGTTTAACACGATCTGTTTAACACGATCTGCATAACACGTGGCGTACACGAAACACACCACAATGCGCAACACGTCTCGTTGCAGCCAATCCCATGGACCATGTACAGACAGCACAGTCGGCAGCAAAATTTCACGGGACACGGTTTCCACGACAAAATGAGGATTTAATTCTGCACTCTTTACGACACGACGTCGCTGATTCAATGGGTCTCTCTGTAGGGGTGGCAAAATTTATAGCACACTGAAATCTTGAATTTGAGGCTTTGTGCCTACCTACAGGGTTCGCGAAAATTCGGCCTTGTCCCCCAAATTCCGTATATCGTAAGCTTTTGTGGCCAACTGCGCGAATGTATAGCACAAGGCCCGATGGTATCTGGTGGTGTACGCGCAATCAGTGTTAACACTGCGGCATTCCTTTCTAATCAGAATATGCTGCAGGCGCATTTTAAGTATAAGCTGTATGTATACGTCCTTTCGTACATTACGCCCGGGGCAAAGCAGCGACTCTATCCGCTAAATTTTAAACAGGAAGTATTTTGCACATATTGGCGACATTTGGCCGAGTACGGTGCAGACGTGCGCGCCTGTCAAGACCAGTCGGCTTGCACGACTCGCGCATTGGGTCGTAAGGACAAACTCCCAAAGGACTGTACTGATGCTCCGAGGACTCAACCTGGGGTAAGGAATTTGAAATCCGCTGCGGTGGATTAGCGAGTAGCTTTGGGACGTCGAACCCCATTCAGCTTGTCGCATCTATTCAGGTTATCTCTTCAAGGCTTCTCGCGAACAAGGTTGCGATATAAATTGGTTGGTTGGTCTTTTCAAGGACAGAAAGCCACGAGGACAGCTGTAGAAATCAGACTGGACACACATGTATATACAGCGCTCGAGCTTACACGGAGGTTTGCGTCGGCTACAACCCGCTCTGCGTACTTGCGGATCGCAGTGCCACCCTTCTGGAAGCGCGAACCAGAGCCCGCAGAAGCCCTGCAGGGCGAACGGGCCATCCTGTCTTGCGAGGCCGGCGGGTACCCGGAGCCGCAGGTCACGTGGAAGAGGCGACACGGTCAGTGCGGATTCGACTCTTCTGTGCCGTGCCCCGGTCTTTTCTTTATTTCATTACTTAATTGTTTCTTTCTTCTTTCCTTCACACTTTCTTCGTTCATTCTTTTCTTACGTGTGATCATTTCTTGAACTTTCCCGTTCTTGCTTCTTTCCATCCTTCCTACTTTATTGTTCCCCCTTCCTTCCTTTCTTCCTTCCTTGTTATTTCGTTAATTCATTCCTTAATTATTTCATTACTTCGTCTTTTCTTCTTCCTTGCTTTATGCTTTCTTCATTCATTATTTCTCTCTTTACTTCTTTCTTTTAAGCCCTCGTTTCTCGTTTCCATCCTTCCTACTTTCTTTCTTTCTTCCTTTCTTTCTTTATTAAATTTTTTCCTTGTTCATCGCTCCCTCACTTACTTCTTCCTTTCTTTTCTTCTTTGTTTCGTTTTTGCTCCTTTCTTTTTTTGTTTCTTACTTTTTCCCCTTTCTTTTACATTTGTGACTCAGGGCGTCATAGATTTGCGGCGCGGGGCATGACTACTTCTAACATAGCTCACGCATTCGATATTTCGTGCTTCGGAAAACGCGGGGGCGGGGGGCGTTATTCTGGATATTGTCGAATTCCGCCATATATCGTTGACTTCGCCGTCCTGTCAACTCTGACTGGCCGAGAGGACTGCTATACGACCTCTCTGATTGGCTCAGAATGCTGCCATTACAGAATTTGACAACATGGCGGAAATCGACAATGTCCGGAGTATAATATACCCGCACGTGAAAAACGGGGCTATATATAGAGAGAGAGGGTAGAAACAGTGCTGGTTCGATACAGATGCCAGCACCGCGGCTACGTAATACAAGTTTAGCATTCACGTCAATCTGCCATTTCTGACGGGTACAAATGGCTCAACTGTGGAGGCGCGCCTTAGGGAGTTCAGTAAGGTGTGTCGGTTTGGGTTATTATAGTTAGTTGGTTGGTTGGGTGCATACCGTGCTACATGTAAACAGAGCGGGGAGACCCGAAGGAATACTGCGCCAGCACATGTGCGAGCGTTACGTCAGGCCACATGTATACGCACCCCCCCCCCCCCCCTCGGTCTCCGAGAAACGTAGACGAGGCACGACGGAGTGGGACGTGTGTCACGTATAACGAATCGTGCCCACACAGCCAAGAGACGCTCCCCTGCTCCCGTGTCAAGTTGTCCCAACACGGCGCCCCGTGTGTATGCCCAGGCGGCAACGGACACACCCATGGCTCCCGGCACGCAGTGGCTTCCGTTCTTCATGCCTCGAGTGCCACTTGTCGTGTTCGCGCTGCTGCTGCTGCTCGAATGTTCGAATGCTTGCGCCGCAATCTTATTGCTTTCTCGGTACGGGACTGGTGCGCGGAGGAAGGAGGAGTCCTTCGTCGCCTCGGCCTACACCACGGCGGTCAGTCGTGTTGACCGCAGAGTTGTGACCTTGACTGGTCTGCCTCGTCGCACCAGAAGGTGTGGCGCTGCCAGCGACGTTCGCGTCAAGCCTTTCGTCGGAAGGAATGCGCAAGGGGCGCACCTTTGAAAGACGCAGTTTCGTCCGCGGCTTTAATGTTTGATCGGAGGGGCAAGCGGTATTGTTAAGCCTATAATAAAATAAAAATGGAAAAGGCTGGTCAACAGTCAGAGAAGGGAAGCCTCAACCGTGAGCCAATGGTTGCGCATGGCGACTGCGTGGTCTTAGTCAGAGTAGAATGGAAAGGAAGTGGAAAGGAGAACGAATGAGGTGCGATAAAATGCCGGCGTCCGCAGGCAGATTTTACGAAGGAAGCGAGAGAGGGAGAGAAAGCGTGGCAGTTGTTTATGTCATGCACATTTCTTTCCCCCTCGCATTCTAAAAGCTCTGGTGAACTTTGGTGAACCGAAAATACCCAGCCTATGCATCGTGAACGGTTTCTTCCTAGACGCTACATACCCTGTGCCCCCTGAGCTGAGGTACATATGTTAACGAATAGAAATCAGTTAATGTATGTATGTTTTCGGTGTGTAAAAGGCGCCCCCCTCCACGGTCCAGCAGCATGTTCTAGTCAAGAACTTAGTGACCTGGTATCTCTCGACACGGACTGTACGTGCGAATAGATGTCATGTCCTCCCATCTTCCCCAATTTAAGAAATGTTTGTTATAAGGGGTACTTCACTAAAGCGAGGCCAGGAGGCCAATGAGTGCCCTTCTTGAGACAGATAGGAAGGCTTCGAGAGATAGAAAGAACGAGAGAGAGATAAGGATCAGGCAGGTTGGTCAACCAGAACAGGACCTGCGGTTGACTACTCGGCACACGGGGGTAGCAGCGATTGAAACGGGACAGGTTTCGCACTAATTGAGACCTCGCTGTAATGCGAAACACTTGCGGGTCTGTTCGTTAAAGAACCAGCTGGTGAGGAAGCAGCTGGGAACCAGCTTAAATGAATCACCAACCGCTGCTTTTGCAAAGAGAGAGAGAGAGAGAACGGCACTTACAAAATAAAAAGTTCAACAAACACGTTGAAAGAATGAGCGTTTGTTCTTTCCCATCTATTACGCGACAGTGGCAACACGAGAGTTGTGTGCCCTCTTTTACCACCCCCTCCCCCTTTTGCTTTCTCTGTCTCTCCCTTTTAGAAAGCTTTTGTGGCCGCTCGCTGCATATGTTTTCATTTGACGCGCGCAGGCGGGCTTAACCCTATCGCCCCACATCCGACATCTGAACTCTCTCCTTCCCCGCCTGGAGACATCCGATTCGCGTGGGAAACGCTGTGCGCCAAAGGCGCCGTTCTACGCGTCGCGTCTTGGTGCATAATAGGCGAGCGCGAGCGCTTGGCGACGCCACTTCACGGCGATACTTTGGTCGAGGATTGGCCTTGGGACCAGGAAGACGGGTCTGGCAACGCCGGCGTTGCGCAATCGCTGCTCGTACTTTTTTCTTTATTTTTATTTTTTTATTGAAGGGGGCGGACGCCAATGGTACATATACCATACCTACTATACAGCTATACGCGGCTCACGTCATTATACGACGTCTCGTCGGACTCACGCTGCTCTCGCCGCGCTCTCTTCCTAATTGCGCGATTTGCGAGGCGCGCTTCGTTTCGCGATGTTTATACGCATCACCGCTCGCTGCGGCGAACTGGGTCTTTTATGGCGCGCTCCCGAAAGGGGCATTTGCTAATCACCGCTCCGGGCCGGTTGAGCGTGAACCCTGCTTGCCTGCCGAAGCGAGCGTTCCCACGCATTCCCTTGGCCCCTCACCTTTCGTGCCTTGCGATTCGAAACAACAAGCTGAGCGTTCTCTCGCGGCTTCCCTAGATGTGGCGGTTCGGTTTAATACCGAGATCGTCTCTTTGTTAGTTAATTAATGCACGCAACTGTAGCATTGAGAACGAAACCAATATCGGCCCAACACGACCAACAGAGACCAATATCGAGCCAGTGTTACCGACGCTATAGGTATGCAGTGACACTATTTCCAGTGCGACTGCGGTATAGCATGGTTTGTGCTGCTCCCATTCCTATAAACTTTGCACTTCCAAGCTGATCCTCAAGCACTTGCGCGCACATAATCAAATGACACAAACGGCGTTACGTTGTTGTCGCCTACATAGGTTCAAACTTGTGTGCTACGTGCCTAAACCGAGGTGGATCATTCAAATATGACCTCCGGTATTTCGGAGGCCGTGCTTCAAGGTTCTGACTGAACGCACGCGAAAACACAAGCCCCCACCTCAAAGGCGGCGACCTGGGTGCGCAGTCGCAATTAAGTGGATAGTGGGCGCGCCTGTGTCGCCCCCTTTCTTTACGTTCCGGCTTTCTGCCCCATTAATGCTTCGAATACTGCGAAACAACTTGCCCCGAGGCAGGTCCTATTTAGGCAAGGCTGTGAGTTTTTTCTTCTTTTCCTCTTCGATTTTCGGGGGGGCGGGCGCGCAACCGCACCTTTATCAAAGCGATGTAAGGAGCTGCTGGACAATCCGACGAGTTCACAGACGCAGCGAATAAGACGAACCTCAGACTCCAGAAAGACCCGCTGAGTGCCTGGCTCCGAATAAGAGCTTGGGAACGGATGATTGTAGCTGTGACCTATAGAGCACCGAATTGCTTCAGTCAAACTTTCCCAGGCAGGGGACCCAGTAGCGGAGCCAGTATAGCCTACACCGCACACGGACGAGCTCCAACGCCTGCGCCTGCAGCCTCATGGATTTTATGAAAGGAAAAAATGATCAACGACCCGGAAGTATAGCGGGAAGCTATACAAAGGATACCCACATGGGTATCTTTCAAGAGAGAGTGGAGAGATAATATTTAATGACAGAAAGGTAGAGAGGTCGGTCTGAGTGAAATGTCTCTAGCCTGCTACTCCACGCTGGGGAAGGGGTTTGGGGAATGAGAGAGATAGGATGTGAAGAGGAAGGAAGGTGGTGGTATGGTGAATATGATGAGGGCTGCACAGCATAATGTTTTTGTGTAATGCGTACGTGTACACTTCACAGCACATTACAGTCATCTTCGCGGGCACAGGTAGAAGTTACTGCAGAGTAGCGAAGAGACCGTCTATAGCGTTCATAATTAGAAAGCATTGTACTTGCAGGCAAATTCGTCTCGGTGGGAGGGAGGGGGGGGATTGAACACGTGACCAATGCCTTTCCATGGCGGTCGCTCACCCATCTTAGCTAATCAGGAGGAGGCTGAGGTGGATGCAAATTTTTTGCCCTTTCATGAAACATCCTCCGTGTACGTTGTAAGGAAGGCTTCAGCAGGAAGGTTATTGCCTGTACATTGTACGTGCCGCGGGCTTTTTGCCCGAGGGCGACCACCACCCTTGTCTAGCTTGTGCAGAGCACAGTGAAGTCTATTGGCCTCGAGCTCCACCACTGGAAAAGCTGGCGCCACCGTCGGCGTGACGTCCTAGGAGGGATCACGTGGACATAGCGGCCGCGTCGGCTGCTTCGGGCGCGCCGAAGCGAGCTGAAAACGAGTTTAAATTCCCCCGTACGCTGCGGTCCTCATTTAGTGGCGAAATTTTCCCGCTTCGAGTGTCTCCTTTACAACGCTTCAAAGCTCTACAATAGGTAGTGGCTGCCTTTGAAGGCGCGCAACGTGGTAGGCTACTGCTCGGTTCTGCAGGGCCGGACGCACGTAACGGAGGCCGGTGTCAGCCTTATTCACACGTAGCCGCAGGACAAGAAGCTGCGTGAAGCTTGGCTCGCGAAACATAAAACCGGCAAACAGTCATCGGCTACAACTCGGGTATGCAGGAAGCACAGACGCGAGGAAGATTTCTGCTACGTCGCCCGGTCTGCGATGTTCTGAAAACGCGCACTGAGACGCTTGCCCGAGTCCGCTGCCCGACTAATGTCATGACGGTTTGGTCTATGAACTTGTCGATGCTATAGATGCTCGCAAGTTCAGTGGAGTGGAAAGGCAGCGGTAAGAAGAACATTTAAAAAAGCATGGCATATGGTCATGTTTCTGTTATGAATTAATGCACTGGATTACAAAAAAGGAGCAGCGGGAAATTGCACGCTGAAAACAACGATAAACGTACAGTGCGACGCAACTCGAGAAATAATATTGAAAGGTCAAAGAATTTAGAAGAAAAATAGATTGAATCGTCGCGACGGGACATCACAGTCCCCGTAGGCGTCGTAGTCTCTACAATGAAATTATTTTTGAACAGCTCTGATAGCACCCACGCAACAATGGTTGCTTGTATACTGTCAAATGCTCATATTCTGCGGCCTAAAGCTCATGGCACGGTGCGAAAACGCGCGCGCGGAGAAAGCGACACAGTGCGCGGACAAGCATGCAGACGCGCAGTCGGTCGCTGCGAATCTACGCGATCGCTGCATTGAGGCTTCGTTCTATTACGCTCCATTTAGTTATACAAACACTATAAGAACATATTTCACATAGTTTGCTCTCAGCGTTTACCTACCTTTCACGCAAGAAGCCGGTTCGGGAGACTCCATCGCGGCGACCGCGCGCAGTGGCGTTCACTGCACGTATTCGGTAAGGAGATAGCGCCTGTAAACGATTGTGTGCTTTCAGTTTGCCCAAGATTATTATTTAGACAGTAAGAAACTTCTCTCGTTTCGAAAGTACTTATAGAAATGTCCGGGAGAGCTCGCGCGTGGTGTTTTCAGTGAGCGCTGACAGCAAAACCTATGAGGAGCGCGCCGCATGATCCCTCATACTACGCCAACGAGGCGCTTCCGATAGATGGCGACTCCGTAACTCCTCGCCGCCAATATATACTCGTCGCGGTGGCTTAGTGGTTACTCTATATCACAAGTCTATACGACAAATATAATCGAAAAGTGAGTCAGAGTTGCTGTGCTTGCATCTACACCCGCGAAAACAAGCATACGGACCCGTAGGTTTGCCGAAAAACAAAAGAACTGAATACTATTTGTAATTCAGAAGCATGAACTGAAATTGAAGAGTGCACGGAAAAAGTTCTCAATGCCGAGTTTGGACCGAAATCTTCAATTTCAAGTTATAGAGTCACAAACACATAAGGAAATCAGCTTTGTCGCGTAATCAATGGTCCGTTATATATACATTTGGTTGGGGGAGTACACTTATGTGATCCTCAAATGTGTCGAAATACAATGAAATCTTTTTATTTATAAAAAAAAATATCGGCAGAGACTCTTAATACCGCTCACGTATGGGAATATGCGAAAGCATTATAGTCCCTTTGGTGAAATGTCTTCATTTTATACTCTCATTTTATACACTGATGACGTGGCGCCACCTCCTTCCCATTGGCTGGCCGTCATGCGCTCAATGACGCACGCACTACAGGCACACCTTTTTAGTCAGGAAGAACCGTGGAGCCGCCGTGGCGTCGGGGAAGCGTGCTCATCGCGCAGGCCCGGAATCACCAGGGTTCGATTCGTGTGCCCAGACTGAAATGTACCAAATTTTATTTGTCAAAGGCAATTAATTTACTTTGTTTACAGGAACGTCCCTGAGAAATCTGACGTCAGTCCGAGCGTTTCTTTAATGCGTTTTCACTCTTTGCACCATCGGCCATTTTTGGTAACATTGCTCGGTCACGCCGACGACGCCGGATTTTCGCGTAAAATGGCGCATATAGTGCTTTCGCATTAAAAAAGGAAAGGTCGAGCGAGAAGGCCAGAACTTTAATGTTTGAATAATAGCGCAAGGACAGAAGAGAGAACAGTCCCCTCTGCTGTCCTTGTGCTATTATTCGAACATTAAATCACGTTTTACCAACAAGCCCAATCCTACACCCTTAAGGGGTCAACGCCACTCGATGCGTGCTCTGTGCAGCCGACGGAGCCGAGCGCGCGGTGGTGAAGAGCGACCGCGTGCGAGTCACCGAGAACGGCTCGTTGCTGCTGGAGCCCGTGCTGGTCTCGGACCGGGGCTGGTACGCGTGCCAGGCGCACAACGGGGTGCCCCCCGACGTCCACCGCGCGGTGGCGCTCAAGGTGAGAGGTGAGTATGTGCGTGTGTGTACACGTGACACACGCGTGACACACGCGTGACACAGGCAAACAACCACCTGGTGGCGCAGTGCTCAAACAGACGAAAACAGCTAATCGTGCAGTAACCAAGTGTATTTTACTTTGCTGCGGGTGTAAATTCTTGGCAGCAGCACGATTACGCCAGTGCCGAAAATTTACACCAGCAGCGAAGTAGAATACACTAGGATACACGCTCCCCCGAGCTCAACTTCGCGACGCAGCTCGTGACACGCATAGGACACCACCAAATCAACTGGACAGACAAAACGCAAAGCGTTTTAACTACGCTCATTTGCATATCTACATGTCAGAATTTGCAGTGTTTGTAGATGGCAGCAATCTTTTCTTTTTCCACGGACTGCGCGAAGTGCAGTGTATAATAATTTACACACTCAAAAGTGACTGGGGGTGTAAGATAGGTTTATAACTGACACTCTTACACCCCGGGTGTGAGTTATAGACCCATCTTACACCCTCATACTTTTTAAGGGTGCAACTTATAACTCACATCCCTACAACTGTTTGGGTGTAAGGGTGGAAGTATAATATACACCCTTAAACATGAATGAGGGTGTAAACTATAAAAAAAAAATAACGGACGTTAAGAAACAGACGAGAGGGTGTGCTATAATTTCAAGTGGGGTTTACTGATCACGCTGCTCGCGAACTTTGTACACTGAGACACTGCGCAGCCATCGTCGCAGAGACACATACTTTAAATAGATATGCTGTCAATCAAAGAAGTCACATGTTCACTCTCAAAACTTTGTTTGAATAGCTAAGCTCTCTTTACGGCTAAGTGTCAGTAAAGGAGTGCCTATATACCCTCTTGGTCCCTGCTTTCTGGATACAAAACAACTAGAATGCTTGTCTAACTGCAGCCTTCGAAAAAAATGCGCCAAGCCAGTTGTCTTCTTTATCGAAGTAACGTCGCTTGAGTCAACTTTTCCGCATCAGGACATCAGGACAGCATCAGGACAGCAACCCCTGACCAAACACAAGTCCTGAGGAAGCTTCCCTGAAGAAGACATGGACATTTCCCCCTCATCGAAACGTTGACTCCAGAGACGAGTATTTGTTCACATGTTCAACAACCGTTGGTCACGCAGAAGACCAGCGAATCTAGACCTAATAAAGTTTTTCACTCACTAACTCACCTCGACATTATAGACGTGCTGGTCAAGGGGTCCCGTCTCACCGTCGTGTGTGCCAGTGCGTCAGCTGTAATGGACCCCTGTCGTTACATTTTGCATCTTTGCACCGTTACAAAAGCTGCGAGTTAGAAAACGCACGCATGACGGCGACATGACGGCGAGCCTATACACGCCGACGAAGAAATGCGTTGAAAGGCATGCCTGTCTGCCTTAAGTTACCAGTAGCGATGTATAGATGTGACCACTATATATAGTGATGTGCTGACACTTTCTATTTTGTCCAGCGCCGCCCGCGATCAACGTGAACGCTAAAGTTGTCACCGTTCGGCGAGGTGAGACGGCCACCCTGGTGTGCAACGTCACGGGCGATCAGCCAATCACGGTCACCTGGACGAGGAACGGCAAGAGCGACCCCCTCGTCGAAATGACCGGGTGGGTACATCTAGCCGCCATTATATGTCGCATTGCGACGACTGGACGACCGGGGCCGTTGTCTGTGCAGGTGCTACTTGAAGAACGTCCCCATCCCTAGTCGGCCCACAGAGCTAGATGAAGGCACTTTTGTCTTTCTTGAGGGCGACTGGCCTGTGTGAACGCCTTTGACTCGCTCAGGCCCTCCGCGCGGGTACGCGAGCTCACCGCGGTTTCCCTCCCCTCCCTCTCTCTATCTTATCTTCCTATTCCCTCCTTCCCGTCCCCCAGAGTAGGGTAGGCAACCAGACGCATTTCTGGTTAACATCCCTGCCTTCTCTCTTTATTTCCTCTAAGAATAATTTGGCCAGGAAATGTTAACACTTGATTAACAGCCCTTGTATTCGAGGGCCGTCTGATGCTCTAGTGTAACTGTTGTTTCGTTTTCGTATGTTTTGACCAAAGCACAATTGCCATCGTCCACATCCCCAACTAATCGGTGTCATTATTTTAGTACCTATGTATTTTACGCCATTTACAGAGACAGTTTTTAGGCCCTCATACAGCCATGTCACACCTACCATGATGAATTCACTGTCCACGCCATTCACAATACATCCTTAATATTACCATTTGCCATGGCGCTCTTTGGCCGTAACTGGCCCTTGCACCATTAAAGAATCACACATCATCATTTGTTAACACACGCACAGCCTGTTGTATTGGATTTTTCGAGTTTGTATTTTTTGGGGTGAAAACTAAAAAAAATGATAATGCATGCGCAGGCGCGAGCTGTATCAGGTGCCGTCCGAGGAATGGGTGGCCTCGACGCTGGTGCTCAAGGAGGTGGATGGCCTGGCCGCCGCCTCGTACACCTGCACGGCAGCCAACGAGCACGGCACGGACCGGGCCGGCTTCGCCGTCAACGTGCTCTGTACGATGACCTTGTTCTTGCATGCGCGTGATGTCTTTCTTTACGCGAGAAACGACGTGTCATTTTCTACTCGTTAGTTTCTTTTTCTTGAGTTAAACGAACATCCGAGCCATCCGAACCCTTTAATCCCTAGAAAAATTATAGCACGCGTCAGGGCACCCTAGATAACTTACCGTAATACTCATTTCCACGAACAAGTTTCGGTTTCGGCACACAGAAGGTGGTTGCGTCATGTGACGTCATTATCATTATTTTTTTTATTACGCAGCCAGGTCTTGTTCTGTAGTGCCATCACGGTATTGCCGATGATTCCGGGTTCGGTACTTGGACACCAACTCTGGTTTCAAATTAAGATATCCTGTAAGCGTTTCCCAACCGTAATACTTGCGAAGTGTCATCCTTCTACGTGTGAGACGCGTGTGGTAGAATTTCTAGGACTCCTAGAATACGTGTAATCTTAATCTTAGAAGTATTCCTTGCTAGGCTATAGTTAGTGAAAAAAAAAAGATAGTGCATAAACCACCGACGATGTTTGTCAATGCAAGCGAACAGCCCGCACCGCACGACCGAACAAACAAATGAATGTGCGAACTAGCGAACGAACAAGCGTTCTCTTGCCGAGCACTCCACACAGCTCACGCGCGACATCCCCCACCCTCCCTCTTCCTCCTTGTCCCTCTTCGCAATTCACTTGCGCGACAGTATCGTTCCCCCGCGCGCCTCCGCGACTCTCTGTTGTGCGAGAGCTCACACGTGACAGTTCCCCCTCTCCGCGAGTTGGTTGCGCGAGAGCACGCGCCCTTTCCCTCGGCGCCTTTTTTTTTCGAAAGTTTATTCAAAGTTGGGTTTGAAGTTTATGCAAAGTTGGGTATAAGATTGTACAGGAGGATGTCCCATAGTGAAAACACTGTAGAAGGACATCCTATGATAAGTTACATGAAATGGGAAAACTGCTAGACAGCAAAAAAGAGTAATAAAGACAGGTACAATAAAATACCAGCAGTTACGCAATTATTAATAAAATAATTAAGCAAGTACAATAATTTCAGTGATTAAACAATTCTAGTCAATGAATACATAGTCATTATTCAGCAAAAAAAACGATAAAGGACAGGTTACTTCATTTGCCATATTGTGTTATTGGTTAGGAATAAAGTCATGAAGCGAACGTTTAAATGATGACACAGAAACATCAGCTTTATTATTAGAAGGCAAATGATTCTACGATTTAATTAAAACAAAATCAACTCCTTGGGCACCACAGTTAGTGCGGACTCTTGGAAGTAAAAAGTTATGATAAGTTCGACTATCGACCGCCGCCAACCACGCCCCTCCTCGTAACTCTGTTGCGCGAAAGATCACGCGTGAGAGTTCCCACTCCCATCAACTCGGTTGCTCGTAAGCGCACGCCCTTTCTCAGGGCCCCCCTGTATCAGAAGTCCGACCACAGACTGCCGCCAGCCACGCCCCTCCCCCAACTCGATTGTGCTTGGGTCCTACGGCCTGCAGTATTTCCATAAGAAAGTCGCAGTTTCGTCAAAAAGGCGAAGCATCGATTGCGATAGAAAATTAGCAGACATTCGCACGAAGTAAGGATAGCACTTTTATCGGCCGCATCAACTTGCAAACATTCGCTTGCTAACTAATTTAACAAGCATGGTGTCGGAGTGCACAGCAAACATGAACACATCACACTCGATGACAGCGGACGCTGGCTGTCAAAACGCTGGCGTTAGCAAGCGCGGCAGCAGCAGCGAGCGAAGTGACCTTCGCGCTGTCTATCGCTTCAATCTACGCGAACGGAGCGCCGAGAACACAAAGCACGCACAAAGCTACGAGACATCGACGCACCTAGACTCCGCCCCCAACGCAGATCGCTCTCAAGATACGACAGCGCGACGCCGCGCAGCCGCCACATACGCAGTTGCAGCCGGAGTACAACGCCGCTCCCTCTCTTCCGCTACCCCCGCTGCCTCGCAACGTTGGGTGGCTCGCGCGCGACGGAAGACGGCGCGCTTCCTCGCCGCTCGCCTTCCTTTCGCGCGGGCAAGATTGAGCGCCGATCGTCGGCTCCACCCGCAAGCTTTCACTCGCACATACAGCGTAGGGCACGCGGCGATGGTGTTATCGCCCTTGGACTTTATCGGAACATCATAATACTAATAAAAATAAAGTGAAATCACCGCCTTGCATAGAATGTGCATATGCCCAAAATCAGTTAAGTGGCCTCAAAATATGCCATCTCCCTCATAGTCCCGGAGCCGACACGAGATGCAAAACTTAGTCGTGAGAAGACGCAAAACTATAGCGGTGCCGTCAGCTTCCTTCCTTTTCTTTCCGCCCCGCAGTTCCACCACCTACGCCGCACAGCTTGAAGACCACTGAAATCGGCACGCGGTTTGCACACATCGAGTGGTCGCATTCCAGCAGCAACGTGACGCGCTACGTCGTCCGCCACTGGAAGCTCACAGGTGAGCTCGAAACCGCGGTTTTCTTAAACTGCAAGAATAGTTACCTGTGGACCAAGCCGATCATTCGAACCACTGTAGGTCCACCTTCTACTGTGAACAACCGTTATAACCGTGTGATGCCCAAGCACAGTTCCACAACAAGGAAAATATGAACATCTAATTCGCCTCTACTTCTCGTCATGGACCGCATATACGTGTCTACAGAAAAAAAAAGGGAAGTCTTATTTCAGGTAAAACTTGGTTATTATTGTAACCAATTAGCAAGTGGTTTGCTGAACCATTCACAACTGAAACTTCACTTCTAGTGCATGTCAAAAATGTAACTACCTCGCGTTAAGCTTCCCGTGCTTAGGCCAGCGTTTTGAGGTATCAAACTCGATCGGCGTAGCATATGTGTACACCCGTGAGCAAAAGTATACGGACCAGGGATTGCGCGGTAAAGCCGATGTTTCCTTTGCCTGTGAATACGACTTGAAATTGAGCACTGCAGTCCAAACTTGGCATTGCGAACGTTTAAGTGTAGTCTTCAATTTCAGTTTATGCATGCACAAAGAAATTTAATTTCTTTTTCGGAGACCCTGTGGTCCGTATACTTTACGAACCACAGGGTCCACAGAGCAACGTTGGTTTGCAGGATAAGCAACGAAATGAATTGTACGCATACTCGCTAGGCTGCGAAGGTCTCGATACGCGCAATAGGGAAGAAAAGGCGTTCTGCTAAGAAAAAAAGTTGTCGCCGTTAGAACGTGACGTCACGGCGAGACGGTGTGAAAACTTCCAGGCGGCTTCGCTACCAGTCCTTCACGTTCCTGTGTCTTTTGTGGATTACCACAGTGTTGAGCTGCTAAGCGCGAGGTCGCGGGATTGTGCAACATAGTGCAACATCCCCACTCCCCGTTTGGGCGGTAGGAGATTTGAACTGCGATATAAGGTATTCGGCTCCCCTCCGGATTACAATTTTTTCTCGTAAACTAAGTCTTTTCTTGGCACAAAACAAGCGCTGAGAGGTTTCCGGAATGGAATTCGAACAGCTAGTCCACCTTGACTTAGCATTTGCTTTTAGTGTCCCTTTAACGCTATGGCGGTAAGACGCGCTCGCTTGCCCGCGAGTAGTTCATAACTCGATGGACCACTGAGTGGCGTTCGATTGGACATTAAATTCTTTCGCATCCACAACTCGTAAGAAGTGCTTATACAGCATTCCATACATAGCAGTCAACGCTGTGGAGGCAAGAGAGACCTCTTGCAGTGGCTCCGTTCGTACTTGGACATAGTTCGATGTTATTTGACCGCAATTGCGGGCAACTGCTCTTTATATAGGCTCAGTATTGAATGAACCAATTTTTAATCCTTAGAAACAAACGCACTGTGGTGTACGGCTGCTAATGCGTTGTTTTAGGTCATTTTTAGTTTTGTTGTTCTTTTCGGGTTTTTCATTTGCAACCCGTCGCGAAAAGCCTCACGGCCAGCTAACGCTGTTGGCGCCCAGCGAAGCATGGACAGGACGCGCGGAGTGATAACTTTTCGTGACCGAACTTCTTGCGTAGCTTCCACAGCGTTGACTGCTATTATAGTGAACTAGGATATATTCTAGTTAATGATATAGTATAGTTCACTATATAACTGCTATGTGTGGAACGGGTCGTCGTATTTTTTTTTAAATCAGAGTCGGCGTCCATGTTGTGGTTCTAACGGCTCTCGACCTCGCGTTATTTTGTAAAACAGGACCTTCAATTATCGCGTTTTCGCTCTTTAAATACTTGCATTGTTCATATTGAGCTTAAAGGACGTAGTCGCCGGTGGAAGAATTAACAAAAGGTTGTCTTTCTGTCCTTTTTAATGAGAAGGTGAAAAAAAAGTTTGTCAAAAACTCACTAAGATTGCCAGAACGACTGTGGTGGTTGTGTGCAATAAGATGTAGCATTATGCGTGAAGACTTCGTCAACTTCGTCTCCAATTGCAATCAGGTTCGGTTCTATTGCGTGTTGCTGTACACTGCATATATTCTGACAATTAGTGTATGTCGTTATGCGTTAGTGAGTGAGGACTCGGACAATCTGAAAACGTCCGTGTGTACAATGATTCGTACTTTGTGTTATCGTCCTGGTGGAATTGTGCCGTGCTTCAGTGTTCGTATCATCTCTTGATGAAATAAACTTTTTTCTAAACAAATGCTTGAAATTAGTAGACAGCTATACGCAGCAACGATAGTAGTAGTTTTATCGGCCGTGTAAACATGGAGAACTTGGAAACATTCGCTTACTAACTGAATTAACAATCATGGTGTCATAAGCACAAGCAAACATAGACACATCACACTCGATGACCGCGGACACTCACTGTCAAAGCATTGTCGTGAACAAGCGCGGCAGCAGCAGCGAGCGAAGTCACCTTCGTGCTGTCTATCGCTTCAAAGCAAAGTGGGCGGCTAGAACACAGCGCGCACAAAGGTATGAGCCGGCCGTCTGCAGATCGCTTTCAAGATACGGCGTGCGCGGCCGCTACGTAGTTGCTGGCAGAGTAGAAGCCCCCCCCCCTTCCTTTCCTCGCTGCCTCCCCGCTTTCCTTCCCTTCGCGCGCGAGATTGAGCAGCGATCATCAGTTCCTCCGGTCGCGAAATACGCAGTTGCTGCTTTAGTTGCTGCTAAAGTTGCTGCCGAAGCTCCACCGCCACCTCCCGCCCCTCCCTCCCGTCTTCCCACGGCCTCTCGCGCGACGGAAGACAAACGCGCCGTCTGCTCACCGCTTTGCTCCCTCGCGCGCGTCAGATGGAGCCGCGATCGTCTGCTCCCCTCGCGTGCTTTCACTCGCACATACAGCGTACGGCGCGCGGCGACGGTGTTATCGCCTTTGGACTTAATACGGAACATCACGGCGACGGCGACGGGAAAAATGCGCCTGGAGTGTCCATATAATTGCTACTGAAATAATAACAATACTAAATTCTGGGGTTTTATGCGCCAAAACAACGATATGATTGTCATGCACGCCGTATATAGTGGAGGACTCCGGTTTAATTTTGACCACCTGGGGTTCTTTAACGTGCCCTTAAATATAAGTACACGGGCGTTTCTTTCTCTTTCCTGCATCTCTCTCCCATATCGAAATGCGGCATCGGCGGCGGTGAATCGAGCCCGCGACCTCACGCTTAGCAGCACCACGCCATATATCCGCTAAGCCAGCACGCAGCGGTTATGAACTGTACCGACAAACCCGCCTCGTCAGTTTGGTTATTTATGTACAGGATTAACGCGATACTCCCCTTTAATGTCCTTCAAAAAAAAAAGATCCTGTCGTGGTGCCTGCCTGCAGGGTCTTCCAGCAAGTTCTAAGCGCGCGCATGCGCCGTTGTGCGTATACCTGCAGGCGTGGACAAGGTTCTGTTCGAGCACACGGTGCCCGGCGCCTTCCACTCGGCGCTGCTGATGAACCTGCGGCCCGGATCCCAGTACAAGGCGTTCGTGGTGGCCGAGAACGCCGTGGGCCAGAGCCCGCAGTCGAACGCCGTCATCTTCCGCACGGCCGAAGAAGGTGCGGCGCTTTCTCGCTTTCATAGAGCTTCGCACTATATTACATATCGCACTGTCGTTGTCACACCATCATTGTCATCTCATTGTCCTCGGTGTCGTCGTAGTCGTCACGTTGTACCGTCGGCATAAATAACTTGGCAATATGCATGTCATTGTCGTCCTGCCATCGTGGTCATAGAGTTTCTCACTATATTACCTAGATGGAAATCTGGCGCTGCTGCGCTGTGGTATGCATGGGAATGCCGGTATATTTTGACTTCGGACTGGCATCGTTCTCGGAGAGTCAGGCACTTAAGCACCGTACCGCCTGTCACAATGATTCATATTCAACTAGAACTGCACGTAAAAAGCTGTTTTAGCTTGATTATTACACAAAAACATGTATTGTTTAACTATAAGGACTTGTTATTGCATGTGCAATTATATGATACGTAAAAAGTATCGGCGGGCCGCTAAAGTTGGAGGGCAGACGACAAGATTCGCGTTCACTTTGAAACAGTTTGTCGTCTGTTCTTGCTCTTCTTTTCTTCGTCATGCACTGTATAGGTGAGTAAAGATTCAATTTGCGTGAATGGAACCACCTTATGAAGATTTTAGTTTATGAACGGGTTATGAACGCGTTATCTGTGTAGCCATACCCACGTCTGAGACGAAGCCTCTTAAAACACCAGCAAACACAAGCCTCGCAGACACATATACCGTGCCGTCATTCCCATGACGGCACGACGCCCCTGAAGGAACTCCCATAGATGGTGGCGCCAGTTTTCCCTCTAGGTGTTATAGTGAGAAACTCCATGATATATACAGCTTTTCAACGAGAGACACCTTGGGCGTCGCCATAATTAATGCCCTCCGGGCTGTGTTAAATGCGCGTGAAGCTCCGCGAAAAAGCGTTGCAGAAGTTGCCGCTCGTGCCTTTGCATACAACCGCGCCACAGTCCAGAGAGGTGGTTCTCGCTCTCACGATGAAAACGTCTGCAGACAGATTTAGACAGCGCATATAGACCATCTATAGACGCCTTAGAGACCATATTTCCTCCGTATGTATTTTTCCGTTTGGTGTGTGCAGGGTCGCATAGATTGTAGTTCACTTAAAGTGTGGTTTGCAAATGCTGTACGTAAATGAAACGGAAGCCAAACGGCCTTGATGTTTATGTCAGTATGCCATCTGTATGATTGTAAAAAAAAAAAAAAAAAAACTTGGATTTCTTTCTTCTATAGTCACGTGTCATGTATGCTGTAAGGTTCGATGCGTCAGGTGTTTCCTTTCTGCAGTCATTCTTTGCTTGTCTGATTAAGGCGCTTATGATATATGTAGTACACAAGACGTATGCTACAGAACACGGCATGTGGTGTATATATTTAAATAAACGTTAGTTTATAGCCAGCGTTCTGCCTTGTTTGGTTTATTCGTTCGCCCGCGTCCTTGCGATGGATATAACACCTTATATATAGGAACTTCGCAGTGACAGAATATTATGGCGTTGTCTCTTCCTTTCTTTCTTCAGCTCCGGAAGCTTCTCCCACTGACGTGGACTGCGAGCCCGTCAACGCGTCTAGTATTGAACTTTCGTGGAAGGTAAGCTGGCCGGTTCGCATTACTCAACATTACGGCAGATTACCGGTCTCAAGGGACCGCCGACAAATCCTTAATTCCGTCTTTTTAAAAACGACTCTTTAAAAACGTCTTTTTAAAGGGACGAGGAAGAGGAGCAACACAAAGACGCTCGTCCTTGTGTTGCTCCTCTTCTTCGTCCCTACTTGTTTACGCACAAAAAGTTTTTAAAAAATGAATTTGTTCTAACTAGGCCGACTCGCAGTTATGCGTTAATTGCGCTCTTGACTTTTCGACCTCTGACCAGAAGACGTTGCCTAAGCGTCAGGCACCGTCTGCTTGGCAAAGGCTGGTTGGTTCATCTTCAAAGTAGCCTGAAACAACGCAACTAAAAGAGGACACCGAAACCAGCACACACACCTGAGGACAAACAACGTTTGTCCTGAGCAGAAAGAATAGAAAATTTTGTATAACACCTAGCTCTGGCTCCAGTACATGCCCTGATATGGGATACAGCAAGTTTTCCAGGAAGGTTACAAAAATGAAAAAAAAAAAAATAGCTTCAGAAGGAGGTGACAAGAAGATGACAATGTATTCTTGACAGAAAAGCCTTGAGGGACGTTTAGTGTGACAGTTTCGTAAGGTACGAACCTTAATTAGTGGGCTAAAGGCAACACTGTCTGCACTATGAGTGCCCATTAGCATGGCGTGTCTGTTGCTTCTATTTTCTCGTTGAGTCGCGCTGTTACACGTTGCCTATATAACGCACGCCTCGCTGAACGACCAATTTGAATCGCGAGAAACGATATGACAAATTGTCATCATCGTCCTAATTTACGTCCACCATCCATAGAGAAAGTCTCTCCCAGTGATCTATAGTTGCCCTTGTCTCGTGCGAATGGACTCCACCTTACGTCCGCAGTTTTCCTAGTCTTATCGCGCGACGTTATCGTCGGATCTGCTCAACCGCGTTTTCCTTCCCTTGGCACCCATTCCTGTAACTATAACACCACCGATTATCTGCCCTATACGCATTACATGTCCTGTCCAACCGCATTTATTCGCCTTAATCCAATCTTCGTTTGCTCTCTGACCCACACCGTGATTCTCCTGCTTCTTAATTTTACACCCAGCACATTTCTTTGTTAAATTGCTCGTTCCGTGGTAATCAGCCTCTTTCTTCAAGTCCATGTTTCTGTCCCACGTGTTCGTACCGGTAGATATGCAATTATTGAAGCAATATCTGGAAATGCGGCGTTTAATTTATTGCATAAGAGTACATGTGCAATCGGACACAATCATAACGAACCGGTCATTGCGCTAAGAAATAGTTTAGTATATCGGGTAATTCGATATCCCGTATTACTCGCCTATAGCAAACCTAAACTTTTAGCGCTGTGTTCGGCGCTCATGGATATGCGTCCTGAAACGTCGGGCGACGCGGCTCCACCACTTGCAGCGGACACCTTGAGCTTCAAATACTTCAGTATGATATATCCAGTGCCCAGTTCGTCATGAAAGAGTTACTTTACGGGATGTATACCGGTCGGTAAGTCTCGCATGATCGATATAGAGAATAATTCGCTTTATCCGGGTTCGTTATGCGCTGATTCGACTGCACATCACGGAGGACACGCTGTCTTTTTTTTGCAGTCCCCGCCGGAGGACCAATGGAACGGCGCGGCCAAGGGCTTCTACGTCGGCTTGAAGCAGGCCGACCACGGGACCCCGTACGTGTACGAGATGGTGCCCTTCGGCAGCGCGGGCGACGAAGTGTTGCGTCGCGTCTTCACCCGCTTGGCGCCTGCCACCGTGTACAGCTTCGTGGTCAGAGCGTTCAACTCGGCCGGGTCCGGGCCGGCCACCAGGGAGCTGCGCTGTGCCACACTCTCGGGAGGCAAGTCAATCAGTCAGTCAGTCAGTCAATCAATCAATCAATCAATCAATCAATCAATCAATCAATCAATCAATCAATCAATCAATCAATCAATCAATCAATCAATCAATCAATCAATCAATCAGATTTAAAAGCATGATTGCAAGAAGAAGGACATGCAGAATAGGGTCCCAAGGTGGTCACAAGACCGCGCACCGGGACCCTCTAGACCAAGTGTTTATTAATTGCCACGGCCCTCGGCAAGATTGTGCTCTCGCCGCTTCGCGTGTGACGGGAGTTGCCGCCAGATGACGTGTACAGCGCGGTGCGCCTGGCTCTTTTCGGGCACAGATTGAGAAACGAAGGGGGTCAGGGCTTCGGTGGCTAGAGGCGCGTTGCTTTGTAGCATAAAATATGAGTAGCGATAGCTGCAAGGCGACACAGACACAAAGATGCGCGAAAGACCGATGAACTCGCAATGCGTGCCAGCAGTACTGTGAGGGACTGTAGCTGTTGGAACACCAGATGATGGAGGGAGAGAGAGGGAGGGGAAAGAAAGTTGAATGAAACGCAGGGAGGTTAACCAGTACTGAGCCCGCGGTTAGCTTTCATTTGATGGAACATAACGGAATCTGAATATCCTATGGAACCATCATGTGGAACATAATCGCGAAATCGGATGGAGCACGATAGTGTTGATCAGTTGGCAGATCATGATGCTCTCCACAATCAAGGCCCCTTCGCTGCACTGCTAGCGTGTATTTCGAGCTCATAGCACCGCGAGCTTCTCCGCAAGGCGTTTAATCACGATGTTCAGTCGTCTGATGAACATAATGATGTTCCGCCAACCAGCCACTGTCGCACGACTGCTAGCAGAGCCATGGCTAATGAACTCTTAGCAAAATATACCGCATAAGGGGTCGCATCGTTAGTTTTACTAAAAGAGCACGCAACGAGCAATGGAGCGAAAATGACAGGCGTAACGTTAAGAAATAGGAAGACAGCAAGGTTTAACAGCTAGCAAACGGGGTTGCCAATGTTCTCGTTAAGATTAATTTTAAGAAATGGGGCTGGGCAAGCCACGTAGTAAGTAGAGCAGATACCAGGTGGGTTTGCAGGCATAAGATTGGGTAAACTGACGCAAGACAGAGGTAACTGGAGATCGCTGGAAGATGTCTTCGTCTTGCAGTTATACATAATAATGATGCTGATTATGATAACGACGACGGCATTTATTGCACAACAGCAGCGAAAAGGTTTTACAAAAAACGTTGAGCGCAAAACATTTGCCTGCCGTCCCTGTCTCGACCGCAGATCCGCCTCCGGCTCCAACCCTTTATCTAGTCAAAACGGAGGAGTCCATGGTCACTCTGAGCTGGAAGGTACCCAAAGTGCACAACGCCACTGTTCTCCGTAAGTCCTCTGTGGGGGGTGTACATGCCTCTTACGACGTGAGGCCTTCGGGGAGGCGAGCCGCACAGCCGCGCCCTCTTGCCCGCAGAGTACGTGCTGGAGACGAGACGCGACTACACGGACGAGGTGTCGCTGCAGCACTTCCCGTCGACGACAGACGTCGCCACCGTCTCCAACCTGGAGAGCAGCGTCAAGTACAGCTTCCGGCTGGCCGCGTACAACCGCTACGGACGCGGCGCCTTCTCCAACCCGATCACCGAGTCCACGAGGCTCAAATGTGAGCGGCAGACGTGTAGTAACGTGTGCGCGTCGTACGTGTAAACTGCGGGGTGCGTGCGAATATTTGAAAATTTCGAATGACGAATCTGATAGCGTCCCGTTCGATTTGAACTTCGAACGGAATGACCGATATTCACAAAACGAATATTTTTTTTTTCGGATAATTCGAAATGCTAACTGCGCGCAACCAAACGTAACATGGGCGCAAACGTAAGGATAAATTTCACCTTGCGGGCATAGGACAGGCATAGGACAGGATAACTTGCATGGTGGAACAGGCTACATCGTTCAGGGAACCAGGCTTAAGCAGCTATACAGAGGTCGCCCGCACTCTCCGAAGAGTCTTGTGTATGCGTACAAGCTACTCATTTGTTCATAGTGTTCCATATGTGGTTTTCGTAAACAACGCTTCATACCGCGCAATGTAATGACAGAACCTTGCTAACGTTATTAATACTGGAATGTGAATATCGTTTTATATTGATTGCGAATACGGCTGTTCATTATTCGAAAAAAAATATGAGAAAAGTGTTTCATTCGCTTCTGGCACTATTCGACGCTTATTTTATTCGATCTCGAAAATTACTATTCGCACACCCCTAGTAACTTCACGATGCACCGAGGAACGCGACGGGCGCGAACGAATAAAGAGGACACTGCACTGAATTGTGAAGTCACGTTATACCAAACTCACCCTTTGCTCACCATCTATGCTCCGCCGCATGACTTTTTTGTAATGCGGAGAAGCGTACAGTCGCATTATTTTTTCAGATCGTGAGAGAACATGCTCGCTGTTCGCCCAGCTAACGAGTTCGCTCGCCACCTCTATTTGTAGTGCAGGTTACCTCTGTAGACTAATGGATGTCACTTCGTTATATCTGCTGGTTCTTCGCTTCAAGCTTAGAAGCTCGGGGGAGCTTGTACAGCGCCTAAACCTCGTTATAACGAAACGGGTTACGACGAACTAGTGAATATCGATTCGTTATATCTGGTAGCTCGTCGTAATCCGTTTCGTTATAACGAGGTTTGAGAGCAATACCAGCTCCCCCGAGCTTCTAGGCTTGAAATAACAAGTCTAAGCTTTTTGTAGCACTCTTATTTCGCCGGTGCTTTTGAACTCTCTCCTCCTGATGCCCTCTATATATTTTTCTTGTTTCTGTCTTCGGCTAGTTACGAATCGCCTTCTGTCGGGAAACCTGCAACAACCCGAGAGCCCATTCTACATGCGTAGCTACTTCTTCATCGTCATCATCGCCTGCGTCACCTTGGTCACCCTGTCGGCCGTCATTTCGTGGGCATGCGTCAAGAGGGCCATCATCGCTCAAGGTAGGTGGTTCGTGTCCCTTACATGCGCAGTATGAAACGGTTTCTTGGAGTGTTTGCGTGTTTCAATGCGTGTGCTTGCGTGCGTGCATGCCACGTACGATTGACGGGACCCCTACTGTGGTTCCCACCAGCGTAACGACTACTTTTCTTTCTTTTTTTCATTGCATCGTTCTAGTTAAAAATTTTCAGGCTTTCGATGTCTTTCGGCCGACAGCGTTTATCGAACACCTGTGAGTCAGTCAAACACCTTCCGCAGCTTCCGACAGCTTTTCTTGTGGCTAAAGCCCCTGAATCGACAAACCTTCGGTTGATTCGTTGAGTAGCGCCATTCCTTTAAACTGCTGCTGCTGCTAGCTACCACCGCCTTTTGAGTCATCGATCGAAACCGTTTCTGCGTCCATACCCTCACGCCGTCGTTTCACAGTTCAGCGCTCAGCGGGAAAAAAACTACCACTCGACGATTAACATTCGCATGTCCCGAAGCTTGTTTCACTGTAAAGCAACAAAGGGCGCAACAAAGCCAACAGGACGCAAGCGAAGTGTGGTGGCGCATTGTAGCTACGTGCAGGTTCGGTCTGGCGAACGAGGCCGGCAGTTGCTCAGCCTGAGCGTCTCTTGCAACCTTGCTGTCGTACGATCGTGACGCCACTAGAAAAAAAAAACAAGTGGTTCTTATAGAAATGTAAGAAGGCGTGAATCTTCATCACGGGCTATATAGTGGACCTGTTCGGGAAACACGAGGTGTGGCAGGCATGCACGATGTGCGAACGCCATATATTTTTTTTCTTTTCTGCCCTCGCTTATAGTTCCTCCCGCCTTCAGTCGGTATACAGAGGACGGAGGAGATCACGCGGTTTCTCGCGAGGTGTCGCGAGACCTGCCCAATCGACGACCCGGATGAATGACGTACTACATCTGCGTTCGCAGAGCGCCGGAACAAGGCCGCCGCGGCGAGTCTCCGTTGCCGACCATCCCTGTCCGGAGCGTACAGCCCGCGCTGGGTGCACGACCCCAGAGTGTTCGACGACAACTACGACATGCCGTGGGACACCGCGGACCCGCAGCGAGCTGTGAGTATATCCAACGTCGACACTTGCACAGACAGCGAGCGCACGAGTGATACGTCTCGACGTAATAATAATAATAATAATAATAATAATAATAATAATAATAATAATAATAATAATAATAATAATAATAATAATAATAATAATAATAATAATCAACCCATTTTATGTCCGCTGCAAGACGAAGGCCTCTCCCCGCGATCTCCAATTACCCCTATCCTGCCCCAACCGCTTGACGTAATAGTTCTGCGGAAACCCGCAAGGTGGAGAGAAGTAACTAATTAAGGGAAAATGAGAAATCCACCCAATCGTTGCAATTGCTACAATGCGAGGCTTCTCTCTCGAGGAACCCGTATGGGATTCCATACGGGTGAATCCTATAGGCACACAGGTAATGTCCTTGCGCACCGGAATATATAGTTTCGGGCATAACTGCCTCAGCATTGGCGGGATTACAGAGTTTTATTTTTGCTTGGTACATTATGCGTTACAGCGGTACGTGACATGTAGGAGCTTTGTGCATGCACGTCGTATATACCGCGAATTACTGTGGCGCGCTGAGCAGACGACGCGGCGCGTATGAACACATCTCGAAGGGCATTGCGCCTTTCGATTGGCTATGGAGTCCTGCAGCTCCCGCATCGCTGCAAGCGACTTGCGAGATGAAGTATAGGACTGTTAGTATGTCTGTTCATGCAAGAAAGTGGAATTATCGGATATTCGCCTTTCTTGGGGAGTCAGGAGTACGGGACACACATTGAAGAAGCAGCCATGTGCACGGGGTCCTATTCTGGACATCATCAAAATTTGCCATATTCTCCGCCATCTTGTCGATTCTTATTGGCTCGCAGAGCTGCCACTGCCTCTGTGATTGGCTCGAAACGCCAGCGTGCCAATATTCGACAGCAGCGTGGAATTTGACAGTGCACCTCAGTATACGTACTAGAATAGCGTGCAATGCAGTCAGTGTTCTTGCTGTGATTATGAGCGAGAACTTGCTACTAAATCTTGTATACTCCCGAGGAGGGGTCCTAACACGTATGCCCACACTCGAACACACGTACACACACGCATGCGTACACAGGCGCATGCACACACACACACACACACAAAGGGCAAATAAGTAAGAAAGCGACACAAAAGGGGACGCTGACTCACTTTTGTCCGAATACTCATGTATGCCTTCATGAAACGTGAAAATTTCACAGCCTTCTGCAGAGATGACGAACAAATACCGAGTCAGCATAGCTTCTACGTATGACGGTTTCAAACTTCCCCAAACGCGAAACAAAAGCAGGAAAAATAAGTCAAATGAACACTGGATGGTGAATGTTGCCGTGTTCTGCTTCTGCTCTTGTTTCGCCTGGCACATAAGGTCTATTAGATTAGGCGGTACTTTTTCAACCTGTTCACGGGATTACAGTGTGCGTAGTCGCATAAATTCACGTCATGCGACTGCAGCCCATCACCTGCGCGTCACGTGGAAAACGCAGCGAAGCAGACGACAGAGGCGCGGTTGAGCATTTTCGGCAAATGCACACGTAGGAATGGAGATGACACTTTATCTTCGTTTTATTGCGATGATGCCCTATCGTGGTGGTGCTTACGCGATGGTAACAAAATGGTGGGCGCGGACGCTCTTCCTTTTCATCTCACATAACGCGTCCCTCTAGAACTATGATTCGAATGAAAACAATTTAGCTCGTTACAAGCCTTTGCCAACGTGTCTTGACAACGAACCAGGCACATAACTTGTACCTCGCCTTCTTAGGCCAGCTGTGAAAAAAGTGAAGTAATCGAAGCGGGAGATATTTGCGTCCACGCACCACGAAAACCCATGTCGTCTGCTAGCAAGAGCTTACACGACGTCCGCACTTTCGAAGTATACCGATTGCAGAAGGCATGAACTCCTGCTGATGAAGCTCCCGCACGAAGTCAAATCGAGGACAAATGTGCTGTACTGACTGTACTCTGTATAGTGCAGACGGTGCAGCCATATCGAAGAGACCAGTAATTTGGATGGAGTAAGCACATAA
This sequence comes from Dermacentor variabilis, assembly GCF_050947875.1. Taxonomy (NCBI): domain Eukaryota; kingdom Metazoa; phylum Arthropoda; class Arachnida; order Ixodida; family Ixodidae; genus Dermacentor; species Dermacentor variabilis. The sequence continues at coordinate 131,435,639 of NC_134576.1, forward strand.
CTTATTCGAGTTAATTGAAAATCGCTAATATGCTGCCGCGAATGCTGCCCTCATACAACTTGCCCGGCTTAAACTGACCGCAACTCCGCACTCTGCTCTCGCAGGCTTCGCCTCACGCCTACACGAACGTGTATCACCCGAGTTCACGGTCCTGACGTCCGCTGTGACGTCACGAGCACACCGCCAAAGACGGAAGAAGAGAGCGCACCCCAAGCGTGCCTTGCGACGTCGCACGGGAGACGCTGTCCTCGTCGCTGTACAGATAGTTGTGAATGATCTCAAGATAAATAAAAGAAATCGCGCGCGTCAATTACGAGTTGCTGATCATCTCATTTGATGGAAATATGTACGCCCATTTATTCACACCCGCGAATTAAAGCCGTAAAAGACACAGAAAAAAAAAAAGCGATGAACTCGCAAAGAAATTCAACATTTATCACCAGTTCTGTTGCTGTAGCGAGGCTGAAGGTGCGAGAAAAGTCTTAAATCTAGATGTTCAACATGCCGAATTAGATCGCACCTTATGACACTAATAACGCCAAACCATATTCAACAAGAACGACCGACTACAACGCCCACCTTGTGAAGTAACCCATCTCTTTGCTTTGCTGCCCTTTTTTCTGCGTCTGCTGCCATCGCCGCTTCGTGCAAACCTTTAGAAGCTATATGCTGCATTTCGGAATGCTTCGCACGGCTGTGTATGCTGTCTATCGGCAGGCTTACAAAGCGACGCGGACATTGTTGCGGTTCAGGAAATCGACTGGCCTCAGTGAACGATTGTATAGGCGTGAAGTGGTGGACAACCCGCACGTGTTCCCATTAATAGTGCGTCTTAGCTTCCTCTATTTCTTTTCATCCCTCAACTCCCTTTTCCCCCGCGTAGGGTAGCAAACCGGACATGCGTCTAGTTGATTTGGTGTGGTTTGGTGCCCGCGGATATGGCTCAACCCACCACGGGTGATCGGCCATGAATCGGGCGGCAGTAGGTAAGAAAGGGGAAGAATACTTAAATAGAATTCTGTAATTTAAGAATGATGTTAAATGAATACTGATCGTTAATATCAATTTTCAGGCTATATTATTTTAAAATTTCAAGTTAATATTCTTGTGTTCATATTGAGGAAAGTAAAACGATAAAATTAACTCTCTTTGTATCACTCACAAAATTAAATATGGCGTCACATACGTTCCTATTGCAGCGAGGCCCCAAGAGACAGTATCACAGGGAGCGTAAGGACCAATCCAAGTTGGCGAAGGAGACCTTCTAGAAGTCGTTTTCTGTGCACGTCGAACCTACGACACTCTATAAAGAAACGTTCCATAGTTTCAGGTTCGTTGCAATAAAAGCATCGAGGGGAAGGCGCCAAACCAGACCTGTGGGAATAAAATTAACTATTTGTATTCGGTAACGTAAATGAAACTACAAATTATCTTGTTGAACACCATCTGTTGTACCAAGGGAATCCAAGGTGCTGAAAATCGGCGTTATTTAATACACATGATTCGGCATGCTCTTCCTGAACACAATTTTAAAAATATCTTGCAGCCGTGATGTATGTCGAAGGTTTTAGGATCCTCCGTACTGGGCCTTTAAGAGATGCCACCGCTAGTGCGTCTGCTTACTCGTTTAAAGTGAGTCCCATGTATCCTGGTACCCGTACCAAACGGATGAGGCTTAAGTGTTTGGGTGATAGACGAATAAAATCATCGGAGGATGGCGGATGAATTTCGCACCGAGAGAGCGGAACAAACGGGTAAGGAGTCGGTTATGATTACGGCTGAATAAATAGATGTTGACCTCCTTACTTTTCCTTCCTTTTCCTCCTCCTTGCCGCTAGATGAATAAGATCAAATACGACACCGCATAAGTTTCGTACTTATATAAAAACGAGAAGAAACGAGGTTAACTGAGGGGCCCGATTTTTATTGATCATATCGCACGCGTAATGCCAAGACGTGGGATCGTTCCCCACCTGCGGCAAGTTGTCTTTTCGTGCACTTTCAGTGCCATTAATTTATCATTTGTTTAATTCAATTAGTAAGTACAAGTAATTTCCCCTGTGTTGCCCTTGGTGTCTTTGTTTGTTGGCTTCTCATGATACTTATATAAAGACATCTGTGAGCTACAGCGACTCCTACTGGACGCACGACACCCTTAACATTTGCCTTGTAGCCATGTTATTGCTTTATGAGTGCTGACTAAAGAAAACGTAACGTCCGCGTCCAATTCTCGCACTTTTGCAAGCTGCGCATATTACTCACAAGGCAATGGCACATAGTTTGATGCATAATCCACGATAATAATGATTAAAAAAGATAATAATCATTAAAAGAATTGTGAGAACACGAAATGTTTTCACTGGATGATATGGCCGATGTACGAAGAAGCAGAAGAAGCAGCAGCTAGGAGCGCGAAGCCGGCCGTTTTCGTAAGTGGGCTTTTCGACGAGATTTTAGAGTCGTTTGTAGCCCGGTTTGTAATCTATATCGGATCTCATTTACGTTGGGGACATACGTCAGTGAACTCTCCTAGCCCGAAGGTCCTGCAGCCTCTAGATCCCTTCACGGGCCTACTTTTTTTTTTGCCGTCCAGGGACCGCATGACTCTGTCCTATACCTTGCCCGGGCCCACGGTTAGGTGAAAGGCTGCTGCACACAGGCCCGGCCCAAGCCCAGCTCGGTGTCTGAAGACCGGGCACGGCGGTTGAAAACAAAGGGGAACAGAAAATTTTCGCAGAGTTGTTATCAGTCCCGTAAGACGGCGTAGGAATAAGGCCCCAAGCTGTTGCAATTAACGCGATATAACGCTAGCATTACAAAGTAAATCAGACACCGTCACTGCAATCGTCTCTTAATTCAGTGTTCAAAGTAAATCAGCAAACACCGCCAGAGCAGTCGTCCCGGACTTATTGCAATGTTTGTGCTTTGCCTCGTATCGTTTTCTGGAGTTTGTTTGCAGTGTGTTCCTCAATAGGAAGGTGATTTTGCCTCCCAAAGTGGAGTATAGGAGGGAGGCAGTGTTGCAACATTTATATTAACAGGCCGGCAGGTGGACCGCCCGAGTGCTCAAAGACTATTCGGGCCCTGGCCCGGATGAAATGCGTGCTGCCCGGTCCCGCGCGGTGCTCTATAGCCTGGACCGACCTTATGGTGGCAAAAAGCTTCGGAAACACGGGAGTTATAAACACAGCGGATACGTATACCATCGGCATAAACTGAAACGTGAACAGGGCATGGCTGATTAGAACGCGGGCGTTACGCGCCATTACACGGAAGCGCGACATGTAATAGCGCTGTAACAGCGCGAAAGTGCAGAGCATGTTCCAAGTGTGCGCTTTTACAAATGTAGGTGAATCTAGAAACGGAACAACGCATAGCATTTTCAGAATCGTCCGCGTTTCAATTTATGCTGACAGTGCGTGACGCATGATTGAACCACACACGGATGAAAAAAAAAAGGGGGGGAGGGGGGACGCAGCATGGCATGAATGCGATTTGATCCATGAACTCGCACAAACTTGTCGAGTCGTCTCCCTTTCTGCGGCCGAGTTCACGGAGCTTTTCGTTCGTGAGTGCTGTTTGCTACTGCGTGGTCGGCCGCCTTTACAATGTCCAACATCGCGCTTGGCTGGCGCCTGTTTTAACGAACTTCGTTCTCTAATAGTTTCAGTACCGCCATTGGATCGCACCTATTAGTAAGAACAGTTGCAGCATAAGAACATTTTTTTTAATACAGGATCTGCGTTTCACATAGATTGAGCGCTAGTATAACTACTTGCAGGAAAGCAAACTACCGGCATAAGTGCTTTCATGCTCAATGCATGTAAGTTCGAAGAATTCATGTTTTTGTCGTTCGCTGTATGCCTTACCTTATATTTTCATGTTAAAGGCATTATTTTCGTTTCAATGCTGGGCCGTATTCACAATAAAGTTCTTCCTCTCTAAAGAACTCAGAGCGGCGACGCCAGTCAGTCAGGACGTCCGACATGTTATTACCTTTTAGGTAAGGTGACCGGTCAGGGCAAACACATCTCGATACGACCGGAAAGCTACGTGGATTCGGACGCTGTAGGCACCGTTGACTCTCGTGCAGTGGAGCTACCGACTAATTGACCAAGCCGAGCACTTAGCAGTACCGGTATACAACTCTACCGGCTGTGGCCTCTAGTTTCGCGTCGACAACAAATAACACGCTCTCAGAACAAAGACCGCGAGTTCCTCCAGCTTTGATTGCAGCGAGTTAGTAACATAAAGTTTCCCTGTGGTGTCTGCTCCTGTGTTCACGTTCTTCAGGAAAACACTGCGACTCCGCGTGGCTTCCTCGCCTGCGACCGTCTGCGCATGCGCAGTACGGTGGCCCCAAGCGCTAGGGGGCTTAAACGCCTTGCGTCCCTCTAATCTAAAACTCCCTAATGACGCGAGATTCCACAGGCAAGAAAAATTTTATATAATTGGGTTTTACGTGCCAGAACCACGATCTGATTATGAGGCACGTTGTAATACAGGGGACTGCGGATTAATTTTGACATCCTGGTGTTCTTTAACGTACGTGCGCCGGACATCTAGAATGAAGTTTTCACTCACTCACTCACTCACTCACTCACTCACTCACTCACTCACTCGCTCGCTCGCTCGCTCGCTCACTCACTCACTCACTCACTCACTCACTCACTCACTCACTCACTCACTCACTCACTCACTCACTCACTCACTCACTCACTCACTCACTCCTCGAATTTTTTCACCGAAATTCAGTTATGTTCTAGTTAACTCTCTCCAGCACTTAATTATAGACACTGCGGAACGAGCTATAAAAGGTTCATTGGTCTAATTTTTTTCCCCTATTCTCTCCTGTCCCGACGGGGCAGCGTGCGACGACGACGTCCCGACACGACAGGACGGCCTGTGCCCGGTGAATAAGCCGCCGCCGCTCAACAGCGCGTGGAGCCGAAGCAAAGATGGCGGAGCGGCCGGCCCAGACGCAAAGCCTGCGACGAGCCATCCGCACGCTCCACAGGCGTCGGCCGCCGGAGGCCCACAGCTCGTGGTCCAGCTTCGCCGAGATCGTGGACGCCGAGATGACGCGGCGCCGCGCCCAGCCCACCGAGTCCGCCGTGCGGCTCTTCGAGAAGAACGTCAACTTCTTCCTGGGCATGTTCTACGCGACGCTCAACAGCGCCCTCGTGGGGGTCATCTCGGTGCTCATCAAAATTCTCTACGACGTGCCGACGCTCCAGCTGACGGCCATGCGGCTGGCGGGCATATTCGTCTTCTCCGCGCCGCTCGTGATCTACAGCGGCAGGAACCCGCTCGGCCACCCTTCCAACAGGCTCTACCTCGTCCTCAGGGCCACGGCGGGGCTGGCGGGGCTGTACTTTCGCTTCTGGTCCATGAAGCTCATCCCCCTGTCCGACGTGGCGGTCATCCTCGCCAGCCTGCCCGTCTTCGTCACGGCCCTGGCGCGCGTGTTCCTCAACGAGCCCTGCGGCGTCACCGACACCCTGATACTGATCCTCACCATGGGGGGCCTCATGATGTCCGCCAAGATCCCGCTGCCCTTCATGCAGCCCGCCGCTGCCCGAGACGCCAAGCTGGACCCGAACAAGTACAAGGGCCTGTTCTTCGCCCTCCTGTCGACGCTGTTCGGCGCCGTCAAGTTCCTCATCAGCCGGACGGTGCGCTACGAGCACCATTCGGTGACGCTCTTCATGTACGGGCTCGTCGGGGTCATCGAGTGCGTCCTGCTGTCGCCCACGGAGCCGTACGTGCTGCCCCGCTGCGGACTCGGACGCGTCATCTTCGTCTCGTTCACGATGCTCAGCTTCCTGGAGCACATGGTGCTCATCAAGGCGCTCCAGACGGAGAACGCGGGACCCGTGTCCGTCGTCATAGCGGCCATGGACGTCGTGTTCATGTTCGCCGTGGAACTGATACTGTTCGGCAACATCCCGGACAAGTATAGCTTCACGGGCGCCACGCTGGTGTCCGTGTGCGTCTTCCTGCAGATGGCCAAGAAGACGGTGATAGAATCGCACGAGAACTCGCTGTTTAGAAAGTTGTTTTATTGGCTTGCCTATTGAGAAGTATATGCGATAACACTCGGCTATCGATCTCTTGCGCACAGTTTTCCTCGGTCTTTATTAGCGTCTTGCTGTGAGCAATTGGGCAGAGTGTAATTTAGCCATGCTGCCTACTAGAAGTCGTACAAGAGAGGAAGCGAACCTCATTAAACTCGCAGTTGGGCGAGTTGTATACAGCTAGCTGGGTACATTGGAAGCACGATGCGACATGAAATGGGGTTACAATGGTCCTGTCCGCGAAGGCCAATGCATCGTTCTTGAAACGTTAGAAACAGTTGTCACACGAGCGCCTGTACAGTCTCGTTCAACGTGTTTCGCCGAGCCGATATGTATGAACCATGTGCAATTCGCCCAGCGACGTTTTAATGAACCGGGTTTCTAGTAATTAATGTTGGCCTCAATTTTCATCAGGCTTACTTCACGGACAACTGACCAATCCCGCATATTACGTCACACCGCGCTTTCAAAGTGACGTGACCTTCGTTTTTTAGTCGAAATGGTGGCCGCAGACCAATGAATAAAAAAAATGTTGTTACTGCGAATTTCCTTTATTAAAAAATAAACGAAATGGTGGCAATTTAACGGTTAAATTGCCATCTACGACAAGCTACCAGTTCAAAAAATGAATGATTTGTGAACCCATACATGACTTGTTTACAAAAATTAAATTAAGAAACATAAGTACAGACTGTCTGGATACTACGAAATCGATGACTAAGGATAAAGAAAGGTACAGGAAAAAATAAGGTATACAAAAGGACTAAAAGCTGAGACGGCAGAACGTTCGAAGCAGAGCACGATGTAGAGCTGAAAACTTACCTTGGCTATAGCCTGTGACAACCTTCCACAACAAGTGAAAAATTGAGTCAGGTGATGCGCACGTTGAGATGTCGCGCCGCTGAGGTCTGCCTTCCACGGAGGCCTCCACAACAACGAGACGTACATTTGAGGGATCGCCCGACGTTTGTGCGCAGGCGCGAGTTAAGAACGGGCGCGAGAGAGAAAATCTGCTGGGGACTCTTGCTCCTTGAATATATGACTGCGTAGGCATTACGGAAGTGGTTTTCTTAGCGGGCGTTGTACGTGTTTGTCCCTAGGCGTGCCGGCATTGCGCAGTGGGGTCCAGTTTTTTTTACGTTCGGACGCTGGCTGCCGGCGCGGTGAAATAGGTGAAGCAGCGGGCGCTGACGCCCCATTTGGCGTATCTTATTTTGTTGTAGCGCAAGCTGAACAAGGACAACAGAAAGGCACATCTGACACACACAGCTCTAATTTTCAACAATAGATTTTATTTCCAGTTCTCGTCGCTATACATACACCCTCAAAACGTCATACAACAGCTGCGAAATTTCGGTAAACATGAACAAAAAATTAACAGGGAACCACACGCAAGCACTTATTTGACTGGCATATTCACAGACTTGTACACGTTCAGCGCGAACAAAGATAATCGAGCTCCTTTGAGGATAATGAAATGGAAGGATTACTGCCACATGCGTCGCCAAATGTAGATATGCGTCTAGCTTCTATTATCAAGCGCGTAATCTCACACCCACTCCCCCATTCTAGTACACTCTACTCTAGCTGTGCGCGCTCCTACTGCCATCTCTCGCGCGCGGCGCGAGTCTTGGTCTCCCCTTGAGAGAGAGAGTGTGATTGTGAAGAGGCAGAGGCGCTATTTTCTGCAACCCTTTAAGTCCACCAAAGCGGTATCACGTGTTCTCGGCCCCTTCCTCTGCGCAGCGCGGTTGCAGTGACTGTCGCAGCTACCGACCACTCCGCCCTCGCCGTCCCTCCTTCCGCTGTCGCAGCACTGCCGCGGTGCCGGCTGCAGGCGCTCCTTGCTGCATTGCGCGTGATCCACGGCTCTCCGCTCCTCCGCGTCGCGTGGCTGTACGGCTCTCAGCCGTGTCTCTCGCTTCTCCGCACGGAGCAAGAAACATTTAGGAGTGGAAACTCCGCTGTTTGCGGCGACTAGAAAAGGTCACGAGCCCGCGGAGCCACTATCATGCTGGCGGCCGTTTCGGTTGCCAGGCAACCGGTCGAGCGTGTTGCTCCCGTTCGGCCGCGCGCGCCTGACTTCAATTGAGGGCACGGAGGAAGTGGCCGGAGAGCGCGCCGGAGCCGCCTGCCCGGGCGCTGCATTTTTTTTTTCGCTGCGGCTTCTACGACTCGCCGCATGGTGCTGCCACTGCATACGGCCCCCTCGGTAGACACCATACCCTCGGCGCATACAATTGTGACTTTATCTGGTCCCCCGCGCTGACGGGAGTTTCACCTCCTAAATGTCTTCCTCCGTGCTTCTCCGTTTGCGGGGCGCGTTCCTCAGTGGCACTTGTCGCCTCTGACAGTACTTGCGCCTGGCTCTCCTCCTGCCTCCACTCTGTCCCTATCGGGGGCGAGCTCCACCACTGGAAAATCTGGCGCCACCGTTGGCGTGACGTGGCATGAGGGATCAAGTGGACACAGCGGCCGCGTCGGCTGCTTCGGAAGCGCCGAAGCGAGCTGAAAACGAAAGTTTAAAGTCCCAACTGCGTTGCGGTTCTGATTAAGTGGTGAGGCTTTACCGCCTTAGGTGTCTGCTTGACAGCATTTGAAAGTACTATAAAAGGTAGTGGCTGCCTTTTGAGGCTTGCAGCATGGTAGGCTACTGCTCGGTGCCGCAGTGCCGGACGTACGCAACGGAGCCCGGTGTCAGTCCTATTCACACGTAGCCGCAGGACAAGGAGCTGCGCGAAGCTTGGCTCGCGAAACTTAGAACCGGTGGACAGCCATCGGCTACAACTCGGGTATGCCGCAAGCACAGACGCGAGGAAGATTTCTGCTACGGCGCCGGGACTGCGATGTTCGGTGAGTAGCAGGAATGCGCACTGAGACGCTTGCCCGCGCCCGCTGCCCGGCTAATGTCATGGCGGTTTGGTCTATGAACTTGTTGATGCTAGATACTGGCAAGTTCACTGGAACGGAAAGGAAGCGGCAAGACGCACATTAAAAAAAGGCATGGCATATGGTCATGTTCGTGTTATGAATTAATGCACTGGATTACAAAAAAAGAAGCAGAGGGAAATCGCACGTTGTGAAGACCGATAAACATACAGTGCGACGCAACTTGAGAAATAAAATTGAAATGTGCAAGAATTTAGAAGACAAAAAAAGACTGAATCGTCGCGCCGGCACATCACAGTCGCCGTACGCGTCGCAATCTCTATAACGAAATTATTTTTGAACAGTTCTGATAGCGTCGACGCACAATGGTTGCTAGTGTACTGGGAAATCTCATATGCTGCGGCCTAAACCTCACGGCACGGTGCTAAAATGCGCTCACAGCAAAATCAAAACATTGTGCGTGGACATGCATGCAGATTGGCAGTCGGTTGCCGTGAATCCGTGTGATGGCTGCACGCATTGAGGCTTCATTCTGTTATGCGCCATTTGGTTATACAGGCAGCGCACTATAAGAACATATTTCACATAGTTTACTCACAGCGTTTGCCTACCTTTCACGCAAGAAGCCGGTTCGGGAGACTCCATCGTGGCGACCGCGCGCAGTGGCGTTCACTGTACGTATTCGGTAAAGAAATAGCGTCTGTAAACGATTCTGTGCTTTCCAGATTGCTAGAGATTATATCGAGTCAAAAACTTCCCTCGTTTTGAGAGTACTTCAAGAGGGCTGCCGCGTTGTTTTTATTGAGCGCCGTAAGCGAAACCTATGAGGAACGCGCCGCGTGATCCCTCATACTACGCAAAGGAGGCGCTTCCGACAGATGGCGACTCCGTAAGTCCTCACCCCCAGCACCTCCTCTTACCTAATGCCCCTTAAATTTCGTACAGTAGCGACACTCTCCTCCTCGACCGTGGCGCCGCCTACACCGCTCGAGCGTAGCAACGGCGCCAACATGCGCTCCTCGCCACTCCGTAGACGCTTCTCGAGCGAAAATGGCGCTGAAGCACGGCGCGAGGGCCCACGTGATGCTATTAGGCCAATAGCGACGCGCCGTCGGCCAGAGCGCGCGAGGAGGCGTCATTCTTCAAAGCGTGGCATTACTTTACGAAGTTTAAGGGGCTTTACCCTTCCCTGGCGCAGTGCCGTTGTGGCGACTCGAAAGACAGTTATAGTACCATAGTTATAGCGTTTGGTCCCCTTCTACTCCCCACCCCAACCTTGTGCGGCCACGTTGACGCCCGTCTGTGGGTGTGTGATCTATACTCGATACCCCTGTCCTCCATCCCACCTCAGAAGAAACATTAAATTGCTATTCCTCCCCCCTCTCTCCGCGGCGGTGACTCACTATAAGATGGCGCGTCGCCTCGGCGCCAGCTAGATAGCGCCGTATCGCGGTGTGTGCTGCGCGTTTTGTATACGGTTGCCTGTTGTCGAAATAAGGCAGCAGCTGCACTCAAAGATCGCATTACCAAGAAGCGTAATCGTCGGCCAATTTCTTGACAAGCAATCGGCGTCGTTCCAACAAGGTGTTTCTATCACCGCGAACATGAGGTGAGGGTCATGAAAACCTCATGATAAAAAAGAAAGAAGAAATTGCTGGTGCTAACGAGATTCGATTGGCTGCCGTGTGCAGTGCATCTTATAAGCATAGTCCACAACAGGCGGCTCCACTGCGATTTTCCATTTTCTCGCTTAATAAAGCTCTGTTCTCGCCACGAATGACGAATGCTTTACTGCAGAAGCCTAATCTTTCGATCGTAAAGCTGGGCGTGTCAGTGGGGTTGGCCGGACCGGATTGACCATTCTTCGTAAAACTGATATTCACGGAATACCGGTCTACAATATCGCGTACTACCGTAGACCCCGACGGCGGTAGAGACGCCTTGCCCAACCACGTTTTGCTGGTCGAAGGAAAATGAGAAGACAGCGCGTGGCGTCCACGACTAGGCTTTCCACCAGCAACTTCAAACATGGTTGGCCAGTACAATAATTGCCGTGCCAAATTATTTCATCACAACTATGAATGAAATAAGCGATTCACAGCAGCATGCGACGTCGGAAGCGTACACTAAAAACGACACGCAGCCGGCCGTGCGGTGTCGCGCAAGTCAACAAACATTAAAAGGGCACCGAAGAAAAACTGCGGTAAAAGGACACTATAACGAAGTTTTGACGGGGGAGCCAGAATTACTTCGTTATACCAATAATGTATGTGCGGCAGGATGAATCTGGAAATTTCAAGGGGAATTTCACTTGCTTCGTTTTATCCATCATTCCGTTGCAAGTTTGACTCGATGCTCTTGGATACCTTTAAGAGCACTGGTTTGACTAGCAACATGAATTTGGAACTAGTCCGATTTCGCGGTAATAAGTGGTCTAGAAAAATTGTCAAACCCCAACGTGAAGTCGCGGATTTCAGTATTTTTTGTTTGTATTTAGGCCACTGTGGCTCAGCAAGCTTGCCAAATTTTTTACTAAGTTCAGTGTTTTAACTCTTGTACTCCCAGGACAAGGTGCAAGGGCTAGGCCATTTGCTCCAGGAGCGTTCCAACTTCTTTACCACTACCTTTAGCAGACACTGCTGACAAAGAGCAGGAACCGCAGTATGGCACCCAATCACCATGCATGCATGTATAAAGTCTCATATTAAACTGAATTGCTTACATTTCTTTTGAAAACGAAGTCGTACGATGCAATGAGCAAAATTGCAAGCAGCTAACTGGAATAAGTAGTGAACATGTCACCTTTTAATCTACAGGACACAATTGCATACCAGCACCTGTGTAAAGCTACTGCATTCATCATGCATGGCTACATAACTCGTAGCCTCACAGTTGGCACATCAAAATAGCAATACAACAGCCGTCAGTCAACCGATGAACACAATCGACAAATGCCACTACCGAATGCACTGTCAGGCAGCAGTGCCACACCTTGTACTGGAACAGTGCATTCTAGGTAAAACAGACAATATAGAACAACACACCTAGCCAGCACAGATTGGCGTAGCATTCCCACCACTTCATTTAGCAAAATACAACGGCACACGAGGTGCGGCATACCAAACACCATACAGACACAGGAGATGGAACATATTGATTTATTGATCATAACTTACAAAAGAAATACACAAGTGCCAGTCGCTAGGACAGTGAGCAAAATGACTAATTGACTTCACAGGGCGAGGCTGCACATAGGGCATTTATGAACTTGCAGATAGATACAGGGCGTAGCTTGGGCAAAAACGTGAAATGAAAAGATGGGATAACCGATGCGATATTAGACAACCCTTGATCCAAAATGTTCGCCGGAGGGAGGATACAACAGCTACAGCAGTTTACACACACAGGGACAAACACTGCTGTTCACAAGAGAACGCCAGTTATCACAAGGCTGTTTTTTTTTTTTTCGTTTCTGTAGAAATGACCACTCACGACATCCAGTTCACAGAAAGTTGTTCGTTTTTCTGGCAATTACCGATACAGTACACAGTCAAACACCTTTACATGCTCTGAATAACACCAAGTGAAAAGTTGACAATGGATCAACACTTGAATATTGTGGAAATTCCGTTGAAGTTTATCGAAGTCAAAGACTTCTCAAGACCCTGAGCAATCATTACTCTAACCTTGGATTTGCTAGAAGTTTACAGGGATTTGCAAGCTCTGTTATAAAGGCAAGCCCAAATACAGCTGCCCAGAAAGATATGGGAGGCACCCCCTCTGCCTCCTTAGATATATGGCTAAAAGTATTTTACAGGAGTCAAACATGTCCCTTGGCAAAATTAACCTAGAGGGACGCTACACTATGTTTATGCCTGTATGCACCACTTTCGTACTTGCACATTGTCAGCCATGTGGAGAAACTAGCAAGGCCCTCGTAAAGAGCTTGATTTGATCTCATTCAATTCTTACCAGCTCTGACAAGGAGCATCTACAGCAAACTCATGGAATTTATTAAAACTTAGAAAGTGTGTCTTCTTTGCAAGATGCAGCAGCTGAGACCCTGCCGAGAGAAAAGCACATTTGGTCCATTTTGCACAGAGTACGTAAGGCAACAAGGCAGGCTACAAGATATGGCACAGAAGGCTTTCACAAAGAGGGGATACGTTGAAAATCTGCCGATCAGTACAGGGCCAAAAGCAGAGGAGGAAAAAGTGGTGTTACAAAGCTTGCAAAATATGTCGCGGGCCTTCCTTTTTTTTTTTTATAAACACCCTGCCTGACATCACACAAACACGCACACCAGCTCTCTATGAGCAGATACAGCATGTTCCCAAGCTTAAATTAGTCTTTCAAACGCAGCATGCGTTTTCCGAGTCAGGCAAACATAACTGTACTACGAACAGCAGACAATGGCTCGCTGCGGGCACCTCCTCGAAAACGAAAAGAAACCCATAGCATCACACTAGTTATTGAAAGAAACACCTGCCACCATGTGCTTGGCAAGTTCTTGTTTACACATATGGTTAACTTTGTGCTTGAGGGGGAAAAATAAAAGACTGCACAAGCAATGTAAAACATTATATAAGTTCATATGATGTGTATATCTGCACGCTTGCTGCATAAATGAGGTGAGAAATAAAAGAAGTAAGGCAGTGACAGCAGGCCCTAGGCGAGAGCCTAATTGTGCAGCAGTCCTCTAAAAAAGTTCGTGTATAGGCACAACCCTCCTGGAAACAAGAGGCAGAAAGATGCGCTAAGAAAACAGTGCCCTGCTGCAAGGCAAACTCATCGGTTAAGAGTGCGCTTGCACGAGGTGATAATTGAACAAAGAGAGCTTGTACTCAAAACAACTACAAACAGCAAACTCAATTGAAATGGGGAAATGAAGAAAGAACAGAAAATAAAAACACAAAGGCTGGGTTGGAAAATGGAATAGCTTTGAGACTTAGCCCGACACGGCCGTCTCAACCGTGTTTTGCTGGGAGGGAGACTCAGCGGACTGGTTCTTGTTCTGGCGCACCTCCTCAGCATGCTTCTCCTGAAAGACAGGAAACCAAGAGCAGAACAGATAAGTACAGTCAACTCTCGTTACAAAGGATCATCATAATCAGACAAAAAGATGTACATGACAGTGTTTGGCCAGGTCTAACACACCCCAAATCAAATGTGCACCCACTATCTATGTATCCAAAGCAGATAAGCAATGCAGAATAGTAAAGCTCCTAAAAAATGTAGAAATTAAACATTACAAATTTTATGCACTTTAAGGTACTGATTTTTTTTTTGGCCTCCTCTAAAGCCATGTTTCATCTAACTATCAGAATTCACTGATAACCAATCACTACTATCATGGCACCCTTTGGCCATATATGGCCCTTGTGCCACTAAGCACTACACAGCAGCACGATAGAAATTTAACATGCATGCAATTCTTTAGTAAGAAAAATGAACAAGGGTCTAAAATGTGTGTTGCAAAATGGTTTCCTAGACCGGCTTCGCTGCAGTGCATTTATGTTACATGGTAAAGCATAGAATGGCACAAAAGTGGGTGCGAGTTCGTATTAGATTGCACCACGCAGACAACTTTCAACTGAATTTTCCTATTAGAAAAAAAAAAAGGAAAAAGGCGCCTAGAATAGGGAAAATATCATAATCTCGGGGATTGTGAGCGACAGTTATTGCATGAAAATCTAATGCGAGGCTGAAAACGCATTTTCGGCAGGAGATGCGCGCTTTTAACACATTCGTTGTCTCCAAGCTCTATCAAAACAGACGCTGCCACAAAGGGGTCACCATTGGGGTCGCCACAATGGTTGGGCGTGTGCTGACTGATGAAGTACAAGTTATCCGGTGAAGACGAATTTTAGGATAGAAAAATGCATGGAGGTCGGCCGGAACCTTTGGTCGGCATAGAACTGAACGGAGTCAAATTAATGAGACACACTGGCAGGAAAACAAATTGTCATTAAAAGATAAGTTTTGTGTTTTCGACTGTGTCAGCAACATTAATCCCTCCTCTTTCAATTTAAGAAATCGGAGTCTGGAATGATCGAGAAATGATTGATTCCTAAATTATAGATCAGTCAAAGCACTTGAGGTGGCAAGGTGACCCATTTTCAAGCAAGTGGCGTGTCAAATCACGTTGCATGCCACTGGGCTCATGTGAGGCGGAAGTCCTATCAATGCCTTTTCTCTTCAAAGTCGGCTTTGCCGCATCACAAAAATGACCACCAGGTGGTAATTTTTTAACATGCTCATAATTTTTGCGATCCGTACTGTATAAAGTGAAATTGGCCGCCTCTGGGAGCGGCATGTGTGCTTCGAAAGAATGCAGATGTCACAATTCTGCTGCGCCTAAGGCAGATTTTATCGACGGATCGAGCAGCAGCGAGTCCGAGGTTGCTGCCATTTTGTCGGACTTAGAGAGCGACAATGACGCAAACCAGCCCGGAACAGTGGCGGCCACGGCCTGGCATGCTCCACTGTAGTGCTTGCAGTTACTCATAATTTCCAAGATATTTCTTTCTTAGTACAGTCGAACCCACTTATAACGATACCAGTTTCAACAATATATCAATTATAACAATGAGAAGCTGCTGCACCGTCAACTAAGTATAACCCGCTTACTACTATGTCCCGATGCCACATTATCAGTTATAACAATGAAGTCCGGCTCTTGGGTGTCCGAGTCGAAAAAATCCTTGAAAAGAAAACAAGAAAACGAGAAATTTGAGCCGTTACACGATTGGCCGGTGCTTCCACAGCCGCTATGCACTCATTTCCAAGCCATCTCCGCATGCCTCTCTCCCGTCGCCCTTCCACGCCTTCGAACACAAATGGGCCGCGCTCGTAGCTCTAAGCCGCCCCCGCCCCACCCTCGGAAACACGATTGGATCGCGCTAACTGCGCTGCTCGCAATCTAGATTGCTTGCATGTTGATCGCTGGCTCCTCATTCAGTGCAGTTCTGCAAACAGCATCATCTGTTGGTTGCATCGAAATCATTGCCGGCCTCGCAGTTTTGCAGCCTCGTTTGACCAACAGTTGGTTTGACTCGCTGCCGAAACGGAAGATGGCTGACGTGCTCGCTGATGATCAGCAATGTGCGAAATTGCTGGTGAAAAGTGTACGGTTAGAGATTTGGAGACTAAGTGCTTCTAACCGATGAGGCAATTGTCGTGAACACGCTTGCATCAGATAGCGACGGCGACGCCGCCAGCGATGATGCGGTAGGGCAGGCTGCCTCAACGTTGTCCTCACAGGAGGCCCGGCAGATGATTGAGCCCCGTCGGGGCTTTGTTTATGTGAGGAACCTTCCACTGTGCTACATGCAGCACCTGGATACCCTGGAGAAGGATGTCTGCAAGCTTCGCGTAAAGCATGCAAGGGTGATGGGCATACGGTTTTCTCGTGCACGCCAGTGAGAAGCACATGGCGAGATGCTTGTGGCAACCTCACCTCAGCGTTTCTACGGGATTTCTCAAGCCGACAGGCTGCCGTGGCAACCTTCTCGCAATTTTTAAAAGGCCCCTTTTGTGGCCTCCAAGGCGATGCCTCTACAGTGTTCGCAAAACGCTTGCCACCCACGACTCCTCTTTGCAGTTGTTATAGCAGTGCCATTCTTTAATGCCAACAACCCCGGCTTGTTAGATGCGATCGGAGTGCCCAGGAAGCAGTTAAACGAGTGAACACAATCAGCAGCAGGATGGAGGAAGGTGGTGGGGAGGGACACTCGCCTCCCCAACATTATAGTTCTCACATCCGCTCTGCCATTCCCTTATTTTAATTTTTTTCATGAAACCTGGTTATAACGATGGAATTGTCATGGCACTTGAGTATTTTTATAAGTGAGTTCGACTGTATATACAAGTCTACAAACTTTGTTCAGTTTTATCCCACAATCTTAATTCTGGGGAAAAGACTGGGAATGCGGGAGATGGAAATTCAAGACGAACAAAATGTGAACAAGGTGAATGCAGGAGCCAACCTTACGACAAGTGGACTATTCTTCAAGGCAACGTATGCTTTCCTCGCCACAGTATATATAGGTGGGGTTCTGGCAATTTATATCTTTCATTATGACATATCTCATTAATAAGCTTTTTATGCGTGAAAAGTGCCTTCATTCTGCTTTTTTTGTTTATGTATTACATAAAATATTGACTGTAGTAGTTCCTTCAGGAAACTCTGATACAGCTGAGAATATATGTTTGTTAGCTTCGAAATCTATTCTGGTAGCAAAATAAACTACTCAGCAAAATCAACTTGTGCATGTGCCACCACAGTGAGCTGTTACATATTGGCCAATGCTGCTCGGTTGGCTTGCACGTGGCAAGCGAACATTCTAATCACACAGTTACATATTAACAACGGTGGAAAGGCACTTGAATCCTAGCACTGCTCCAATGCTACGCAATGGCAAGGCAAGCTGCCAACAGAGCACCAAAATCGACAAGAGATACTTGCCTTGCACTGGCATGTTACCGATTGCAATCTTTTTTTTTTTCAATATTAGCATGTGCACTTATTAGGAGGTCGGACTATTGTAGAGTGAAAAAAATTTATCAACCAAATTTCAATTGTGCAGGGAACAAACACGAGACAGCAAAAGATGACTCAAATTGCCACAAGATTTTCAAGCAACAGAACTCAAATGGAGTTGAGGCCCAATAAAGAAAACATTTTGTCATGAAATGAGTCATGTTTTCTTACATTATGTGCCACTTACAAGAGATGTTGCCCTCCAAAAGTCACAGCTCTGTACTAATGTAACAGTAATGATTCGGCCTCTTCTCCAAATTATATCTTGTACACTTACATAAATACAAAAGAATGTGGACGTGGAAATAGCTGCAGCCTTAGAAAAATGGTACAGTCGAACCCGGCTTTATCAAACTCGCAAAAAACGCCTATCAGTTCGATATTGAGCATAATTCGACGTCATAAAAGCACATACCATTTATAAAATCACTTTATTGATGAAACTAGCTTAGCTTCGCATGAAATAGTCCTGTATTTCTTTCTGCTCAGACAATTTTGCTGCCTGCGACGCACGCATTTCGACACATTGTCACTTGTGCTCGGTACAGCGACGGCAATGTAGTCTTCGTTTTCGGGCTCTCCCGTGGTCGAGACACCATAATTTGCACTCACAAACTCGTCTGTTGATTGAAACTGTTGATTCGTCAATAGCTTCCGGAAATTCTGACAGCTTGCTCCAAGTTTCGGCAACACCGGCAACGGCTGAGTCGCATTCATCAGAATTTACAGTCATCCCTCAGCATGTGGAAGCCGGCATGGCTGAAGCAATTTCGGATGGACCACTCGTACAAGGCCGTGCGTACGTGTCGGGCACCACGGCCACCGGGGCGAGAGAATGGCCGCTTTAGCCCTAATTTCTTATTCTTCAATATCGTCCCAAGAGTGTTCCTCGGAATCACTCACGATGCGGGCACACATCCAACTGCTCACCGCGTTCGACTTGATTGAAGATTTCGAGCTTCACGACAAAAGGCAAATTCTGCCGCTTCATCACGGCAACACTGCGGGAGAAGGCCCACAAGGCACACACACAATGGACCAGAAAAGCACCGAGATAACTCGCACTTTCACCATTTTGCACGATGAGGGCACAAGAGCCTCTGATTGGCTGTCTGAGCAAGCACTGCAGGTGAGCCAGGATCATTTTTTGCAGGGGGGTGTCGACGGCTCATCCGAAGCAGTGCGGTCACGGTAGGGAGAGCGGTTGGATGGAGCCGCGCCGTCGGGTTTCCCCGCAACCGCGAGGGAAAGCCAACTTCTGGGGGCACTTTTCCACCGCTCGACGTTCAATATATTGGGAGTCGCTATTTTTGTTCGATGTAAACATAATCTTTGCTATATATACTCATTGTAACTATACCGTGCCCAGAAATTATTCGATACATAGAATAATTCGATGTAAACGGGTTCGATATAGTCTGGTTCGACTGTAGTGCAACGCTCACGTAATTTAGAGGCTGTGGATTCGGCTCTATAAATCGTCAATATCCACACCATTGAAGGCTGTACATGGCATACAATTTCTTTTGTGCAGCAAAAGATACTCTGCGTAACCAAGTACGAGTGCTAACGTGGCTGCTGCTTCTTGCCTTTTTACACCAAGACAAGAACACCCTAGACATTGCTGAAAGTACTCCCTACGAGCACCACTAGGAGTTTTCAGTATGCATTCGTTATATGCTAGATATTGGCAAGACACATTTTAGATTTATTTATCCAGTAATTTGCTATATCCAGGTGAGACTGGAGTAGGCACAACAATGCACACGAGTACCACCACATGTTTCAGAACACTACCTCGCAAAGGCAACTTGAGTATTTTTTTTCACACCGAGGGGAGATGCAGTGCTACCCCTGCCACAATTCACCGACCTTCTCTTGAAGCTTTGTCTGCAGCTCGCGGTAGATGGAGGCCCGGTTCTCCTGGGCAGTGTCGAGCTTCTTCTGGATCTTCTCCCGCTTCTCGTCCACGAGGTCCTCCAGCTGCTTTCGCACATCAGCAATGTGCTTGTCCTGCAGCCAGTGGTGACAGCAGTTGCTTAAACAGCACGACAAGCAGACACGGCAGAGCCGAGAAAGTATCGGCCACTCCCCATCACATCACACTCGTTTTAAATGGCTGTGCTTGGTTGTTACATGTGCAACCGCTTGTAGCGAATGTGCCGAAAAAACTGTAGATAGATATGCTTGCATCATTCGTACAGACAGACATGTTTGTACACATAAAAGTGATCACAGCAAAGCAGAATGGAAAAGAGCTAGCCGACAAATGCCACCAGGAGGGGGCACACAATGGCTACCTGTCGTGCAAGAAAAAAATAATAATAATAAGTGGATAGGAGAGATCAGCCAAGTAGAACCAACCAGTACAACATTTATACAGTATTAACAGAAAACCAACATCCAACTTGGAACAGAAACATAAAGAAGGCATTCAGACCCCCCCACCCCCAATAGGTGGGGGGGGGGGGGGGGCAAACATGTTCATACAAGTTTTCTTTAAATGAAGCTGACGTATTCAAATTAAAGCTTCGTTGGTGACAAAGAAAGCAACTCACATGGTTCCTCAGGCGCTCCTGAAGTGCTGAAATCTGAGCTTCACGTGCCTCATTGGCATTCTCAATCTTTTTCTGGATAGTTGCAAGCATCTCCTGCGTCTGAGCATCCAGAGACTTGCGGACCTCCTCCACTCTGCTAACCTGCGCATGAGAAAATAAAATTAGCATATTTCAACGATTCTTCCAGCATCAAATGCATTTAGTGTGACAAGCAGCAGCTCTTCATGGCAGACACTGCCACATTATCAAAAAACCCACTCGTTCTATGCAATGTACATACTGTCACACAAGCCGCAACCATGTTTTGGACTGCGAAGATATGCAAGTACTGCTTCTCTCGGAACACACAGAAAGTTTGTGAAGCGAAATGCCCTGAAGAGTGCAGTTACGTCGCTGACATGAACGGTTTGTCTTGCAGGTGCCGCAACTGCGTGCAAACAGTGACGACAAGATGTGCATCACATCATGCTGCTGCACTTCAATTGGTCAGATGCACCGCCTTGATGAAAATCATCGCGAAGTCCAAATCTTGCTGCGCCACTACACTGGACCAGCCTAACTACTGTGGCTGAAATTGCACACGATTCACAGCATATGAAATGGGCTTTGAAACCTGAGCAGTACACAAAATCCCACACGGACTAATACATTCCACAGGTGTGCAAAAGTGCTGGAACTAGCGTGTCGCCGCTCCCAACTGCAATTTGGGCACAGGGGTGAAAGGAAAAATTAGTTTTCTTTGCCATATGGCGTGGGTGTAACCGAGGCGGCGGCCCAACAATGACACGATAAGGGAAAGGGGGGATGAATGGAGACAAAGGCAGGTTTGCACATTTAACTGCAGCCTTTTCTTTTGAATCTGTGTGGATCAACACGCTTGTAAAAGATATGTTCTACAAACATGACTGATAACACAAAAGTTCTGAAATGCAACTATTGTTTCAGCCATACAGCAACCACAGTTGCATTCAGTGCCTGTGTTTTTATCATTCACGGTTGTGTGAACATTTTCATTTTCCAAGTGCACTGCTTCACCAAAACCGTGGATCACCAACTAGCCCGCTGGCACCTATCAAGTTAACTGCAGCCACTAAAGCATTGAGCCAATTGGGATTCTGTTGCTGTTTGTTCCCATTTATGGCTGCGGCAACTGCAGCCACGGCCAATCCAGTGCCAACTCAGCCCGGCGGCAAGGAAGCGTGAAGTTGGGTTTGCTGTCACTTATTACATTACAGTTCGACAGGCAAGTCCCAAAGTGAAACTGATAATTGGACATCTATTACATAAAGAATGCAGCTATTCATGTGGTCAGATGTATGCAATAGAGAGTCACCGACGAACTTTTCAGACTCCAAAAATTCGTACTCGATGGATATTCCAGAATTGATAAATGCACTGCCAGGGTTTTCATCAAGCTAATGCATTTGTGTGGCTTATCTACGGACAAATTTAGGCCCCAAAGTTCGATTTTCCGGACACGCTACCCGATCATGAAGGCAGTGATGTTTGATATTCCACTGGCGTGGCAAGGCTTGGCTTCCAGTGGCCCGCTTTATAGCCTTCAAGATTAGCAGGCTCACGCTATCAATGCAGAGTGAGCGCCACGGTGGTAGAATATGAGAGGTCACCGAACGGCGTCGCTTCACCAATTCACCAAACGTTACACGACGGCTCTCGAGTTTTTCCGCCACATTGTGCAAGGTGGCAGCAGGGGTAGCCTGTGCTCATTTCTCCGCTCCGCCGTACTTCCAAGTACGCAGCCAGCGGGCGTCGCGAGCATTCAAACTATTTTTACATCTCTGAATTTGAGAAAAGCTTCACGTCGTAGTGACGTACACCAGAAAGGTCTTGAATAACAGTGAATGGTTACCGTTGCTTAAAACAAACTTTTCACATGCATTTACACTAGCAGGGAGACTTGAGACGCTGCGTTTATTCCTTGTTTATCTGATTGTTCTATTTCTTTGTTTTGCTGGATACAGATTGGTTACTAGAATTATACGATGACTAATGCATCACTGCCAAATGAATCATGTTTGAAGCTAATGTCTTTTTAATATGTTCATAATCACATACACGTTTCCTCTTCCTACAATATTAAAATATCCTTCATTAGCAATTAGGTACAACTGACAATGTGGTTGATAAGCACACATTTGCATTTACATGCTCAGATCACAAGGAAACGGTTATGGCTAATTTGCTGCATTACTATGCATCAATCAGTGTGTGGAAGTACGCAAAAGAAAAAAAAAACCCGAAAGAGGAGAACAAGACTAAAGAACTAGGGAGGTCATCAAAACCAGTCTGAACTTAGTGCTTTGCAACACAAAGCGCAGGAGATGTGTTCGCATACTTTCCTGTGCTCAGTTGCGCCGTCATGGTGCATTTATTTAATGGAACACTGTAACCTTGAAAAAGTATTCATTCACTTTCTAGCATAGCATAATTGTATTCACAAGTTAATTGCCAATTGCTTTGCTCGTTTGATTTCGCAGATTTTTTTTTCTGTTTTTAGGGAGCTGAACAATAATTAAACAATTGGTGACCACGCAACTGAAATTTCGTTACAGCCAGGCGATCATAAATTAACTATGTCCATAGGCCAAATGCTACCCACAATGGCGTGAAAACATTTTTTTTCTTTTACACTTTACATTTGGCAGTAAGAACATTCATGTTTCCAGAAAAATAGACACCTCCCTGGCAGTCAGCACTTTGTTCCAAGTCCTGTCAAGATTACCTGTGCAGATTAGAAATTTTTAACCTCCACAGAGCCTGGTAGACAGTTTTTACAAGCTATTCAAAACATTTTAAAGCCAGAAGAATTTCTATAACAACAACAGCGCACTTTTTACAGCATAGCGAAAGATTGCGTTGCATGTCTTTGAGCCCATAAAACTCTTTTCACCACTTGGTGACCACTGTAGAAGCTCATAAGATGCGGCGCTGTGCTTGTGACACTCGTTTGGCCATATCTCCTGTTCTACCACCATGGCACACATTATCCTCCGGTGTTGGAGGCCACGCTCTAGTTCTCATGCCTGAAGCGCTGCCAATGTCTCACAGCTTGATTTTAGGATATCTTCCCTTATACTAACTCATCTTCAGGGGTGCAATCCACTATTCCAAATCTGGTTTTGACACGGTGGACAAGCAGCATGTGTAAAGTAAAGGCAAGAAACATTACGCTAGGCAGCTTTCAATGACGAACTAAATCCAGGGTTCAGTCAAGCACTACCAGCAACATGTTTTGAGAGCTCAAAAACAAAAAACAGCCGTGGCGACTTTTTATTGCACACGAACAATAAACGTAGGCAATCAAAAGGCTCGGCGACCAAATGTTTACCACAGCTCGGAATCTACTATGCTGCTAACCAGTATGAATTGAAGTGGCTTGATGAATTACACCAATGTTTTGCAACCACATTTACAGCGATACATGACAAGGCGATCATCAGCAATTGCATGTATGAAACATTCCAAGTTTCCCTGTCACATTTCATTACGTGAGCACAGTACATGCAGCGCTATAGTTTTGCATCGGATATCCAAGGGTATGCATGTCTGTTTGATATAGACAATAATTCAATATATACATGAGTAAGACTGTATTCGCTGCATATTTAGAAGTATTGGAGCTGTTACATCAGGGACGAAATTAGGTAATACAATCACCAGTGAACATCACTGCAACCCGCGGTTCGCAGATGACATTGTACTGTTCAGTAAAGCTGGAGATGACTTGCAACAAATGATTGAGCTCCTTAGCCAACATAGTGTAAGAGTAGGACTAAAGATTAATAAGCAAAAGACAGAGGTAATCTTTAAAAGCAACAAGTTACGATTGGCAGTCAGCCTCTAGAATCTGTGCAGGAGATGCTTACAGAGACCAATTAGTCGCTACAAGGACTCTGATCATGAGAAGTCTGCTGAAGAATAAAAACGGGTAAGAGTGCATATGGCAGGAATTCAGTCATAACTGGCAGTCATAACTGGCAGCCTTTACTGGTATCCTTAAAAAGTGTATAATCATTGCATTGTACTGGTGCTAACCTATGAGGCAAAAACTTAAAAGAGGTTTGTTGCAGCACAATGAGCTATGCAACGAAGTCTATAACAAGTTGCAGAACGACAAGGGAACGACAAGCACAGTTGAGGATGATGAACGATTAGGTGGTGGTTTGAAATAGCATAGCATGGTGCCAGCTGGCTTAAGACAGGTGTGAGTGGAGCTCTCTGGGAGCGGCCTTCTTTCTGGATATGAAATAGGTTGGATGAAACGAAATGAAAGAGGATGAAACAAAGCATGAGATAAATGTCGAAGTTGTGCGACAGCTTCCAAAGAGACCTGGCGAGATATGCTGCTGGGGACACTTTCCGATTAATGCTGCTGGTTAAAGGAGGCCCTGCAATGAGCCTGGGAAAACTTGTTGTGCAGCGCCAACAGCATCACCTCAATGCAACAATTTCGTAGACAAGACATGACGTCAAGGAGTGACCCTGCGACCATTGGTTAAAAATGCAATGTGAGAATCGTGTTTGCACTATATCTGCAAGTACTGTGAGAAAAGCTACAGCATTGCGTTTTGCCACCATTTTAGGTAACCCACAGCTATGGGAGAGGTGTTAAAACCATGGGAACGACACATCACCTGCTGAGTACTTTGGCACGCATGCCAAGCCAAGGGCTCCCTGGCAGAAGCTGTTGTAGCCATAGATGTGGTGCCATGGCCTCAGAGATTAGACCGCACACCCTCAACCGCAGGGGCCATGGGAACACCACCAACAGGCTGAGCAACTGTGGTGCACAGACTTCCGCTAATGCCCTGCTGCTTTTGGGTTCACAACACGACGTCATGGAAGAGTGAAATGTAGCACCTGGAGTGGGAAAAATTTGAGTGGAGGGCAACTAATTTTGCTTGTAGATTGAATTCTCTGACCAGTAACTTGAGCATATGTGGGGCAATTGTCATCATTCCCTTTGCTCTGTGTTCTACGACATACTGAGAATAGACCTACGGCAAATGTGGTGACCTAAAAGAAGTGTTGCTGGGCCCTTTTATTGCTGCAAGGCGTACTTCGATGTTGTAGAGCCCCCAGGATTAGCCTGCGTTACAAACCACAACAAAACCCCCGCAGGGACACAACGTGGACTGGTGCCATGATTGGCCATTTACTTGGTCAGCCAGCCATCTATGCAAAGCATGGCGAGCGGGATCCTAGAAGAAAAGCTCCACTAAAATCTTCAAATATGCACAGCTGCCCGCCTGCAACTTACATGTTCGCGCTGCTTCTCCTGAATGGACTTGATGTGTGCCTCGCGATTCTCCTTGAAGGTCTCAATCTTCTTCTCATAGTTTTGCCGAGCGCTCTCCTGGAACTCCTCGGTGAGGCCTTCCTTCTTCTGGTTCACCTCAGCCAGTCTGCTCAGCTTTTCGTTCAGCTGGTTCAGTTTCATCGCCTCCAAGGACTGCGCAGTGGCCACAAAATGCAATGGAATGCATTGCAGATAAAAGGAACGTTTTGCAAGCAAACAAGCAGAGGAAACACAAGGAGAGTAGACCATAATTTACACACTTCGTCAGTGCAAAAGTTCATGTTTGAAAGATACAAGTAGATGCACCATGAAACACTCACAGAAATGTGCACACAAGCATTTCGAACAGTAAATACTGATAAGTGCAACACCTTGTTGCAAGATCATAAACTTTTTCAGCGACACAGGCGTTGCCGATGTTACTTGTTTCAGGAACTTGACCGTATAATTGCTAGAAGCAAGTACCGCTTTTGTGTTTTTTCACCACCAGAAGACTTTCAACAGAAGGTTCAGAGACCCGCAAGCAAAACACTCGCAAAAGGAATTATTTTTTCATAGAACTTGACACAACATTAGCAAAATCCCTAAAGGGGCCAAACTTCATCAACTTTAAGAAAAAATTCAGGAGCGTTGGCAAGTATGCGTACACCTGGTGCACAAGGTTTCTTCAGAGCTGGGGACTGCTTAACAATTCTATTCCAACTCGTCCTCTTCAAACTTTCGATAGTGGTGCAAGCTGCCCTTCGCTTATGTTATCACCACAATTGGCCAGTCTTAAGTGGCAAGTGGTAACAATAGACTACCAAAATTTCACCAGACCCAGGCTGCCAGTGAATGGGCACATGTCCTCACCTGGCGCCTTTCCTCGGCCTCCTTGAGCTTCTTCTCAATGTCCTCGGCCGAGATGCTCTTGGGCGGACTAGTGCTGGGCTTACGGAGCGGCAAGTCCATGCAGGGGTCGGCCAGCACCAGGTCGTATTTGAGCCCACCCTTGCTCTGCTCGGTGCAGCGCACCTCTGTCGCTGTAACGCAGCATGCAAGGAAGACGCTCCGTCAGGGAAGCACATATGACTGTGCATCGGAGAACCAAATTCCAATGTTCCACACAGAACCACAGCAAAGCCACAACTTCAGCAGCGCACTGCGTGACCGCTCAGGTCACATTCCCACAAACTGACGCATTCCCAAAATGTAAAACTGACAGGATGTTTCCGCACTCCTATGGCAACGTTAGAAAGATTAATTAACAATGCAGCTGGTAAAATAAACATAAGGATTGTATCAAAAGAGAATAGCCATTCACAAATGAGGCAAGATGAACTTTTCATGGTGCAACATACAAATGTGTGCAACGTCATCTGGAGCTCCGAAGCATTCAGTGATTTATGGCATTTAATGTCGCAAAGCTACACTGCAGCTCTAGTGGAGGCCATAGTGAAGGGCTCCAAATTAATTTCACGGGGTTCCTTAGCATGCACCCAAAGCACAGTACATGAGCACTTTTGCATTTTGAAGCATTTAAAATTAACACTTGTGGAAAGGCGTAGTTCCAGTGCATGTGTGCACAACCAGCTTACCTCTGTTCTCATTTTTTTTAATGCACCACAACTGCATCCTTTGACTGCTGTATCTATTATGAAGAAGTTACGTTCATTTCAATTTCTTACAGTTCTTACCGGTTTCATTCCACAACTATGGGTGCTAATGAAAGAGGTACAGTGCCAATTAAAAATTTCCAGGCCACCAGTCCCACAATGAGTGCTACTTCTGCCGGCACAAAATGAGCCCCACTGCTCATACTTGGGAAAGAAGTCTAACACACACTGTTGCCTCAGAACTTCCAAGAGTTTACATTCACTTTATTGGAGAATAGATCTGTTTAATTATCACATTAAGGTTTCATTAAGAGAGCCATGCCTACATTTTCCCCGTCATAACACAAGCAAACTGTGCACGTACACCCGATTTGTAGAAAACGACTACGCTACAATTCGTTTAGCAAACCACATTAGAGAAAAGCTTGCTTTTAAAAGTATGAAAAGGGTAATTCTAAGCCCTGGCCTATGGCAATTTCAAATTGGCGGCTACACTATTCTTTGTTCAACTGACATATTTCTGTTCAATAGATCACATCCAGCAAACCCGTCTGCTTTTCACCAATGCTCATTTTGCTTATGTTGTTTTGACTGAATAAGGGTCATTCAAAACTGTGCAGGCAATAATGGCCAAATAAGCACACAGCCAAAGACACCTCTGACATCATGATACAATGCACTATTTGATCCTTTAAATACATGAACTAAAAGCATACAAAGATCAGACTTCAGCGATGCACATTTCAACTGCACTGTTTGTAAAACGCTCCGCTTAAGAACTTCTAGGTGAACAGTTCACTTAGTCTCTTACTTCTTTCTCTGCTGTCAAATAGCACAAAGAGAAGACATTATATAGGAAGAGTGAATAGGCCCAAACCATCCCTTCCCTTGTGCAAACTTTCATAGTGCACTACTACAATGCAAAGACACCTCGTCTTGACTGCTTTGTTTTTTTGTGTCGTCATACAACGCTAAACCGTTCACCACTGTCCCAATCGGGTTTGCCTATATGGCAGGGAAGCATGCCAGAGCGTTCATCGCCCTCAAACCAAACAATGCTCCTCTGTCGCAAGCGTCTGCAGAGCAGACAACCGCGCGCAAAAAGAAGGAATGCTCCTCGCCAGAGGAGCCGGAAGCGTGGCACCCACAACGGCCAGCCCGTGGTCCGAACACCGACGATCACAGACGGGTTCGTGCCCTTTCACACAAGATACGAAAGAAAGTACAGGAGGGGCGAGAGGATAGCAGGGCGAGGGGGTGTCTCGGCATCGGAGCCCTCGCCACCATCGATCCAAGTCGACGACCGGGGGCTAGGCGGCGGGTCGGCCCGTACTCCTGGCTCCCCGTGACTCATCCCGGCGCCGTCGGGACGTCGCCGGCCAGACGGCCGGCGCCAGCGGCAAAGGGAGGCGCGGCAGCAGCGGTAGATGCGCCGGCGGCACGCGTACGCCGCGCCGGTCGCCGGGTGCACCGCTCTACACTGCGGCTCGTTAAGGTGTTTGTTTTCTTTTTTTCTCTTCATAAAAAGCAAGAGCGGTGGGTTGGGGGGCAGACGGAGACACCCCTTGGTGTGCCGAACCCGACGCGACATGGGGGTTCTGCGTCACGCTCGTATCGACTGCTGCTGAAAGTGCACCGAAATCGCGACATCGCTCTCGGCCCACCGCGCCTTTGTCCTGTCGTCTTTCTCGCGTCCCGTCGTTCTGCGCTAAACAGAGTAATTATGGATTCGCACCAACTAGCCCGCCAACGCACTGTGCTGAAATGCCTTTGAGAGAGGCTTCCGTGCAGTAATATTCGCGCTCAGTATGGAGAGCCGTGCGGAAGTTACCGTACCTGCGTTCGACAACTGCAGCGCGCAAAAGAAAAAAAAAAAATGAAAAGGAGAAGGAAGGGAACGGAACGCTACATAATCACTCGAGCAGTGTCCTTCGCCGGCTCAGGAGGCGATATTCGCGCCGCTACATGTAGCTCAATCAGTGCTTAAGGAACACGCACTCGGTTTATCCTCTTTTTCTCCCACTCTCTGCTGGAATCTTAATCCCTATACACAGTAGCACGCCAGCGGTTATATACGCGCCGGCAAAATTCTGTTTTTCTAATGAAGAGCCCCCTCTCTCTCTCACTCGGTGCCGGCCACAGTGACCCGGTTTTGCGGTGCGCGACACGAGAACGGGTGGTTGGGATTACTAAAGGACAAAGAAACAAAATGCCTGCGCAAAACCAGCACAAAATGCAACATCATGGCTACTTCGCAAACTGCGGAGAAATTGCGCGTTTCACGAAGCACCACGGACAAATCTAAAGAAACGCAACCTAAACGACGCGCCGCCGACGATGACACTTCGTTCGCTAACGTACAATAAAAAAAAAGAAAGGGGGGGGGGGTATATCAAATGCGCAGCGGAAGGAGGCGCAATTGTTCGCGACAGACAAGGACAAAAGCAGAAGCAAGAGATTTGCTATCGCCAACTCGTCGCACGGTTCCAGCAGCTGTTTTCCTTCCAACCCGCCCCGCGCGTGACTCAGGCAATGCAGCGCGACTATGCTCCCCCGCCGTGACCTCAGACAACCGCCGCTGATGACCAACCGCCGCGTCGAAGAAAAAGCGCACCGGCGCAACAACCGCGATGTCAATGCCGTAGGCATCACGAGCAAATGACACGCTGCTGCTGTCCCACATAGCAGAGTCCCTCGCGCGCGCACGCCGGAAAAAGCAAAGAAACGGCAGAAACTGCAATCGCGGCGGGGAAGAACGGACGTTACCCGACAATGTCGGAGGATCACGAGAGGACTACACTACACTCTTTAGTTTGCACCCTCCGGAGCTTATCTTGTCCCATAATGATAACCCGACATCTGGCTCGCTTGCTTTCCCTTTCTTGAAAGTGGCGAGCGCCGAGTTTTCGTGTCGAGAATGTCGTGTCACGCTGATAACGCGCAAGCCGTTCCGTGACTTGGAAGTACCGGGCTGACAGGAAATGCGGCAAGACAGATGACGATTATTGTAGCGGGACAGGCCCCAAAAGGCGTAAATTATAATATTTACACTGTTATAAGTGAAAAAGGGTGTAAATCAGTCTGACACACTTACAACCAGAAAGGGTGTAGATGCGGTAGTTATCCAATCAATTTACACCCTTATTCGCTTTCAAGGGTGTAAAAGCGAACGCGCGCAAAATAAGAGCAAGCACATAATGTGGTGCGCTGTCGAGAAACTAGAGTTTTCTGCAAAAGTTCCTGAACTCGCAGATGACTTTCTGTGGCAACGAAGGGAAATCTGCGGGGGCAGAGCTCCTACACGTCTTACTGCGTCTAAAGCCCATCCAGCGTCGATCACAGCACTTTTTGGTTCCTAGGAACAGGTACCGAACCAGCGTAGTTTCCACGTGCGCCTGTTTCGCATTTGCTGCGCCCAGGGCATCCCTTTTGGAAGCGCATGCGGAGGATGTATGCGGGGGGGGGGGGGGGCTAGAGGCAAACGGCCTCCCTGTAATTGCACCCCAGCACGGGGACGAAGGCCAGCGCCGCATTTGGCCAAACTTCCGTCCTTCAAGGGGAGTACGGTAGCGCGATTCAAAGACGGGACAAAAGAAGACACAGAAGAGACAAAGAAGTCCCGTCTTTGAATCGCGCTACCGTACTCCCCTTGAAGATGCATTACCAACAAGCCCACATTGCAACCCCCGTAATAATATTTGGGGTTTAACGTGCCAAAACCACTCTCTGATCATGAGGCACGCCGTAGTGGAGGACTCCGAAAATTTCGACCACCTGGAGTTCTTTAACGCGCACCTAAATCTAAGCACACGGGTGTTTTCGCATTTCGCCCCCATCGAAATGCGGCCGCCGTGGCCGGGATTCGATCCCGCGACCTCGTGCTCAGCAGCCCAACACCATAGCCACTAAGCAACCACGGCGGGTAATGCCCCCGTGAACTTTATTTCCGTCCTTCAGCTGCTTCAAACGACGCGACTTGGCACATTCGTAAACGTCAGATTTTTATTGAAGGCTTATGAATTTACAATGACTACGCATGTGGGACGCATACTAATTGTTTTGCCGCGTTGGTTCGGCAGTGTCGAGAACAACACTGCGCCATACGCGGGACAGAGACCGAGACGAAACAACACGAGCGCCAACTTGCAACAGAGCGTACACACTGGCAGACCCTCGCTGTGTCAGAACGCCAGACACGCGCACGTAGGGCAAAAGAAAAGGAATAGAAATTACTTGTGCCAGCCGGCGCTCGTGCGTTTTCTATAGCGTCCCTTTTCGTTTGCGCCATTCTTCCCAGAGATACCATGGCGACGGCGTCAACACTGGTATAGCAGTTTTTTTTTATTATTAATTAAGGATGCACTGGGCGTTCTGTTCCTGAACGAGCCAAAGGCTGAACTTTCTGGAGTTTCAAGAGCAGTAACTGAACCGCAAACGGAACGAATGCAAGAAAATACACTGAAATCCGTGACGTCCCACTGACGCACCAGCACTGAGATTTCGATGCGAATTAAAAAAGAAAGAACACGCAAAGTTTGGCCTCCAGCCTCTTCCAATCACGTCCCGTAACCGTACAATTAACGAAAACAGCTTTGAAATGCTCTCAGTATAAGCTTGTTAAGATTTTCTTTCTGTTCACAGTATTCCTTTAACACGACTGGTGGTTGCCAAGCAAGCTCGATACCGTAAGGGGGGTGGGGGAGGGGAGTCATATGAAGCAGTGAACTATCGCACTCAACAATGGAAGGAAAAGAAGCTTGGTTACGATTGCCGTTCAAACCTACCCAAATATAACACGATGTTGGAGAACACGAAGCACTTATTCAGAGCGAGTAATGTGCACCCAGCTGGAATGAGTCAGAATCAGATTTTATTCGCCCAAGATTCGGGAGGGGACCTGAGACAAAGCGACGGTGAGTAGCTTTTCGAGTAGTACGTGTGTAGAGATGTGTGCAGAGAGGAGATATGCCAGCAACGTTTGATGCGAAGAATATGCATGAAGACTTCATCATACTCCAAACGCCGTGCTGACATCGCTGTCTGGTACTGGTCTTAAAGAAAGAAAGAAAAAAACGCAGCGCACTTTGCGCGTGTTACCGTAGGCTACGGTAGCTACGGTAAACCTAGAAACGAGTTGAATCAGGGCGACGCCGGATCGTCACCGCAGTGCCGTACTCACCCATGAGCATGCCAGTTCGGCGAGGAGGCCGCGTCCTCACCAGCGGCTTCAGAATCATTGGCTGACTCTTGTTGCGGTCTTAGCGAGCAGCGATGAGGGAAAGAGAGAAAGAGAGAGACCGGAGGCACGGACACTCAAAACACGGCACCGAGGAGTACACCACGAGGTCAGCCATCATGCAGAGAGGCAGCACACACGAGCAGTGCGCGGTGGCGCGATTGAACATTACGTACGCGTCAAGGAAGACGCTTCCTGCACTGCAGGTTATAAGCTTCGCTCGCGTGAACTCGACGCGAGCGGGTCGAGCTGACCCTGCTTCGACGCGACCACGTTTTACGTGCATCTTGGGAAGCGAGTTAAGCAAACGTTGGATTGACAGAAATCGCCTCGAAGCTCGTTCGGAGAAACACGCTAGCGTTGACGCGAACCCGACTACCGGTTTTCGGTCCGACAAGCCAATGTGAACTCAACGCGACTTGACGGGGTTCATGTAAACGTAGCCAGAGTAGTGAGGCAGCGCTAAGCTTCTGACTGGGAGCATCCGCACTGCAATGAACGTCGACAATTGAGGTTTTTCCAAAGGACGCAGCACCCAGTGATGCTAGTGCGTATTAACATAATCTAGTCAGAAGTGCAATGCGGGCACATGGTCTGGAATAAGTGCTGCTCGTTGCTGCAATGTCTTGTCTATTTTGTTTAACGAGCCGGTATGATCAAGGATTGCATGGAGGGCGCTTTTTATGGTTTAATGAGCAGACAAAGGTTAGGTACTTAGTCTGGTCGGACGGGAGTGCTCTGTGGATGCTCCCGGAATAACTGCTGATCCTTGTCGAAAAAAAAAAAAAAAAATCGGCGCTGCGTATATTCGCATGTCCGTACAACCGCTAATTGCGTGCATTACACTTGTGACGGGTTTAATAAGCAGATGGAAAATGGAAACACCCATTAACTGCAAAAAAAAAAAAAAAAAAAAATATCCGACCGCTAGGCGACGTTGTGTTCGACTACAGCTTCCTGGGAATGAGTAGAGTAAAACTGCTGCAACACCAATACATTTCCTTCGCATGACATTACGGCACATTACGCGAGTGCTTCGGAGACGTTACGCAAAACATGCACACGTAGTCAATTAACAGGGACACTAGTAATCAGAGGAGCAACAACAATGCAAGAACAGCCGACGAAAGGGGCAGGCTGCGTTCAAGGTCATCGTGCAATGGTAGGTAGGGAGGCCTTCGACAGCACACACGCAAAAGGAGGGCCCCCACAAAAAAGCAAGCAAGCAGGCGACCCCTCACACAGTAACGACAAAAAAGCGTGCATGGCCGGCTCCGGTTTGTGTGTGTGTGTGTGTGTGTGCAGACGTGAAAGAGTAAGGGAAGTGAGGGAGGGGGAGAAGGGGAATCAATACATTCGATTGTCCACAGCCTCGCTCGGCCCGTCGTCTCGTGGGAGCGCCACAATGGATAGGTATAACGCTGGTGCGCCGCGGACCTGTACTGTAGAAGCAGCGGCAAGGGCAGCGTACACGCCCGCGGCATTTGGCAACTCCGGGTCGGGGGGAGCCACGTCACGGCCCGATCCATACCGCCGATACAAAGGTCCCGCGCACTAGAGTCGCGATGGATCCCGTACGTTTGGTGCGGCGCGGCCGTGAACGGAGACGGCGCAAGGTGACGTTGCCATCCGGCGAGACCTAAATGGGGCTCCCCTCGAAGGAACTGCACACGATCTTGGATTGTAGCGTGAAGCGACACGGACACACACTAGAAGCAGACAGGACGCGAAGCAGACGTGTCCTGCTAGAAGCAGACAGCCTGTGTCTGTGTCACTTCGCGCTACAATCCACGGTCATGTGACCGTAGTAACTCGCCCAACTTTCCTTTTGAACTGTACAGGGCTGGCGACATGCGGTACGGTGGGGGTGTCGAAATATTTTTTTGGAAAACTGCGGGATCAGAGATAAAGCAACGCTGAATTCTCGAGCAACCTGCGACTGCAGCTGTTCGAAACCGTACAACGGGTGTTTTAATCCTTAGCGTGCCCGCAAACGTATTACCCTTTGCGGAGCCCCGGGAGACGTAAACGCGAGTTACCTAAAGCCTTCAGAGTTAGCGGGTTGGTGGTGCCACCTGGTGGGGGCAAATGTTCGCGCAGATGGGAGATGGACCTATTGTTGCCTTACGCGTTCTGGAATTCAGTTGACATCCTATATTCTAGTTGACATAGTGAAGGAAAGTTGAGCAGGGCACACCACGTAATGCGTAGGGAAGACGACAGGTTAGGGAATGGGTGCCAAGGCAAAGCGTAGTCAGGGAGGGCAGAGAAATGGGTCGTGCGATGAAATTAAGAAATCTGCAGGGGAGGGGGAGGAGAGGGCAGCTGAGGCAATACGAAGGGAATGGAAGATTGCTGGACAGAGACTTTCCTGAAGTACACGAATAAGCTGATGATGGCGAAACCCGTATACGTGTCCAGAGTAAAAAATAAATAAATATGCAAGCCAAGTTTCTGTTTCGAGCAAGCGGACCCCAGCGAGACCCTCCGCGACGGATGCACAAACCCCCGTTACAAACTCGAAAACAAAATAAGGCCACCCAGTTTTCCAGCGGCCTTAAGCCCGACACACACAACACACGCAGGCAGCTAAGGCACGAACGGGCAGACATCTCGCGCACCAGGTGACGTTTTTTTCCCACGTCTAAGTGCGCAGCCGTTCAGACAAGCTCGGTAGCGGGGCTGGAAAAACCGGCCAAGGCGTACGACGCCGAGACATTTCGCGTGGGCGACCAAGGGTGCAACTGGGAGGGAGGAGCTGGAAACATGCTTTGCGCGGCCATTACAGCATCGTAAGGGGGTGAAGTGAGAAAGAAAAAAAAGTCTGATCCCTTCGAGAAACAGAGTCAAAAAGGAGGTCGTTCACACTGAAAGGACCGGGGCGAAGGCCCTTCTCCTCCCCCCCACGGCTCTACATAAACGACTGCGCTACGGCCGCACCGCTGGACGTCGTCTACGGCGGCGGCGACGACGACGGGCGCTCACACACGGGTGGGCGAACGAACGACTTCGTGCTTTTCTTTTTTGTGTCAAGGCTGCTTCCGAGATGGGAACACGCCGAACGTCGCCTGCGCACTCTACTCGAGTTACTACACTGCAAATGAAGATTCGTGCGTTCAAGCTCGGTACCACCGTGAGAATATCGGCGCGTTTCTTATTATGCGCTTCGTGAATAATCCCCGCACCTCACACGCTGCATTACGTATGCACGAAGGGCAGCTCCCAGCGTTCCCACTACAGAATGAACGCCGTCGCTTAACCCCCTTGGCTGTCACTAATTCCAGCAGAAAATTCGAACAAAGCCCGCTGCAAAAGAGGCTCGCCTAACTGCAATAACGTTGGCGCGATAGAGAACGACCGGGCGCCATTCGTCCCCAACTTCTCGGCAAAGTGCAAAATGTTACAGAAAGCACGAGAATTTACGACTAATGCGTAAGCATTCTTCGGCTCGGCTGATACTTCGCTTTTGCTTACTCCTGTTTCGAGCTTATGCATGCCTACCCATCACTTTTTCCGGAGCCAATGAATCACAGAACTTCTGTAGTTTTTTTTTTTTTGTATTATGCCTAACCTGCTTACACCATATCGTAACGTTCCAAGCACAACCCCATTCCATGCAATCCCGGGGATTATAAGCTTCCTTCGTAAACTACGTTTTTGGGGTGGTGCAGTGGTACCGTACATCTCTAGCCCATGCACGTTAACTGCAGGTTCGACTCCCAATGTGCAAATTTTTTTTTTTTTTTCATTTCAGAGTATCAGAAACGTTCTACATATCCCACTTCACTGATTTCTTTCGAACTAGGCACGCTCAATGTCAGAGGCAGCTCCACTTCAGCTATGGAGGTGGCGGCGCTAGCTTTTCCCGTTGACTGCTGCAAAGAAATCTTACGAACCTAATAATAGAGAATGATCCGCTTCTGAACGCCTTTACTCTTGAAGGATCGACATTTGGGCGAGTTGGTACTGGTTGAACATCTTGAAGGGGCAGCGCAAAAAGAGCGCTGTCCTGTGTGTTCCTGCCTTCTGTCATCGTCTTTTTTTGCGCTGCCCCTTCAAGATGTTCAGCCTTTACTCTTCTTGCTGTTGATTATCTCGTAGTTCCTGCCTCTGTTCTCGTTCCTTCTGCAGGCTATGATTTTTACGAATATGTTTTATACTTCTTTATGGCATCAAATGACTATGTCAAGGCAACGTGACCACTTTTCCTTTTTTTTTTCATCGACTAAAGCTACTAATCATCTACAGTTCCACTATTATAAAGTTAACATGTCTTAACTAGACCAATAACGCATTCATTTCCCAGTTACAAGGCGTCACGGGACAGACACGGTTTCTCCGGGCTACTTCGCCTAAGAGTGCTTACGCATTACAACGGGAGTGGCAAACTGTCGTTTGCAATAAAGTTGGCACCGGGTCTACAGCGGTCACGGGGCGGGCAGGCACGCACGACAAGATGTCGGGGACGTCTGTTTACCCAACGTGAGCTTCAAATCCACGGCCAAGTGCGTAAGGCTGACTAATATGAGAACGACGCAAATTTAGCGAAAGAACGCAGGCATTGTTTGCGGCCTCGACCTGAAAACGAGCTACGAATTTTACCACACACACGAGTTCGTGCGAACCTACCGCTAATAGGCAACTGATGGCTCAGACTATCCACGCGCCTGTGTAGTGCAGTGGCAAAGGTTACCGCGCCGTCTGCCAGAAGACATTTGCTGCAAAGCCGGGCGACTGCACAACTTGCCAGAAGGGGGAAAAATTGCGTGTGGTCTAGACTCATGCGTTCCCTTTAACAGTGGACCGAACTGTACAGTGCTACCTGGCGTGATGAGATTCTATACAGATTGACTGCGATTGTCGGGAGCAAAAAATAACGCCGTGTGCGGTGCAGCTAGTTTTAGCGCGGCCAAGTTTTTGCACGCTAAGCGTAATCCTCCGTTTTGCCGGTTGGTACGATTTTTTTTTTTTTTAACCGTACAAGGTGCTTTCCCTCCCGTACGCTACGACGGCGCGGATAAGAACCTCCGCTACTGCCTTTTTTTTTCTCACTCTCGAAAACATCGGATTAGTTTGTCGTCGTCTGCTCCACCAAAATAAGCACCTCGCGCGGCTAATTTTCATTTCCGGCGCTACATAATGAATGATCCGCTCATAGATCACCAAAACGAAGCGCACATGCTCAAAGAAGAAACGGCAAAGGACAAGCATGCGAAGCACACCAACGCAAGAAGTGCCACGCCCAGACGATGCCGGTTCCAGACGGAGGGGAGGATGGGCAATCCCGGCATGCGCCTCTTCCTTTTAAGGAAGAGAGGTCCGCTAAGGAGCAACTGACAAGAAACACACATGCCAAAGCTTGAAGCGAGCAGACGGGGGCGCACCAAAAATAAAGAAAGAACAACATGCCAGGCCTCGCAAGCACACTGCAGAGGCAGGGCTCAGATCAAGGGCACTCAATACACAGACGCCTCGAAACGATGGCACACACACAAAAATAGCGAAATAAACCCAGAAAAGAGGAGGAGGCCCGGTGTATGACTCACCGAGAGTGGGTGCGCTCCTGCACGTGTTACAGAAGCAGCGCAGCAGAGCCTCCTTCACGAGCTCGCTGACAATAGTCGTCGGGGAACCGAAGATCACCATCGCGAAGCCGTTCGCTAGGAGCTTTTGGCGATCGTCGCGAGTTTTGTTGGAGACTTTCTAAAAGGCGCGAGCACGGCGACCAGCAGCGTCTAATGACTATGCGTCAAACAATAAAGCTTCGACGAGAGCTTGGATATGGTCGCTTGCTGCAAGGGAGAAGTCGTGGTCGTAAAATTTGGGGGACCAGAGCGATAGCGCAAGCGGCTGCAGTACAGAAAGGTAACGGCAATCGACTACACTGCACGAACCGCCGAGAACTAACTTCGAGGACGGGGTCTCTAAAGCCTTCTTCCCTTACGAAGAACTGCACAAATGGGAGATGCGCTGGAGCTAGTAGCAGATCGGAGCGCCTAAGAACGGTGGGCTGAAAAACGTAACACCGAGCAGCTTGGTTAAGCCAAGACAAGCAAAAAAGGCTCCCTTCGGATAACGCCCTATCAGCTACAAACCGCGCCCGTGTCTATAACCGCCGCGTCGTCTCTGGCAATCCCCAATCAACGACCACACTGCAGACGCTTCTTCCCTCGACGGATCCCGACGCGACGCTGGCTTCGCGGGGAAAGGGAGGAACGGCGCCGAGGGAAAAGCGAAAGGGGCAGTCGGGATTGGGGAATAACGGGCGGCAGGCGAACCGACGCCGCCTGGCGGGCGGACACGGCACTAGCACAAAGCGCCGCACCCGGAGGCAAGCCGCGGGGCGCTTTCGAAGAACAGACTAATCCCGAGCGTGCCAAGGAAAGGCTTCGTTATGAAATCACGAGTGAAACACGGGCAAGGGTTGGCAAACGTCTGCGAGAGCAACCGAAAAGAAAAATTGTCAGCCTAACCGTACAGTAAATTACACCGCGGCTAACGAAATATAAAAAATTCGGGGTCAATTTACCTACAGCTAGTTGTCAAAGTAGTCATAGCAGGATTATAAGCTTGAAATATACATGTGTGCGAGTACAATGACGTCATATGCAACGCATACAGTGGAATATACTGGATAGAAGCTTTCGTAATGCGGTTATTTAGGTTCTATGAAATCGTTCGATCTTTTGCCCTACACATTACAACGTGGCGATTACTGGGCCCTCAGCAAAGTATGTCAGCGGTTCATCTCGACAGCTTCGCGCATGCTTCTTCACGGGCGCACCTTGCACGCTCAATTCATCAAAGTGAGGCGTCTGAACCTCGCATATCACAAACTTGAGATTTCGTGCACACTGTGCGATTTGCGTGGTACGTTACTGCGATGTCTGCTCGGCGATGAGACGCCGAGCAGACGACGCGGATGCGCGCATCTTCGATGCATGTCGCCCTTCCCATTGGCTAAAAAGTACCGCAGCTTCGGCAGTGCTGCAAGTAACTAGCGAGAGACTTCTCCAGCCAGTACAACCGCGTCGGGGATGTCAGTATCGGAGCACAGGCGCTCCGTGTCAAATTTGACGCCGTTCGCTGCGTCTTGTGTCGTGCACCGGCGAATGTGGACGCATGGATACCGCGCGGCCGTCGCCTTTGTCATGCGATCTTCGGAGCATCCGTGTTCGCCTCTGCCGAATAGCCAGCCGAGCGGAATCGGAAAAGAGAGAGCGGTCAGCACACGAACGGAACAATCCAGGTTCGAGTGAGAAGGCCGAACTTGCAAATAGTGTACCAGTAACGCCCAGCTTTGTTCCCTTTCTAACCAAAACCCCTTCCCGGACTCTCCGACAGTAGCGAGCGGGACCTGTTTTCGCGACAGGCCAGCCGATTGATTCCTGAAATTTGTACCTTCGTAATAACTCAAATGTAACCCTTTTAACAGCTCAGTACTCGCATCACGCGGCACGGCAAAGCAGCCTGCCTCATCGCCTGGGGTTCGGACTGACGTACGCAGTCGTCGAAAGGTGCGATTCTTGCGGCGGGACATTGGTCTCGTTTCGCTTACGTATCACATATTTTTTTAGAATAGTCTAAAGTTATCAGGTATAACGTCTGAAAACCGCACATCAAGTTATACAGGTAGTGGAGTGGAGGACTCCAGATTCACTTTGACCCAGTTTTTTTTTTTTAGCGTACACCTAAATATAAGTGCAGAGGCGTTGCTTTTCTTTGTTTTTCAATTCGCCCTTACATTCGACTTTCACTCGCCGTGGACGTGAATCGAACCCCCGACCTCGTATTCGGCAGCAGAGCACTCAAGTCAGTGGGCCAGCGGGGTGGGGGTCCCAGAGAAAGTCCTACTATACCAGCCCCTCACCCAACTCCAACAAATCACTTAGCTCGGCCACAGCAAAGAAAAAAAAAAGAGAAAGCATTAGCGTTTGTAAAACAGTTTACGGGCATTATTATTCGCACAACGGCACGCGATACAAACAACGCGCAGGTCTGCGGGTTCGCGCAAACGCGAGCGTCGGCCGGGAGACGGTTCCTTCGTTATCCCAATGGTTCCATTCACCCCAGCAAAGGGGGGAGGGGGGGGGGGGCGTCGCCGCCAACAGCGAAAAGCGATGGGACACATAACACACGCCCGAGGCGCCGCGCCGCTCCAAGCAGGCCGGGGTTATAATAGCTCAGAGGGCGATCCTAATTAACCTAACGACGATGGGCCCAGGAGAGGAGAGGCACGCAGGCTCCCCATCCGCCAACAAAACCCAACCAACCAACCGGGTCCCCATCTGGATTTCGTAACCGCTACACGGAATCGACTTTCCATTTCCCCCCCCGCCGCCACCTCGGCCAACGGCCGCATGCGTCCTGTCGAAGCGCGCTCAAATGTGGCGGCATATCGCAGGCGCGTCAGGCGTACGTCAAAATTACATGCAGCGCGCAGCGAGGTTAGGCGCCATCTTTTCATATAGAGAATGCGACCGACGCGCCGCAGCGGCGCGTGCGGGAAAACGAGGCTACAAATACGAAAGTGGCTACACGACGAGGGGCGCCCTGCCTGCGCTGAAAGATTGACTGTCAATCAAGAAAGCGGCAACTCGAGCAACCGCATTTCTTTACTACAACGAGCGTTTTCGCTATA
The DNA here is from genome assembly GCF_050947875.1 of Dermacentor variabilis. Lineage (NCBI taxonomy): Eukaryota > Metazoa > Arthropoda > Arachnida > Ixodida > Ixodidae > Dermacentor > Dermacentor variabilis. The sequence continues at coordinate 131,476,497 of NC_134576.1, forward strand.
AAGGAGACTTGTACGTACGATGGTGCCCACTTTCCTTCCCTCACGCTACACAAGTGGAATAGGCGGTGCCAGTTTACCACTTGATTACTAATGTCATTAAAATAATGAGTACACTGCCGCGCAAACGCAGAAAGAGGCCCCTAACTAAAGGCTGACGTGGCACCTCGTAACCGGTTAAACTAACTGGTAATGCGGAGCTTAAGCTCCAGAAGTTAATGCAAACAATTTTCGTTTTCAAGTCAAACCCACTTCGTCAATCAACACATGTCACGTGCAAAGGAAAATACCACGTCGACCTGATCACCCCCAGCGACGGCTTCCGAAGAGTAACGGATATTAATCTCGAAGGTCACGCTTTTAACCGTACTGCGGGGGGCCCAACACAACCGCTGACACGTCAAGGCCGCCATTCGTTTTTTTTTTTTTTTAAGGATACCCATTATGCAGCAAACTAATCCCGCGACTACTTCGCTGTAGGAAGAAACCGAGCTCGGCAGCAGCTTCCGCAGCAGTGCACACAACTAGCGACAATAAAGCAACATAGCGATAAGCTCAGGATAGCGCCTTCCGTTTGCCGTGCCTACTCCACTGCGCGAAATTAGCCCGCACTAGAGCAAACAGGAGGGCCGAGGAAAAACAAGTACACCTTCCATCATTGCCATGACTGGCTGCCGAAATTTCGCGGCAAATGCTAAGCGTATTCTCAAGTTACACCAGGTGCCACTTAAAAATATAAAATACCACTTGCCAATTAAAATAACCGTCAGGTCTACAGACACTTAAACCAAGCTAGGACACGGGGAGGAACAGGACGAATTAGCATGGGGAAGTACGCCTATAAGTGAATAAAAAAGTTAAGAGCAAGAAAGTCGAAATAATTTTCGCAATATTTTTGAACTTTTATCAACACGAAGCTCTTGCGAATTTTAGTTTTAATCCCAATCAATTATACATCATAATTAAAACTTAATTCCCCCTATGCTTTCATTACCTTCACTGTCTGTTGGCCTCAGGGTTAATAAAATTCGATATCCTCGATTGAGTGCTTCATTGTGAACTGCAATGCTCGAGTCAGTGTTGAGCTGCCAGTGCAGAGGAGTGTTTTTTATTCGAAACATCATTTTCGTTCTACAAAGCAATTTTTCCAAGTGAATCACTTTTCCGCATATAAAAGTTAAAAGGGCATTTTTTTTTTTATTTACTGACAACAGGTTAATAGCAAACAGGCGAAGCAGCTTAGAAGTTAATATCAACTTGTCGACGTTTTACAAAAGCATACTTCAGCAAGCCAGTATAATCCATGAAGCTCGCACAGGAACATAAAATATAAAGGGACTCCCCTGGGCACGAAATATCACCAATCGCTTCACAGCTTGACGTTACACTACACAGCCTGTGTAAGCCTTTTGTTCAATTTGCATATGATAAAAGTGTTACTGTACAACAGTTTATATTATCAAAAAAGGAAAGGAAGACTTTTTTGTATTTATGTAACTTCCCCTGCATGGTCTTATTGACCGCAGTATATCCTAAATAAAAATAAGCTACAACTGACTCATGCCTTAGTTAAATTTTCAAGCCATTCAAAACACCACCATCATTACTTTGCCATACAGAGATGATGACTAGAAGAGAAACGAGAGCCGAGCTTCCATTTTTCAAACTTCACGCTGAAAACCTTGCACCACTGGTACGTCAGTGCGAGGTCACAAACTTCCAAGGCATTTTATTTTGCACAGTTAGGCTGTTGTACTGTGAAAGTTTGTGAAACTTGCCAAGTTTTGTGTGTGTGTATACTTTAGTGTTGTCCTTCTCTGCTGATCAACCAGACATTTAGAAAATCCATAACCTCTCGGCAAGCTGTTGCAGGATCATTCAAGGTGGCATCGTAGCCCGTTTCATTTCTGCGTATTTGTGGCCTAGCAAGGCTTCTCTCATGGCAAGCGTGGCTTTTCGTTGGTCAACCTACTGCTTGTTCTTTTTAGTGCCGCTTTAACGTCCATCAGCTCGACATTCTGGTTAGCTTCACAACATTCTATAGTTGGCGAGAAGTCAGCAATGCAGTGGTGAATGCCCCGCAAATTAAAACCATGAAGCCAACAGACAATGAAACCAAAGATAGCATGGGAACATTACCTGCAGTTTTAATTAAAGTGAAAAAGGGCATCTGTCCCCATGGGCAAGAGTGGTGCTGGCTAACACTCCCGGAACCAAATTGTGTACACATGCACAAACACCCAAGCAAGTCAATGGGAGAACAGCCGTCGCCAGTAGGTCAATTAATGAAGCATCGTACACGTAATGCTGAAGATGCAAGCTCAACACCCACCGGCGACAAGTTCTTTTCATTTTATTTCCCTTTACCTTATCATTTCCAGATGCCGCTTATAATGACAGGCAATTTCTCCTATCTTTTCCTTGGCTTCACTGTCTACTGGCTTCATGCGAGTGAGGGAAAAAAATAATCCGGGCCCCTCTGTCTCTTCTTTTTGTTCAAAGCAAACATGTACACGAGACAGTCAATGACATCTACAGACACTACCTTCTCTTTCCTCTTTCTCTGTGACCTAGATTGGCCTTGTGAAGTCCCCACTACGTAAAGCTGCTTTTACCGAGCTTGAAGTTCGCTTAGAAACAAAAATAACAAAGAAACGGTGACCCTTCTATGCAACACAGCAACATATTTCAATGTTCTGAAAACGACATTGTCCACTCCCAAGCTATAGAGTCCTCGTGAAATCATGGTATGTCACGCTACCAGGCCTCGAGCAAATGAAAACTAGAATGCACACCAGAATGCAGCTCGATGTTCAGGTCCAGCTAATGCTGTCGGCAAGTCACACAAGTGCATTCATTGCATGTCCATATTGTAATGCTTTATTTCCAAAATAGCTTTTCTATTCTCTATATCAAAACTACACAGCAAGCATCAGCATAAATAATTTGGGGTACGGTCCACTCTTGAAGGAAACAGCATGTAATAATGCCAATATAGCTGAAAAGCTACATTATAGAAACCCGATTTCTAGGGCACATCAGCCAGACACCTACACAGTAAAACATATGTATGTCCTTACGTCATAACTGTAATTGGACGCGAGTTGCCAACTAGGTTCTCTCTTTAAAAGTAGACCATACAGTACATTAGACACTTAAAGTGAAATTCCATGTCCAATTAGAGGTATGGATGCCATTTAATTGTCACCTAGATCACCCCCGCTCGAGCCAATGGAAAAATAACACTCCCTGAAACTCTTCCGCAGTATCACTTGAGCACCGAGGCCATGATACAGGAAGTACCGACCACGACAAAAAGAAATGGATGACGCACGTTGTCAAGCCACAGATAACGGCGGGCGCACCGTAACAGTTGCTACGCAGAAGCCAAAGCGCAGATGCTGCACATCTGCTCGACAACTGCACAAATAGATGCAGCGAGCGAATGTGCTGCTGGCTATATAAACACGGCACGTGACCGTGATTCGGAAGACGCGCCCGATGACGTAAAGTGAGCTGGACTCGCACGACAGGACAAAGGCTCGCTCAGACGAACCCTCGAGAGACCTGCCACTAAATCTACTGCGAAAGGAAAGAAAAAAAAACGGTTGCGCCAAATGACGGTTGCATCGTTGATGTCAGAGGTGTTGCACAAAGAGTTCCGTCGCAAGAATGCGCAAGGTTACGAGAGAAAGTAACAAATAATAAAAAAAGAAGCATGTGGTAAGCTCACGTTCCGAATCGCCGCCTGCGCCAACAGCTTTGACATCTGAAACAAAAGAACACGATTATGAGAACAAAGCGGGTGGCAATAAAGCACAGAAAACGGAACAAACACTAGACATGCGTCGAGTCCCTAACGGACGGCTCGATACTCTTGTAGGGTCAGATAAAGAGCGAAAGCTTTTCGAGTGTCGTTACAAACACTTGTGCAACAAATGCAGCAAGCGCGCGACTGGAGAAAAGAAGAACGAATAAATGCTACGAAGCCTTCGTTAAAGCTTTTATGAAGTATCGCTTCTAGAAAGCAAGAGTGGAAAGTCCTCCCGCCAGAAAAGCTTCAGGCCGCCACTCCCTCAGCAGTTGATCTCGTCTTCGCACACACAAAAACAATTTCGCGCCGCTTAAATTTAACTGTATTTACGTATGCTCAACCGGTCGACATAACAAGCCACTAAGCTTGCTTATTAATTGATCGCGTTCAGATGACATTTGAATATCCATGCGCAGCTGCTACAAATAATGCACTGTTACACTTCGGAAACAAAGCGTTTTGTAGTAGGCTTAGGAAGCGTTCGCACAATTAGCTCGTCGGCGGACAAAGCAAGACTGACACGCCCGGCGAGAACGATGAAATGCAGAAACCTCACCTGCGTTCTCCATTGGAAGTGTTTGCTCTAGCGCACGGAAGAAATACTGAGGAAACGCACGAAAGGCGACAGCGCTTGGCAGTTGACAATGTTTTTATACGAGCCGCCGCGCAACTCGTCACTGGCGTCTATGACAGTTGTCGGGACTCGGGATTGGACGAAGAGAGCGGAACGGCAGCGCTACCTGGTGGAGCTTATTCAGTTTCAGTTTCGGTACCGAGATAGAAGATAAGTGCGGCTTATGAGCGAATAGAACGACTTTCGCAGTGGGTTCCGGCAAAGCAAACGAGGAAATCTTAGCAAATGCTATAGCTACTGTAGTAACAGTTCTAATTACGCAGTTTGTGCAGTGAAACCTGAACATACATAAAAGCATAGTCGCAATCAGGAGAAGCTGCGAGGTGGAATATTGTCCTACTCATGAGCGAGGGAAAGGCTTAATCACAACGATATAACATATCATGGGTCGTCAAAATATACTACTGCACTAAGCATTGCTGTCAATGGTTAGCTGAAGCAGTGGTCGAGGTTCCTGCTTATATAAAATTCCTTGGCAATTCTTCTAATAAAAATTGAATGCAACCACATTGCCAGGCTCCTTTAATCGCCACAACACAAGGTGGCCAACGCGCTACTATGCTATCTGAGATCAACTTACGCAAGCAAACGACTCTGATGAATCAGAAACCGAGCACCCATCTCAGATGCAAAAAACGGTCCTTCGCGTTCTTGTGTTCCGGACGATCTCGAATGCATGCGTCGCGCGGCGACGTTGGCGCGCCTGTGGAGTCCGCAACACACCTATCAGCGCGGGCTCAGTCAGAGCAACAAAAACCAATCTCGGAGGCCATGCTTTCGTGCACTGCCGGTGCCCAAACTACGTCTTGGACACCACGTTCTGTATACCCGTGTTACCGTAGGGTTAGTATGAACAAACTACGTGCCTTTTACCAGTGCAATAAGAATGCGACTTGGGCGAATCAGTTATATTTCATAGCGGATACCTATAAATGTATCCGCTATGAAACACACACACACACTACAGGACAGGAGACAGAACGAAAACGCTTGTTTGTCGATCATACATTCGGTGCTCCGTTTTTTTGTGCGCCAATGTATCTCCTGTCTCACTTTGCCGCTCGGCGTTCTCCCGTCTGTCGATCATGCATCCACACAGCGGGTCCACAAGACGCCTTTTTCTCCGTGTGAGGAAAGCATCTTTCATTTTACTTACACGCTGAGACATCACCTGTCCAGACTTACCAGCATAAAAAAAAGATGGCATTTCTATGTGTATTCTACAAATCGTGGTGTTCACACTTGATACAATAAGTACCACGTAAAAAATAATCTCTCAATTTGGAGAACATGCCTCTGGCCTCCCACACTGCGCGTTCCGTTTGTGCTGCAAGATCTCGGAGGCCAAGAGCGCGACAGGTGCGCGCATGCTGCATGTATTCCAGCCATATCCAACATGCATTCCAGCCATATCCAACAGCTACCGGAGCTACGCTATGTGCATGTCATGGGTGAAATATTTTCCAAGCTGTGGCCTGTCGCAATATTGGAATATTGCCAGTGATGCGCAGGTCTTTATTAGCAAGTTTTGTTAGCACTTCCAGTTTTGCATACCGAAATACGATATATGGAACCATGCTGCGCGACCCCCAGGGACTAACGAGGGAAATTAATTAAATAACAACTATAACGTAAATTTTTGGAAATGTATGGTTAGTGCCATTTGCACAATGCCTTCGCTAATTATGACACGCAGTTGTCCACGCATCGCAATACTGTACTTTGTATTAGACATGCATAGGTTGGAAAAATTATAAGTGTCGTGTTATGAATGATGCACACTGAAATAGTGGGATGGGTCACACTTAATCGAATTTCTGCACATCAGGATGGTTGTAGCTCTCATTTTACCTCATTGGATTGACTAATTGAATAATTGATTGAGTGGCTGGTTAATTAATTAATTACCTGATTGATTGATTGATTGATTGATTGATTTCCCAAAACAAAGGCTGCGGATAACTTTGGTCACCAGCATACCGGGCGAGCACAGTATAAACAGATACTTTTGCATCGCCCGTACACATCGGAATGAGACCGCTGCGGCAGGGAATCGTAATAGCGACTTTTTGCTTGGGAGCAAAACGCCGAGTCACAGATGACGCTTTCCAAGCGGCTGCTTAATTTCGCTTCCCATTGTCAACGGCGTTGCTGAAAAAAAAAAATATCGTGCCTTACAGATACACGAAATGACGGTCTCAAATTTTTTAGCCTCCACACGCAGATACAATTCCACGCATCGGGCAAAAAACAAGAAATCCGATGACAAAGCGGAAAAGGTCGATTCGCTAAAATCAGTGCGTCTTGCGACGCCCCAACCGCCTCGCAGCAAGGTAGAGACAGACGACGAGCGCCGAGCAGAAGACAAGAACGCAGCCGGAGCCAAAGTCCCGCCTCCGGACCACCCATGTGTCGTCGTCGTCTTCCGCTTTTCTTCGCACCACGTCCCGCAACCACGGGTAACTTTCGGGACACGGTTTGCAGCCGACGAGCTGCCGGGTTTCGTCGATCGGCGCGTCGGGAAACGAGCACGAGTGGACTCGCGGACAACGCCGGAACTCCGAGGCCCTCGAGCAACCGTTCTGCGCGTACTCGCCGAGGGGCTTGGGGTCCCGCATGAAGCGCACCACTTCGGCCACGGTGACGACGAACACGTCGTCCATGGTGAGGAGCCAGTCGACGAAGGAGAGGTAACCCTGCCGGCGCCCCGGATTCCGCAGCCAGGTTTCGTGGATGAACACCGGGAACGGAGCTCTGTTGGTGTGGTAGTACCGCTCGAAATTTGACCTGTGTGGAATCGTATAGAGTTGGGTTAACAAAAAGAAATGTGCGTAAAACGCGTCGACGATGATCGTCGATGCAAGCGAACAGACGAACGCTTCTGGGAAGCTGTGCCCGTCATTAAAAGAATGATACGGTTGAAGGCGTATATGCTTGTTTCTTGAGAATGTTTAGATATATAGCGCGAGTTAATTGTTCCATCGAGTAATCCCGCACAGAGAACAGATCGAGCCGTTAACCAGCACATTTGTAGCGGTATAGCATACGGGTGGTTATACATACTATATCAGCAGGTTCGTTATATGTGTGTTTTCGCCAGCGGCACGAGCGATTCGTTGGCTCCCGAGCGGACTTAAAGACAAGTCCCACTTGTCGAAACGTTGGGCTATGCTGCTGTCACCTCGCTCATCGGCTCGAATTTCCGTCTCCCGCCCTCCCCGCGTTAGGCCTAAGCGAGTCGTCCAGGTTCACGTTTTCTTTCTTTTCTACTTTCAGCACGTGCACGCGCCCGTGCGTGCGTGTCAGGCGCACCTGAGGTAGTCCAGCGTGTCGCCCTCCGTGGTCGGCTGCGGCGTGCACGTGTCGGGCATGGCGCAGCTGCTGCCGAGCGATCCGCCGCCGCGCGAGGTCGTCCGATAGAAGCTGTTGAGCGGCACCAGCCACAGGCCCCGGTGGCTACCGCTGGGACACGACGGCACCGTGCACTGCAGCGCCAGGCCGTAGTCCAGCGTGTAGGGGAACACTGGCAGCTTGTCGGTCATCGTGATGTAGCTGCGCGTTTGAAGCAACGAGCAGGCATATATGCGCAGCAGCTGCAGGCTTCTTCGCGAAGAACGATTCCACGCATTTATGTAATAATAAAATAAAGAGTGATGTGTGCCGTATGGCATACGTAAAAGCGCTGCACTGCAGCTGCTGCTGTCATGAAAGGGGAAACTGTCGTTGCGTTGGGGCACGCAGGAGTGAAGAGCTTCAGAATACGGTTTTACGTTTGCGGATAGTGTCTTGGGCTGACAGCGCCACTACGGCTTCAAAGAAAAGCTATATTAGAAACAATTCAACAAAATATACCATTTTATGATAGGAATAGTAATTTTGACTTGCGTGTATTCGCGTTTAATTACAATTTAGAGGTTATTCTGTAAACAGCAAACAATTCGTTGAGCTTAGTTTTGGGCAAACCAACTTTACGTGCCTTCAAGCTTCACCAGCCGCGTTAGGCCTACGAGCCATAAAATCCACAATCGAATTCGGAATCAGTGGCCTCTAATGAATCAATCTTCATAACACACGCTAGTTGAAAGAAAGCGATAACCGCAGTCACTTCTCCTAGCTTGCGAACTTCACGCGTTACCACGAATGGAACCCAGTTTAGTGCTAGATTTGAGCCGCCATGTTTGCTGACGGAAAGCTTTTGCATGGGGCCGCTATTTGGGCTTCCGCTAAATAGGTGAAATAGCATTCCCAACGCAAAACCCAAATGCACTTTGCGTCTCGCGCATGCGCAGTGGCTTCGACGCTATTTCTTTGGGGACGCCTATTCTAAAACTCTCTATTGTCAAATATTCCACCATATTGTCACATTACGCTATGTCTGCGTTCAACGGTATATTTGTCGTTTATTTGTTAAAGGAGAGGAGGAAGAGAGTAAAATTAGTGGTGGCTGCATTGTAACTCCCTAGCTGGGGCGACTGACACCTCATCATCGAAGTGACGACAGTAGCAAACAACGGCTGTTCATGTTTAAATAGACGCTGTTATCTATCTATCTATCTATCTATCTATCTATCTATCTATCTATCTATCTATCTATCTATCTATCTATCTATCTATCTATCTATCTATCTATCTATCTATCTATCTATCTAGCTATCTATCTATTTCATTGCAGGGCATGTAAATAATTCTATTCCACCTCTCCTGTCTCTTTCCTCCTTTTCTGCTCCACCCTCGCATGTTGACTGTTGCTCAGGTGTCGGCAGACGTACAGCTAGACAGTTACAGTGTGGTCTTCAAGACACAAAAATTAAAGGCTCGACTGTAGCGTCCGTGGCTCCGCATCCCGGATGGGCGCCGTGCGACTGCGTAAGCAGCCGGTACATGTATACTCACTCGATGCAGACGGAAGAGTCGTAGACGAATCCGTTCTGCCGCATCATGCGGTACGCTTCTCCGCTGCCCGCCTCCAGGTAGGGCGCCCGCGCGCCCACCATGTCCCGCTCGGGAATCAACGCGTAGTCGCGCAGCAAGTCACGGTTGCCCACGAACTCCGCCTCCCAGCCGGCGACGTCCAGCGTGCGCCAGTAGCTCATGTTGTCGCGGTGCCTGCATGCGAATCGCCCATTCATCGGTAGAGGGTCGACTATAAGTGCCAGCAATGAGGTGGGGCAGGTCTTTACGGAATACCGGGGCTACAATTCCGGAATTGTCCATCTTGTCACTTCTGATTGGCTCAAAATGCCGCCATTACAGAATTCGACAACGTGGCGGAATCAACCGAACAGCACCCCGGGCTACCGGAGACGCGTACTACAGTGGCAACGCTGGTAACGACATCCTTCGACGCTTTGTCGAAACACAATTCGTCGTTTTTTGTGTTCAGGTGTTCTCGTCGAAGCAAAAACACAATAAAAGGAACGCGGCTTAGCCATTACGCCAGTCCCAGGGCGCAGCCAGGAGGGGAGGGGGGAGGAGCTTATAGGGCTTCAGCCTCCCCCCCCCCCCCGATATTTTTTCGTGCTGTCCATGCAAGGCCGACCAAAGCCACCCCCGGCGCCGGAAATCATTCTGGATTTTGTCTAGAATGGTCTTTTTCACGCTCGCGAAAAGACATTTCACCGCGAACATTGCGTACTCAGGCTGGATTTCGCGTCAAGGCCCATGTACCGGGAGCCACATAATTCATGAACATCGCGGTTATCGGCTCTTGTGTGCGCAATGGATGCCCAAGATTTTGAACCACCACCAGGATGGCGCCTTGACTCATCTGATCGGGTGACACAGTGAGGGTGACGAATTCTTGTCTGCAATTGTGATTGGGGACGAATCATGGTGCCACTACTACGAGCCTGAAACACGACGGCAAAGCTTACAGTGGAAACATTCGAATTCACCACGCCCAAAGAAAGCAAAGGCCGTCATTTCCGCCGGAAAGGTGTTGTTGACTTTTTTTTTTTTTCGATCGTCAGGGACCATTACTGATAGAATTTTTGCTAAATCTTGAGAGGCTATTAAGTGTTTCCGACACTGTGAAACGCCGGAACGGCTACGTGTCGCAATCAAGAACAAACGACGTGAAAAATTGACGAAGGGGGTCACCCTTCTCCACGACAATGGCCGTCCCCACGTCGCTGATATGGTTAATACAAAACTGGCAAAGTTCAAGTGGGAAACGCTGCAGCATCCGCCATACAGCGCAGACCTATCGCCTTGCGACTTCCACATTATGGGGCAACCGAAAAAACAGCTCAAGGGAACCAGATTCGTGTCGGACGATGACGTGAAAGGGTCAGTTGCAGACTTTTTGAAGCAGCAACCCAAGGAGTTTTATGAGACGGGAATCACGCGACTCGTTAGTCGATGCGACAGATGTCTAAATGCTCATAGAGACTACTCTTAAATGAAGTTCTCCGCTTGTCATATATACGCATTGGCTCACTTTCATTTGACTCGCCCTCGTATATTTTGCAGAACTCCTGTTTTTTATACGTGCTCTCTGTTGCGACTATAATTTCGGTGCAATTACTCACGATACCCGACCGATCATAGCTGCTCCTGCGTAATACAATGGAACAAATGACAATATCATTGAGATTTTTCACTGGTCGTTGCATATGTACAAGAATGTAAACACGCGGTTCTTGAACGACAGCTTCATTAACATATTTGCCTTCAACTTGTTCATTTCATGGCCTTTACATTCTTCATGTCAGCTGCATGCACTGCTTTGCTGGTTTCGAACTGATATAGTTCTAAAGTTAATAATAATAATATTTGGGGTTTTACGTGCCAAAACCACTTTCTGATTATGAGGCACGCCGTAGTGGAGGACTCCGGAAATTTTGACCACCAGGGGTTCTTTAACGTGCACCTAAATCTAAGCACACGGGTGTTTTCGCATTTCGCCCCCATCGAAATGCGGCCGCCGTGGCCGGGATAGTTCTAAAGTTCGTGTGATATTTTCTTTACTTATTAAATAGACAAAAAACATGGAAGCATTGATATCAGTTATTTTGGGCCCAATTTTTGGCACATACGAGTATATTCTTTTATGAAAAAATACATATTTTGCATTTTTTGACATTGCGTAGCGTCCAAGAATTCATTTGCAGCATCTTTGGCAATGGCAGTGCAATTGTTCATGTATTTGATCCCTTGAAAAATTATTTAAGAGGAAGCTTTAGCTCGGGCCCAACTCCGGCGCGGCCTTTTCAAATACATGAAAAACGCAGAAACGCTTTACGGAGATAACCCCTGGATCGCTTTTAATGAAATTTGTTGCTTTTGAGAAAGTTAAATTCTAGTGTCTCTTGGAAGCGGAATTTCGATTTAGGGCCTGAATCTTGTTCAAAATATGTTGAAAAATCGAAAGTTCGAAAGCAAAAAATAGAAGCACGGCGTTTACAAACTAATAGCTCTGCATCAAGAACGGATATCGCGGCTCTGTAAACGGCATATACTATAACAGTCAAAGCGGACAAACTTGGTGTGTAAATTTATATCTCACATGAATTGGTTACGTTGTGTACAAGTGTTCTACAAAAGCCGTATTTCCATATTACTTAATTTTTTTTGAGATTCAAGTGTAACAAATCAATTTTGTCCGCTGTAGATGTACTATTAGGTGCTATTCACAAAATTGTGATATAATTTTTCATTGTTGAGTTAGAGTTTTAAACTTGATAGTCTCATTTGCCGAAAATGTGCGATTTTGGCCAATTTTCAATAAAGAATTGACAAGCTGAATGAAAGATTCAAAACCAGCCATCATTAGAATTCAAGTTTTTATTTTAAATGCAACAGACCTCGTCAAATTTGCTGCAGTGGTTGCCGAGAAAAACGAATTCCCCTTTTACATGTGTTTAGATAGGAGCACCCGAACTAAAGCTTCCTCTTAAGGAGGAGGCCGAGCTGAAACTTGAGCTCCCCCCTCCCCCCCCCCCCCCCCCCTTCTACGAACGAAATTTCTGGCTATGCCACTGGTCAGTGCCCTCTATTCGGAGCAGCAGCTGGGTAGAATATGCTTGGTCACTGTAATAATATATCTTGTGTTCCCTATGCGCGAAATACATTTCGTGAAAAAGGGACTTCTCAAGCTTCCTGGGGGACGCAACAATGCCCGTGAACCCTAGCAACAGCATTGCAGGAGCAGCCGCACTTGCTTCCGTGTTGACCGCAACAGGAACGACAGTCCAGGGAGGACGAATGTTAGAGAAGGAGCACAGAGAGATAGATAGAGAGAGAAGGGGGGGAGGCGGGGAATGGGTACAACCGGATCCCGATCCCTACGTAGACAAGAAACGGGTGCCCAACCTTAGCCCTCTGTGCTCGTGGCGTTCACCTAACGTGACACGGGAGGCGTCGTCAGAAATCATTGCTCACTTGGGCTCTCTTCGGTAAAGGAATGAGTGAATGAATGACACGTCTCTCTGATTGTATTGCGTGGACAGACACAAGTGGTGCAGGCAAGGTATAACATCATACACGACATCACGACTTTCGTATGCCGTCAACATCACCGCCAAAATACCGTCAATGAACGCAAACAGCACACAGATGGTACAGCACACAACCAATGGCATACACGACTCACGTGATCGAGTGGACCGCGATCTCGCTGCCCACGCTGTGGAGCTCGTGCACGAGCGAGAAGTCGGTGTCGGCGGCCGACACGAAGAACGTGGCGGCCAAGTTGCAGCCGTTGGCCCGATTCCGGCGCCTTCCCGGGCCGAGCAGCTGGCGGTAGAAGTCCATGTTCTCCACGTGGACCGCGTCGTCGAACGTCAGCATGACGAACTGGGGCATGCTGCTGGCGCTCAGGTTCGCCGGTGGTCGCGTGCCCAAGCAGAAGCAGTTGTCGCGCAAGCTGCACACGCTGGGGTCGCACGGGGTCGCAGATCCCGCGACGGTGGTTTCCCAGGCCCACGGCACGATGAAGAGGAGGCTTAGCACGTACCTCGTCATGGCTCTAGCTCTCCCCCTCCGATTCCCCGACGATCACTTAATATGTAGCGCGAATTGTACTTGTAAGTATTCAGTCAAGCTGAACGGGAGCGTGCACAGGTTCTGCAGGTTCTGCAAGCGTGCAGGTTCGATGAGTCTATACCTTGGAATCACAATGACTTTCGGCTCGCTTCTATAACAGCAGTTGTTGCTGAAAGCGTTCGCATGTGTATGTACACAGCGTGACTTAACAGAGGCACAGACACTTTCAAATTTGCAGGCTTACGAGACGGTCGGCACTTCGCACTATATCCTATGGGACCCCGCGGTGACGTAACTGCTCGGCTTTACCACTAGACCACGGGGAAATTCCAAAAGGATATCACGTGATATTTGGAGCACCTGCCTGCCTGCATCGGTATAAACGTGCAACCACTAGTGAAACGGAATCCGCTGCGGGAGTTATGTACTGTACATGTTCTGTACGGATGACGCGCAGTGAACCGCAAGCGCTTGTCGCCAACAGCTGGCGTGGCGCGGCCTTTTACGCGGCTGATGCACTGCCGGTGTCGTCAGTGCATGGCCGCTATACCTTCCGGTACCGTCTTCGCCGCATGCCAGCTAGTGTGACATGAAGGCTAATCAGCGTGCCGTTGGTAAACAGCACGCTGCAAACGACCAGTCGCTGGTTGACTCCTATACCTGAACGAACAATTTAAATAAAGCCAGCCGCGGGTATGTATGTATGTATGTATGGATGGATGTATGTATGGATGTATGTATGTATGTATGCATGTATGTATGTATGTATGGATGGATGGATGGATGGATGGATGGATGGATGGATGGATGGATGGATGTATGGATGTATGGTTGTATGGATGGACGGTATGAGCGCCCTGTTGGGAACTCGGCGCTGACGCCCGTTGTTGCACCTGGGTCGCAAGCCCCAAGAGTAGCGTTGGCCTGGCGGCCTGGGGTACAACTGGAAGCATCCGAAGGTCCCGGCAAAGCATGAGTCGACTGGTAACAACAAAACAACTTGTTTATTCTAACATCGCAAGGAGTTGGCGGTCAGGTCGACCGAAGTAGAGAGACGGGAGTGCACGTTAATCAACAGAAGAAATCGGAGCCTCTCTTGGCGTCCGGGGGCAGCTGCTTTTATACTCTCGCAGTTGAGGGCAAGAAGGAACCCCTCTATAGACGAGCACGTGACTGTGCCGCTCGGGCACATTGGGATGAGAAGGTGGCGCATACGTCGTGTCGGCGCCGGTCAGACCTCCTCGCTTCACAGTTGGGGGAGCTCCTCTCCCCGGCTGCCGCGCTTCGACAAGCGTGGGCACCAACATGCACATACACACACACACGCACACGAAGACACGTGGCATTGGAACATGCCTGGACGCGCTTGGCGGGGAGGCGTAGCGGCGGCGCCGAACGGGCCAAAATGTCTGCCGCTTTGAACGAAGCCCCGGCGTCCGTTGCATCCGCGCCGGCTATACCGCGCGTCGTAGGCGAAACGTAACAGACCGCCCCGCCGGGGGAAGGAGATCCCGATGGTCAGGGGACTGCATCCGCTGTCCGGAGGGATGTCGCTCGATGATGCTCATAACCGAAGTCGGGCGTCCCTCGACGTTTCTTGAGCGCAGCGCACAGAGAAGGCCTCGTTCTCTCGTTCAGGTTCGCACAGGACACTGCAAAGTGACTTCGGGAGAGTTCACATTTTTGTTCTCGTTCCCGGCCAGCGTTAGAACTACGCTGAAACTCAACCGCTCAGTCAGCAAGCACGGCACAACCCTCACTAAGCCCTGCCAGGCTCTTTCCCCTTCTATACCACTGCCTAGTTCCTTACAGTAGTCTAGCAGCACTCAGAACGCGTCCACAAATTGGAAAATTGCACTAGAAAGCACATCATCACTTTGAAACACTAAACAAAAGCAATATGTTAAAAATCCTGCCTCAGGAAGAAAAACATCAGTAACAAACAATTTTGAGGCTGATTCCTACGTTAGGGGCTTCGACTTAAGCCATCGGCGTTACCGTTGAGACTCCCCTTTTTGTAACGCACCTCAAAGGAATATTGTTGCAAAGCGAGGCTCCAGCGCAGGAGGCGGCCATTTTTGGGAGAGATGGTCTGCAGCCATTGGAGAGGGCAGTGATCCGTCTCAATGATAAACCTTGAGCCGGCTAGATAGCATGACAATTTCTGAACGGCCCACACGAGACACGCACACTCTTTCTCGGTGGCGCTATACGCCTGCTCACGACTGGTCAGCTTACGACTAGCATACAGGACGGGGTGTTCTACTTCTCCATTTTCCCGTTGGCACAGTACAACGCCCATGCCTCGCTCACTAGCATCGCACTGAACAACGAACCCTTTTGTATAGTCTGGTGATCGTAGCACAGGCTGGCTTGTTAGGGCACTCTTTAGGGCGCTAAAAGCTCTTTCCTTTGTCTCGTCCCAGACGACTGTTTGGGGCTCTGTTTTTCTTAGAGCATCCGTCAGGGGAGCCGCGATATCAGAGTACCTGGGGATGTACCTCTGATAGTAGCCGGCGACACCTAAGAACGACCGAATATCGGTCTTCGTGCGCGGTTGCGGGAAGTCTCGCACAGCGGCCACCTTTATTTCAGAGGGGCGGCGACGACCCTGACCAATCACGTGACCGAGGTAGACAACCTCGGCCTGTGCTAACTGGCACTTAGGAGCCTTGACTGTCAAGCCCGCTTCGCGCAGGCGGGTTAGCACTGCCCGCAAGTGTGCCATATGCTCAGACCAGGATGCGGAGAATATCGCTACGTCGTCTAAATACGGTAAAGCAAATTCTTGCTGTCCCCGCAACACTTTATCCATGAGGCTTGAAAAGCAGTATGGCGCGTTCTTCAAACCAAAACTCAACACTTTAGGACGGAATGTTCCCATTGGTGAAATGAACGCCGCATACCTACTAGCCTCTTCTGTAAGTGGAACCTGCCAATAACCCCTGACAAGATCTAGGGTGGAAATAAACTGAGCGCTACTAACTTTCTCAAGGCGCTCCTCGATGTTAGGGATCGGATAAATTTGATCCTTAGTGATGGAATTAAGCCTGCGGTAGTCGACGCAAGGACGAGGTTCCTTGCCCGGTACCTCAACTAAAATCAAAGGGGAGGTATAATCACTCTCACCTGCCTCAATAACACCGAGCTGTAGCATTTTCTTTACCTCAGCCTCCATAATATCGCTCTGGCGGGGTGACACCCGATACGGCTTTGATCGTACTGGCTCTGGGGAGGTAAGTTCTATATCATGAGTAAGGACAGAAGTCCTACCAGGCCTCTCAGAGAACAGACCTTGAAACTCTTGTAAGAGCTGGTGTAGTTCGGTTTTCTGCTCAGGCGACAGCGGTGCTTTACTGATAAGGTCACTAATGACTTGACCGGTGTCTTCCCTGTTCGTCACAGAGCCTAGTCCCGGAAGCTCGACCGGAAGCTCTTCAGGAACGTTTACCATCATGCACACCACTGCTTCCCTTTGTCTATAAGGTTTGAGCAGATTACAGTGGTAAACTTGCTGTGCTTTCCGCTTTCCTGGCAGACTCACCACGTAGTTAACGTCCGACAGTTTTTGAACAATCCGTGCTGGGCCCTCCCACTGCACGTCTAGTTTGTTGTTTAGCGATGTGCGCAATATCATGACCTCATCGCCCACCTCAAAACGACGGGCCCTGGCTGTCCGATCATAATAAACCTTGGCCCTCTGCTGGGCCTTTGCCATTGCTTCACCTGACAACTCCTGTGCCCTTCTTAAGCGTTCGAGGAGCTTAAGCACGTACTCCACCACGACTGGGTCGTCGCCCCTGCCTTCCCACGATTCTCGAAGCATGCGAAGCGGAGATCGCAGCGAGCGACCGTACACCAGCTCAGCTGGCGAAAACCCCGTAGCCGCATGCGGCGCGGTCCGTAATGCAAACATCACCCCAGGCAGACACAGCTCCCAGTCAGTTTGATGTTCAAAACACAATGCTCTCAACACGCGCTTCATGACGGAGTGGAGCTTCTCAACGGAATTCGACTGTGGGTGGTACACTGAGCTGTGTAACAGCTTTACCCCACACCTTTCGAGAAAAGTTGTCGTCAAAGCGCTAGTAAACACTGTGCCCTGATCTGATTGGATTTCCGCAGGAAAACCAACTCGCGCAAATATGGACAGTAGTGCATTGACTATCTCAACTGAGCTGAGTTCTTTAAGCGGCACTGCTTCAGGGAACTTTGTCGCTGGGCAGATCACAGTCAAAATGTGTTTGTACCCTGTGGCTGTTACCGGCAGAGGTCCCACTGTATCAATAACGAGCCGTCTAAAAGGCTCCGTAATGATAGGTACCAATCTCAACGGCGCCCTCGATTTGTCCCCTGGTTTGCCCACCCGCTGACAGGTGTCAAATGTCCTCACGAAATGGTCTGCGTCCCGAAAACACCCTGGCCAATAGTACTCTTGCAAGAGACGGTCCTTAGTTTTCTTAACTCCTAGGTGTCCGGACCACGAACCCCCGTGCGACAAGCGCAACAGATCCTGACGATAGCATTGAGGCACGATCAGCTGATCGAACTCCACTCCTCTGCGGTCTAGATACTTCCGGTACAGGACTCCACCTCTTTCCACAAAACGCGCATTTTTCCTGGCGATACCTTCCTTGACATTGCAGCGCACGTTTTCTAGGCTGCCATCCTTTTTTTGCTCGGCTATCAAAGCCGACCGGCTGACTTTTAGCAACCTATTAAGTCCGTCTGACGTAGGCGCGATGAGCAAATCTGTAGATAGCTCTTCTAACTTTCCCGTGTCGGGCATTTCCTCTCCAGTATCTGGCGCCTTCAACGCTACAGGCTCAATTTTATTCAGTTCGGGCGTGCTCTGAATATCGGCTTGCTGCGCCTCTGACCCTTTTTCATTGTTTGATAACGTCGGCCCCGCAACTACCGCCTTTTCAGCGAGCTCCCGAACCTTCGATCTGGTTAAGGCCTGAACGCTAGCCTCACCAAACAAAAGCCCCTTCTCGCGCAGGAGGTGATCGGACCTGTTCGAAAATAGGTACGGGTACTGGGGGGGCAGCATAGATGACACTGCCGCCTCCGTCTCAAGCGCTCCGAAAGGTCCTTCAATAAGCACTTTTGCTACGGGCAGACACACGCTATGAGCTTCCACGGCTTGCTTGATCCATGCGCACTCGCCCGTGAACATATGGGGTTCTACGTAAGACGGGTGAACTACATCCATTGTAGCTGCGGAATCGCGAAGCACTCGGCACTCTTTCCCGTTCACGAGGAGGTCTCGCATGTAAGGCTCGAGAAGCTTCATGTTCTCGTCAGTGCTGCATAATGACAAAAACACAACTTTTGGTTTTGTTTCCGGACACTGCGCCGGAAAGTGACCCGGCTTCTGGCACGTATAACAAACGCGCGCTTGCCTCGTCTCGAACCGCTTTCTGCGTTCGGCTTCGGCTGCCGCCGTCTCCTTAGGTTCGGTCGCACTGCTTTCACTCGCATCCGCACTACGTGTGTTCCCCTTTGCTCTCATGGGTGTGAACTTCGGCCTCTCAAACTTCGAGCCAAATTCACCCTTTTGACCGTCCTTAGCTCCGCGAGCCCGACGCGTCACAAACTCCTCGGCTAGCTCAGCGGCTTTAGCCACCGTACAAACGTCTGGCCTATCCAAGACCCAGTACCGCACGTTCTCAGGTAACCGACTATAAAACTGTTCTAGCCCGAAACACTGCAGAACTTTATCGTGGTCACCAAACGCTTTCTCTTCTTTGAGCCACTCCTGCATGTTTGACATAAGCCTGTACGCAAACTCTGTGTATGACTCACTTCTGCCTTTCTCATTTTCCCGAAACTTCCGACGGAACGCCTCCGCTTACAGCCTGTACTTTTTTAGCAGACTCGATTTTACTTTGTCGAAATCCTCTGCCTCCTCTCTATTCAAGCGAGCGACTACGTCGGCCGCCTCGCCGGGTAACAAAGTGAGCAAGCGCTGTGGCCACGTTTCCCGAGAGAACCCCTGCTTCTCGCACGTTCGCTCAAAGTTAACCAGGAACAAACCAATGTCCTCTCCAAGCTTAAACGGCCGCATCAGGTCAGTCATTTTGAACAATACGCGTTCTCCTGCACCGTGTGCCTGACTTCCATTACGAGCGCGTTCCATCTCTACCTCAAGACGCTTCATTTCCAAAGCGTGGTCGCGCTCTTGTTGCTCTCGCTCTTTCTGTTCTTTACGTTCACGCTCTTCTTTTTCTTTCTGTTCTTTAATTTCGCGCTCCTGTCTTTTTGCCGTCTCCCTCTCCTCAATGGTCTCAAGGCATTCCGACAGCTCGTCATCCTCAGCTTCTAACTCAAGAATAGCCCTTAGCAGTTCAGGTTTTCTGAGTTTGTCTGAGACATCCAGACCCAACTCTCTTGCAAGCTCCAGCAATTTCGGTTTGCGCAACGACTTCAAATCCATGGCTGCTCTGAATCTGCTTTCTCTACTGCCTATTATTGTCTTGCCGCAAACTAACCCGGCAGCAACGACAACCACAATTACCAGCTCTGTTTCTGACACTAACAAAAGCCTGGCAAAACTCAGGAGAAGAAAGTCCCGCACTCACCAAACCTCGCAGCCAAGAATTCAGCGCAGTCGTTCCGCTGCAGGCAACCAGTCATCACACAGGGCTCGTTGCACTGCTCCCGGATGGTCGTTGAGCTGCTCAGCATACAGTCAACTGCATCTCTTCGCTGCTGGCCTCCGTTGTCGCGATCTCACCGCTGGCAGACAGTTGTTGGGAACTCAGCGCTGACGCCCGTTGTTGCACCTGGGTCGCAAGCCCCAAGGGTAGCGTTGGCCTGGCGGCCTGGGGTACAACTGGAAGCATCCGAAGGTCCCGGCAAAGCATGAGTCGACTGGTAACAACAAAACAACTTGTTTATTCTAACATCGCAAAGAGTTGGCGGTCAGGTCGACCGAAGTAGAGAGACGGGAGTGCACGTTAATCAACAGAAGAAATCGGAGCCTCTCTTGGCGTCCGGGGGCAGCTACTTTTATACTCTCGCAGTTGAGGGCAAGAAGGAACCCCTCTATAGACGAGCACGTGACTGTGCCGCTCGGGAACATTGGGATGAGAAGGTGGCGCATACGTCGTGTCGGCGCCGGTCAGACCTCCTCGCTTCACAGTTGGGGGAGCTCCTCTCCCCGGCTGCCGCGCTTCGACAAGCGTGGGCACCAACATGCACATACACACACACACGCACACGAAGACACGTGGCATTGGAACATGCCTGGACGCGCTTGGCGGGGAGGCGTAGCGGCGGCGCCGAACGGGCCAAAATGTCTGCCGCTTTGAACGAAGCCCCGGCGTCCGTTGCATCCGCGCCGGCTATACCGCGCGTCGTAGGCGAAACGTAACAGCCCCCTTTGGAACGGGGCGGAGGGTTGAGCTACCAAGTTGTTGCTGTTATGCTGCCTAATATCCTACCTAGGTTAAAAAAAGAAAAAGAAAGGAAAAGAAATACCGCGATGAATTCCCATAACCAAATTTTCTGACCACGTATTGAGAACTTTGTTTTTGCACGTCTCCGTTTCTTGTCGTTTCCCTCTTTTCTTCCACCAATCTTCCAATCGCGTCTTACTAATCTCTATTGCGGATATATTTACTTCCCCCTGCTCTCGCTGAACCCAAGAGATGCAAGGAGGCCAGTGGTGCCTAAATCGACCGCTGGGCAGATATCTTCACATTCTAATAAAACATGCTCCATCGTTTCCCTAGCTTTACGGTAGCAAGCACATGGTTCTTCTTCCTTCTTATATCTCGCTCTTCTAAAGCATCCTGGTCTCGCTTCGAAAAGTAATGAGCTTCCCTTTAAGTTATCATAAATTGTTTCTTTCCTGATTTCGATTTTTCCTCTTAAGTAGTTACTCATCGCCCCGATCGCGATCAGAAGCGTACGTGTGACACCGGTATAATGTACCTGCTTTACATTCGCGATCGAGCCAGATCGGGAACAAATTTTTCTATCGTGATTGGCTTCCTTCCACGGGTGCACTAAGTAGCCAATCGCGACCAAGAACTTTGACCGAGCTCGATCGCGATCAAAAGTGTCCCCTGTGACGCCCGTATTACACTCGATACAGTAAGTACCACGTTAAGAAAAAAACACATGAGCCATCCCACTCTGTGAAGTTGAATCACTAACGAAGCTCTTCTGCACACGACACAGAGGTGAAACAGAACTTTGAACACCCGCCGTGGTTGCTCAGTGGCTATGGTGTTCGGCTGCTGAGCACGAGGTCGCGGGACCGAATCCCGGCCACGGCGGCCGCATTTCGATGGGGGCGAAATGCGAAAACACCCGTGTGCTTAGATTTAGGTGCACGTTAAAGAACCCCAGGTGGTCAAAATTTCCGGAGTCCTCCACTACGGCGTGCCTCATAATCATAAAGTGGTTTTGGCACGTAAAACCCCAAATATTATTATTATTATTAGAACTTTGAACGAAGTTACGGACAAATTTACCGTGATTTTTATATACATTCGCGTGGACGACGGGTCGACCGCCACTAGGAGCCGTAGGAAACTATAGACACGCATGGACATAACGACGGCAGCGCCACCACGAGAGAGGGGAAGGAAAGGAGATACGCAAGCGCTTGGAACGCCGACAAAGAAGGGGCGGTTCGAACTTAAGACATGGCGGGTCAAAGTGTGGTATCTGTTCTTGTCAGCTTAATATCTGATACGGGGTCTATTTGGAGCCAAGTTGTTAAACTTACTTTTGCAAGTTGGCGGACTGCTTGACGCTTGCTTCACCTCCGCCGCGGATCGGCGCGGTATTGCACTATCTCTGGGATCGACCCGCTGTTTTTGCGCACCCGGAACAAAATGCGCGGAAGCCTAGCATATGAACAGCTTGGCAGTGAAAAGGAAAAAAAAGAAAAGACTCTGGAGTGCCTGCCTGTGGCCTCCAACACTGCGGGCTCTATTTGTGCGAACAGGTGTCGGAGGCAAACAGTGCCACAGGTTCGTGCATGCTCCATATACCTACCAGCCATCCAAGGACTACCGGAGCTACGCTGTGTGCGTGTCAATGATGAAATATTTTCCAAGCTGCGGCTTGTCGCTATATTAGAACATTGCCAGTGATGCGCAGGTTTTTATTAGCACGTTTTGTTAATACTACTAGTTTTGTACACCGAACTACGATATATATGGAACCATGCTGCATCCGCATAGGCTGACGAACAAAATGAATTAAATAACAGCTTCTATAACTTCTCATTTCTAGAAATGCACCGTTAGTACCATTTGCACAACGCCTTCGCTAATTACCACTTACTTCCAACCTTGCGCACAAAACTGTCCTTTTCTTTGATATACGCACTTTGTGTACTGTGAATAGTCGAATGAGTCACACCGAATCGAATTTTGGCACGTCAGAATGCAAATTTGTAGAGCTCGCTCTACTTTTCGTTCGTTCGTGTCGTTCGTTGAGTGATTGATGTTCCAAAACAGAGGGCTACGGATAAGTTTGATCACCAGCATCCCGGGCGAGCACAGTATAAACGGACGCTTTTGCATCTCACACATCGGAATGAGACCGTCGTGGCAGGGGATCGAAACAGCGACTTCATGCTTAGCAACAGAACGCTGAGTCGCAGATGACGTTGTCAGAGTGGCTGCTTTTTCGCTTCCCATCCACAAACAATTACATGAGGTGTTATTGAAAGAAAAAATTTCGTGCACTACACACACACACACGAAATGACGGTCTCAAATTTATTACCGTCGATGGATACACAATTCTGCGCATCGGGCAAAAAACAAGAAATCCGACGGCAAAGCGGGAAATGTCGATTTGCTAAAAGCAGTGCGTCTTGCGACGCCCCAGCCGCCTCGCAGCAAGGTAGAGACAGACGACGAGCGCCGAGCAGAAGACAAGAACGCAGCCGGAGCCAAAGTACTGCTGCTTCCGGACCACCCGCGAGTCGTGCTCGTCCTCCGGTTTCCTTCGCGCGACGTCCCGCAACCACGGGTAACTTTCGGGACACGGTTTGCAGCCGACGAGCTGCCGGGTTTCATCGATCGGCGCGTCGGGAAACAAGCACGAGTGGACTCGCGGACAACGCCGGAACTCCGAGGCCCTCGAGCAACCGTTCTGCGCGTACTCGCCGAGGGGCTTGGGGTCCCGCATGAACCGCACCACTTCGGCCACGGTGACGACGAACACGTCGTCCATGGTGAGGAGCCAGTCGACGAAGGAAAGGTAACCCTGCCGGCGCCTCGGATTCTGCAGCCAGGTTTCGTGGATGAACACCGGGAACGGAGCTCTGTTGGTGTGGTAGTACCGCTCGAAATTTGACCTGTGTGGAATCGTATAGAGTTGGGTTAACAAAAAGAAATGTGCGTAAAACGCGTCGACAATGGTCTTCAATGCAAGCGAACAGACGGACGCTTCTGGGAAGCTGTGCCCTTGGTTAAAAGAATGATACGCTTGAATGCGTATGCTTGTTCCTTGAATATGTATAGGTGTGTTGATTGTTTTATCGCGTAATCTTGCAGAGAACAGAGTCGTTAACCGGCACATTTGTAGCGCTATATCATATAGGTGGTTATACATACTATATGAGCAGGCTGGTTACATGTGTGTTTCCGCCAGCGGAGGGAGCGCCGGCGCTCGTTGGCTCCCGAACGGACTCGAAGGCGAGTCCCGCTTGTCGAAACGTTGGGCTATCTTGCTTTCACCTCGCTCTCGTTTCGCTCGTCGTCTTGAGTTTCCGTCTCCCGCCCTCCCCGCGTTAGGCCTAAGCTAAGTGGTTCAGGTTCACGTTTTCTTTCTTTTCTATTTTGAGCACGTGCACGCGCCCGTGCGTGCGTGTCGGGCGCACCTGAGGTAATCCAGCGTGTCTTCCTCCGTGGTCGGCTGCGGCGTGCAGGCGTCGGGCATGGAACAGCTGCTGCCGAGCGATCCGTCGCCGCGCGAGGTCGTCGGATAGAAGCCGTTGAGCGGCACCAGCCACAGGCCCCGGTGGCTACCGCTGGGACACGACGGCACCGTGCATTCCGTCGCCAGGCCGTAGTCCAGCGTGTAGGGGAACACTGGCAGCTTGTCGGTCATCTTGATGTAGCTGCGCGTTTGAAGCAACGAGCAGGCATATATGTGCAGCAGCTGCAGGCTTCGTCTCGAAGAACGATTGAATGCGTTTATTTAAAAAGGCGATGCATGCCGTACGGCAAACTAAGCATTGCACTGCTGCTGCGGTCATGATAGGGGAAACTGTCATGCACCCTAAAGTATATGACGCGGCAGCACACAAAAAGGTGCCGTTCTGCTCATTGTCAAATATTCCGCCGTACTGTCACATTACGTCAACATGACTGCGTTCGACAGTAGGTTCGTCGTTTATTCGGTAAATGAGAGGAGGAAGACAGTGAAGTTATTGGTGGCTGCGCTGTAACGCCCTAGCTCAGGCGACTGATAGCTGATCATCGAACTGACGACAATAGCGAACAATGGTTGTTCATATGTTTTCATAGAAGCTTTCATTCATGTATAAATTTATTTACCTCATTGTACGGTATGTAAATCACTTCCTCCTCTCCCCGTCTCTTTCCTTTCTACTCCACTCTCGCATGTTGAATGCTGCTCAGGTGTCGGCACATGTACAGCTGGACAGATATACAGTGCGGTCTTCAAGTCATAAAAATTAAAGGCTCGACTTTCTGAGTTGTTAGCGCATTGCGGGAGCCTATCGGCTGTGGCTCTGCATCCCGGATGGGCGCCATGCGCCCATCCGGCAGCCGGTATAAGCAGCCGGGTGTAAGCAGCCGGTATATGTATACTCACTCGATGAAGATGGAAGAGTCGTAGACGAATCCGTTCTGCCGCATCATGCGGTACGCTTCTCCGCTGCCCGCCTCCAGGTAGGGCGCCCGCGCTCCCACCATGTCCCGCTCGGGGATCAACGCGTAGTCGCGCAGCAAGTCGCGGTCGCCCACGAACTCCGCCTCCCAGCCGGCGACGTCCAGCGTGCGCCAGTAGCTCATGTTGTCGCGGTGCCTGCATGCGGATCGCCCATTCATCGGTAGAGCGTAGATTATAAGTGCCAGCAATGAGGTGGGGCAGATTTTGTAAGGAATACTGGCCGGGGGTGCCATTCGGGAAATTGTCAAATTCCACCGTGCTGTCGAATCCACCACCCTGTCAGCTATGATTGGCTCAAAATGCCGCCATTACAGAATTTGACAATATGCCAGAATTCAACAATACACAGTTTTAGCGTGCCCGGTATTCCTGTAAACGCAGGCGTACTGGGCGTTCTGCCGGATGAGCGGAGGCTTAAGCGTGAGCGACCTGCACAGTGCAGCCACCTGGTGGCGCAGGGCTCAACCAAACGAACACAAAGCTTATATAGCTGTAACCAAATGTACTCTGCTGCTTGTGTAAATTTTCGGTAGCAGCATAATCGTGAACACGTTGTCTTTTGATATGTCTAAAATGTTTTACACTTAATTGGTTACACCAATATTAGATCTGCGTTTGACTGGTTGGGCTCTGCACCACTAGGAGGCTGCACCGTGCAGCCCGCTCACGTTTATGGCTCCGCCCATCCTGCAAAACGCGAAACAAATAAAAGGAACACGACTTAGCTATTATGTCAGTGCCTACTATATAGAGCAGCAGCTGGGTAGAATATGGTTGGTCACTAATAAATCTTGTGTTTCCTATGTTGAAACTGTACGTCAAAAGGCGGCGCTGCCAAAACGACTGCTCCCGTCTACGCCACCGCTCATCCGATACATTCCGCAAATGCCTGGTAAGACGCCATATGGTAAGCTAAACCTCTGGTGCAATTTCGCGTTGTCATGTGCTTTTTCCTCTAAAGGTCAACATTCAAATATAATATGCTTTATTTGACTCTCGAACAAATTATAATAGCTTAGAATATGGTTGACTAAGTTTCAACCGAATTCACAAAAGAAAAGTTTAATATCGCACAAGGAAGCCATTAAAATGCCACGTCTTTCAAAGTTGACTACGGTGCTTCAAATTTTCACGCATTCAAAAACAAAATATTGCGAAGTATGCTAGTGTAGAAAACATATGTATGAATTTCGCTTTCTATCCTCGTTTCATTGCCAAATTGTCTACTTCGGGTATTTCAGTTAATAGAAACTACAATAAGTGTAAACATTACGCGAATATACGTCGCTCGTGAATATACGCATGACATAGACGCGTGCCTTGCTTTTTATTGTGTGTTCCTTTGCAATATAACAAAATATCAGCTATGATATAGCTTCCTTTACAGAAGTAACATGCCTCTGCTTTCCTGTTTTCCTTTTACTTTCATCATAATCATACGCGACAAGTTTTTGGTTATTATATAACTACATTTCTGATGTCACAGTATGTATTTGTGTATATATAAAAGATGCAAATAGTTCATGTGTACATTCATGCTATATTTAGTTTTTTATGGTGCAAACACTGTTCCTTCTGCATTGTGATTTGCTTTGTTTCTGTTTGAGCACCTTACGCGCTGCTTTGCGTTACCCGCCTTGTAGCTGCCACCTGGGCATGCGTCACGCTACTTCTACGGAATTTAGCTTAGGTATAGTCAGTCAGAAGTATCTCGTAAATAATATGTCATTGAACTGACTTAAAGTTAAAAACAATCGTTCATACCTAGTCGATTGAGATTTTTCAGCAAGCTAGCTGTATGTACAGGAATTCGCTCGATCACGAGCCACTGAAAAAAAAAATTTAGTGCAGATGCCTCATATATGTCACTCACGAGTCGCCTCCAAAAAATTAAGCTGTCATTGTTTTCTGTCTGCACAAGACGTGTGCGCAGATGTTTGACTTGGTGGGTATCCTTCGCCAGTGACGTGAATGCATCTGCTTAAAGCTTGGCACCGGGGCTGACAGTCTACTGTACGAATAATTAAATAAAAGAAAGGATGACAGTTGTTGCGACGCTATATATATATATATATATATATATATATATATATATATATATATATAGAGAGAGAGAGAGAGAGAGAGAGAGAGAGAGACCATCCCGGTGACTCACTGGTTTCGGCCACGTTGTAAGAATAACCACTCCTGCACCGTGGTTTCGCGGTTCTAGCGCTGAGCTCGAGGTCGCAGGTTCGATTGCCGCATAGCTCGTGTGTTTATTTGGTAAGTTAAGATCAATCCAGCAATCATGCTTACACGTGACACACTGCAATACGGCAGCAAAAAAAAGGTACATACGTGGCCGCAAGCAAGGTCGACAGAGGACCCAGCATAATAATTGCGAT
Organism: Dermacentor variabilis; assembly: GCF_050947875.1. Classification (NCBI taxonomy): domain Eukaryota; kingdom Metazoa; phylum Arthropoda; class Arachnida; order Ixodida; family Ixodidae; genus Dermacentor; species Dermacentor variabilis. Next base: position 131,504,206 of record NC_134576.1, read on the forward strand.
AAATACCAGAAATCATGGAAGGAAGTGGAAAAGAAAAAAAGACCAAGAGGGAGTGCCGCGCGACAATATTGATAATAATAATATTTGGGGTTTTACGTGCCAAACCGCTTTCTGATTATGAGGCACGCCGTAGTGGAGGGCTCCGGAAATTTTGACCACCTGGGGTTCTTTAACGTGCGCCTAAATCTAAGCACACGGGTGTTTTCGCATTTCGCCCCCATCGAAATGCGGCCGCCGTGGCCGGGATTCGATCCCGCGACCTCGTGCTCAGCAGCCCAACACCATAGCCCCTGAGCAACCACGGCGGGTCGCGACAATATTGAAGCCTAGTCACAGAAAAAAGTCAGAGCCCTTCCACTATGTGAAGATGGAAGACCAGCGAAGCTGTATCGCTCACTAGCTATATTAAAGGGCCCCTCAACAGGTCTGGCCATTTCGAGCTGACAAGCGCAGAGCATACATTGCGCGATAACAATAGTGTCTGCAAAGTATTACATCGCTAGGCGCCACGGAAAGGCCTGAAAGTTCAATCCGAACGCCGTTTCCCTCGTCACTCGCGGCGAATCCGCCCGGAGAGGGACGGTGACGTAGTCGGGCTCCTGAGCCTACGTAATCGTGTCCGCAGTGTGACGTCGCTCGTGGTGACACGTGACTGCGAGAATGATTCAAGGCAACATCTGTTGTGTGATCTGCTGCTTAAATTGACGAATATAAGTTTAGAGAAATAATAAAACACACAAACGGTATGTCTGCGTGTTTTTTGTTTTACATCGCACCGAAGGAATAGAGGTGTACTTCCGCTTCGTCTGCTTGTTCCCACGGTCGTGCAGTCACGTGCGCAGGTATTGAAACTATGCCATTTTTCTACCGCGTTCCAGCGCGTGATCATGCTCTGCGATCCGCTAGTTCTGCCTCAGTATTCGTGTAGCACTGAATTATACCGCTAGCCATGTGTTCTTGTGCACAGCGCGCAAAATCGTGCGCTGCGCGAACGAGACAACAGCTCGCGCGCAACGCCGTCAGTAAAAATGCGCACGCTTCAAAAAATAAATAAATAAATAAAAAATAAAAAAATAAAAAAATGAGAACGAGGAGAATAAAACAAATGAAGGTGGCACCTGTGAGGTATGCGTCAGGCGATGCTCTAGGCCCGAGGAGAACGCAGGGAAGGAATTTCGCTTGCGGAGGCTAGACGGGGCGAGTGGAGAGAGTGTCTCGCTATGCAGCTGTTGGAGCTCACCTTCTGAAATCATGGGTTCGCGGCACTGAAATATTTATATTTCGGTTGTTAATGAGCCGATTTGAAAAATGTTTGCGGCAGAACGCTCCCTAGAGGACACGCAACAACTTCCAGAGTGTAGCCGAAATTTTCTATGGGGCCTGGTGAGGGGCCCTTTAAACGAAGCGAGAAGCTCGTTTGGACCTTTCCATCATGTGTCATGTGCACAATGCCCTCTGACAAAGCACCCGCCGTGGTTGCTCATTGGCTATGGTGTTGGGTTGCTGAGCACGAGGTCGCGGGATCGAATCCCGGCCACGGCGGCCGCATTTCGATGGGGGCGAAATGCGAAAACACCCGTCTGCTTAGATTTATGTGCACGTTAAAGAATTTCAGGTGGTCGAAATTTCCGCAGTCCTCCACAACGGCGTGCCTCGTAATCAGAAAGTGGTTTTGGCACGTAAAACCCCATAATCTGATTTTAATTTAATCCCCTTTGAAACTCCCTGGGTGTCACCATTCTACCCTTTCGACACCTCTAATTACTCATGATCCCCCTTCAAAACCACTGCAGGAACTGCAGTGCTTAGCTTTAGACAGAATGGACACAGATAGAAGGGGGAAACGAGGTAGGCGACGTCAAAGACGTTTTGGTATAAGGCTGGGCCCCAATGCCCTCTGACGCGCCCTGAGGGACGCCTAAATGCCTTCTGAAGAATTCCTAGGTATACGTGATTGTGGCGCGAAATACATTTTGTGAAAAAGGGACTTCTCAAGCTCCCTCGGGGACGCAACAATGCCCTTGAACCCCCGCAAGAGCATTGCAGGACCAGCCGCGCTTGCCTCCGTGCTCACGCCCAACAGCAACGATAGTCCAGAGAGGAGGAATGCTAGAGAAGGAAGAGAGAGAGGGTGGGGAATAGGTACAACCGGATCCCGTCCCGACATAGTCAGGAAACGGGTGACTAAGCCCTTTGCGCTAGTGGCAGTTCACCTAACGTGACACGGGAGGCGTCGTCAGAAATCATTGCTCATTTGGGCTCTCTTCGGTAAAGGAATGAGTGAATGAATGACCCGTCTCTCTGATTGTATTGCGTGGACAGACACAAGTGGTGAAGGCAAGGTATAACATCATACACGACATCACGACTGTCGTATGCCGTCAAAATCACCGCCAAAATACCGTCAATGAACGCAAACAGCACACAGATGGTGCAGCACACAACCAATGGCATACACGACTCACGTGATCGAGTGGATCGCGATCTCGCTGCCCACGCTGTGGAGCTCGTGCACGAGCGAGAAGTCGGTGTAGGCGGCCGACACGAAGAACGTGGCGGCCAAGTTGCAGCCGTTGGCCCGATTCCGGCGCCTTCCCGTGCCGAGCAGCTGGCGGTAGAAATCCATGTTCTCCACGTGGACCGCGTCGTCGAACGTCAGCATGACGAACTGGGGCATGCTGCTGGCGCTCAGGTTCGCCGGCGGTCGCGTGCCCAAGCAGAAGCAGTTGTCGCGCAAGCTGCACACGCTGGGGTCGCACGGGGTCGCAGATCCCGCGACGGTGGTTTCCCAGGCCCACGGCACGATGAAGAGGAGGCTTAGCACGTACCTCGTCATGGCTCTAGCTCTCCCTTCCGAGTCCCCGACGATCACTTAATTCGCAGCGGGAATTGTACCTTTGAGTATGCAGTCCAAGTGAGCATGCACAGGTTCTGCAGGTTCTGCAAGCCTGCAGGTTCGACGAGTCTATACCTTGGAATCACAATGACTTTCTGCTCGCTTCAATAACAGCAGTTGTTGCTGAAAGCGTTCGCATGTGTATGTACTCAGCGTGACTTAACAGAGGCACAGACATTTTCAAATTTGCAGGCTTACGAGACGGTATCGGCACTTCGCACTATAGTCTATGGGACTCCGCGGTGACGTAACTGCTCGGTTTTACCACTAGACCACGGGGAAATTGCAACCGGACATCACGTGATATTTGGAGCACCTGCCTGCCTGCATCGGTATAAACGTGCACCCCCTAGTGAAACGGAATCCGCTGCCTGAGCTATGTGCTGTACGCGTTCTGTGCGGATGACGCGCAGTGAACCGCAAGCGCCCCGTCGCCAACAGCTGGCGGGGCGCGGCATTTTACGCGGCCGATGCACTGCCCGTGTCGTCAGTGCATGGCCGCTCTACCTTCCGGTACCGTCTTCGCCACATGCCAGCTAGTGTGACATGAAGGCTAATCAGCGCGCCGTTCAGGTAAACAGCAGGCTGCAAACGACGAGTCGCGAGTTGACTCCTATACCTGAACGAACAATTTAAATAAAGCCAGTCGCGGGTCCCTCCGAGTTATTTAACGGTGGATGGATGGATGGATGGATGGATGTTATAAGCGTCCCCTTTGGAACGGGGCGGTGGGTTGAGCCACCAAGCCCTTGCTGTTATAATGCCTAATGTCCTCCCTATCTTAAAGAACACAAAAAAGAAAAAAAAAACACAATGAATTCCCATAACCAAATTTTCTGACCCCCTATTGCAGACTTTGTTCTTGCACGTCTCCGTTTTTTTGTCGTTTCCCTCATTTTTCTTCCACCAATCTTCCAATCGCGTCTTACTAATCTCTATTGCGGATATGTTTACTTCCCCCTGCTCTCGCTGAACCCAAGAGATGCAAGGAGGCCAGTGGTGCCTAAATCGACCGCTCGGCAGATATCTTCACATTCTAATAAAACATGCTCCATCGTTTCCCTAGCTTTACGGATAGCAAGCACATGGTTATTCTTCTTCTTCTTCTTAAAGCATCCTGGTCTCGCTTCGAAAAGTAATGAGCTTCCCTTTAAGTTATCATAAATTGTTTCTTTCCTGATTTCGAATTTTCCTCTTGAATTTTCCCGATCGCGATCAGAAGCGTACGTGTGACACCGATACAATGTACCTGCTTTATAATCGCGATCGAGCCAGATCGGGAACAAATTTTTCTATCGTGATTGGCTGCCTTCCACGGGTGCACTAAGTAGCCAATCGCGACCGAGAACTTTGACCGAGCTCGATCACGATCAAAAGTGTCCCCAGTGACACCCGTATTACACTCGATACAGTAAGTACCACGTTAAGAAAAAAAAAAAAGAAAACACATGAGCCATTCCACTCTGTGAAGTTGAATCACTAACGAAGCTCTTTATAGCACACGACACAGAGGTGAAACAGAACTTTGAACGAAGTTACGGACAAATTTACGGTGATTTTTATATACATTCGCGTGGACGACGGGTCTACCGCACCTAGGAGCCGTAGGAAACTATAGACACGCATGGACATAACGACGGCACCGCCACCACGGGAGAACGGAAGGAAAGGAGATACGCAAGCGCTTGGAACGCCGACAAAGAAGGGGCGGTTCGAACTTAAGACATCGCGGGTCAAAGTGTGGTATCTGTTCTTGTCAGCTTAATATGTGATACGGGGTCTATTTGGACCCAAAATGTTAAACTTACTTTTGCAAGTTGGCGGAGTGCTTGAAGCTTGCTTCACCTCCGCCGCGGATCGGCGCGGTATTGCACTATCTCTGGGATCGACCCGCTGTTTTCGCACACGCTGAACAAAATGCGCGGAAACCCAGCATATGAACAGCTTGGCAGTAAAAAGGAAAAAAGGAAAAGACGCTGGAGTGCCTGCCTGTGGCCTCCAACACTGCGGGCTCTATTTGTGCGAACAGATGTCGGAGGCAAAAAGTGCGACAGGTTCGCGCATGCTCCACACCTACCAGCCATCCAAGGAGAACCGGAGCTACGCTATGTGCGTGTCAAGGATGAAATTTTTTCCAAGCTGCGGCTTGTCGCTATATTAGAATATTACCAGTGATGCGCAGGTTTTTATTAGCACGTTTTGTTAGTACTACCAGTTTTGTACACCGAACTACGATATATATGGAACCATGCTGCAATCCGCATAGGCTGACGAACAAAATGAATTAAGTAACCGCTACTATAGCTTCTAATTTCTAGAAATGCACCGTTAGTACCATTTGCACAAGGCCTTCGCTAATTACCACTTACTTCTAACCTTGCGCACAAAACTGTCTTTTCTTTGACATACACAGTTTGTGCACTGTGAGTAGACGAATGAGTCACACCTAATCGAATTTTGGCACATCAGAATGTAAATTTGTAGAGCTCACTCTACTTTTCCTTCGTTCGTGTCATTCGTTCGTTCGTTCGCTCGCTAGTTTTAGTTAGTTAGTTAGTTTCGTTCGTTCGTTCGTTCGTTCGCTCGTTCGTTCGTTTGCTAGATTTAGTTAGTTTCGTTCGTTCGTTCGTTCGTTCGCTAGTTTTAGTTAGTTAGTTTCGTTCGTTCGTTCGCTAGTTTTAGTTAGTTAGTTTCGTTCGCTCGTTCGTTCGCTCGTTCGTTCGTTCGTTCGTTCGTTCGTTCGTTCGTTCGTTCGCTCGCTAGTTTTAGTTAGTTAGTTTCGTTCGCTCGTTCGTTCGTTCGTTCGTTCGCTAGTTTTAGTTAGTTAGTTAGTTAGTTTCGTTCGTTCGTTCGTTCGTTCGTTCGCTAGATTTAGTTAGTTAGTTTCGTTCGTTCGTTCGTTAGTTCGTTCGCTAGCTTTAGTTAGTTAGTTAGTTTCGTTCGCTCGTTCGTTCGTTCGTTCGCTAGTTTTAGTTAGTTAGTTTCGTTCGCTCGTTCGTTCGTTCGTTCGCTAGTTTTAGTTAGTTAGTTAGTTAGTTTCGTTCGTTCGTTCGTTCGTTCGTTCGTTCGCTAGATTTAGTTAGTTTCGCTCGTTCGTTCGTTCGCTAGATTTAGTTAGTTAGTTAGTTAGTTTCGTTAGTTCGTTCGTTCGCTAGTTTTAGTTAGTTAGTTAGTTTCGTTCGCTCGTTCGTTCGCTCGTTCGTTCGTTCGTTCGCTAGTTTTAGTTAGTTTCGTTCGCTCGTTCGTTCGTTCGTTCGCTAGTTTTAGTTAGTTAGTTAGTTTCGTTCGTTCGTTCGTTCGCTAGTTTTAGTTAGTTTCGTTCGTTCGTTCGTTCGTTCGTTCGTTTCGTTCGTTTCGTTTCGTTCGTTTCGTTCGTTTCGTTCGTTTCGTTCGATCGATCGATGCCCCAAAACAGAGGGCTACGGATATGTTTGATCACACGCATCCCGGGCGAGCACAGTATAAACGGACGTTTTTGCATCTCACACATCGGAATGAGACCGTCGTAGCAGTGGATCGAAACAGCGACTTCATGCTTAGCAACAGAACGCTGAGTCGCAGATGACGCTTTTAAAGCAGCTACTTAATTTCGCTTCACATCGTCAAACAATTAGATCAGGCGTTGCTGAAAAAGAAATTCGTGCACTATACACACACGAAATGACTGTCTCTAATTTATTAGCGTCCACAGATACAATTCTGTGCATCGGGTAAAGAACAGAAAATCCGACGACAAAGCGGGGAAGGTCGATTCGCTAAGAGCAGTGCGTCTTGCGACGCCCCAACCGCCTCGCAGCAAGGTAGAGACAGACGACGAGCGCCGAGCAGAAGACAAGAACGCAGCCGGAGCCAAAGTACTGCTGCTTCCGGACCACCCGCGAGTCGTGCTCGTCTTCCGCTTTCCTTCGCGTGACGTCCCGCAACCACGGGTAACTTTCGGGACACGGTTTGCAGCCGACGAGCTGCCGGGTTTCGTCGATCGGCGCGTCGGGAAACGAGCACGAGTGGACTCGCGCACAACGCCGGAACTCCGAGGCCCTCGAGCAACCGGTCTGCGCGTACTCGCCGAGGGGCTTGGGGTCCCGCATGAAGCGCACCACTTCGGCCACGGTGACGACGAACACGTCGTCCATGGTGAGGAGCCAGTCGACGAAGGAGAGGTAACCCTGCCGGCGCCTCGGATTCTGCAGCCAGGTTTCGTGGATGAACAACGGGAACGGAGCCTTGTTGATGTGGTAGTACCGCTCGAAATTCGACCTGTGTGGAATCGTATAGAGTGGGTTTACAAAAAAAAAAAAAAAGCGTAAAACGAGTCGACGATGATCGTCAACGTAACCGAACAAACGAACGCTTCTGGGAAGCTGTGCCCTTAATTAACAGAATGATACGGTTGAAGGCGTATATGTTTGTTCATTGAGAATGTTTGGGTATAGAGCGCGTGTTGATTGTTTCATTGTGTAGTCCTGTAGAGAACAGAGCCGTTAACCAGCACATTCGTAGCGGAATAGCATGGGTGGCTAACACGTACTTTGTATGAGCAGGTTCGTTATATGTGTGTTTATAGCCAGCGGCAGGAGCGCAGGCTTGGACGGCTACTGCCATCGTCCTCTCACGTTTCCGGAGCGCTCTGACGCAGCCGCCAGAAGGGGAGAGGAAGAGGAGTGTTGTCCTTCGCGAGCATTTCACCGCAGCAACCGAACCTTCGGGGACCCCAGACAAACTTCATTGGCCCCCCTGTGCGACAGCATGTTTCTCTCTCGGCCAAAGGCGCCTCGCAATTCGATCGCAGCTCGAGGGCATGCGACCTTAGCGTCGGAGAGCTTTTGTGTCGACGGTGATGGTCGACACAAAACCATGAAAAACGCGGGACCCCCCGAAAGAGCCAGATGTGCGACGGTTGATTCGAGAGTCTTCGAAATCGGTCTTCGAATGAAGTAGTCAGTAACGACCGGTAAATTCAAGTATTCTTTTCCGAAATAATTTTCGTATATAAATATATAGTTCAAATCCTCAAGTGTGCGCGATCAAGCTTATTATTAGGGCAAGAGTGCGATAAATTTCGTCTCGGCGGCCCTACTAGAGATAAAAAAGTTACGTGGTACAGCGCATCATACGTCGCTCAAGTATCATCATCATCAGCCTGGTTACGCCCACTGCAGGGAAAAGGCCTCTCCCATACTTCTCCAACTACCCCGGTCATGTACTAATTGTGGCCATGATGTCCCTGCAAACTTCTTAATGTCATCCGCCCACCTAACTTTCTGCCGCCCCCTGCTACGCTTCCCTTCCCTTGGAATCCAGTCCGTAACCCTTAATGACCATCGGTTATCTTCCCTCCTCATTGCATGTCCTGCCCATGCCCCTTTCTTTTTCTTGATTTCAACTAAGATGTCATTAACCCGCGTTTGTTACCTCACCCAATCTGCGCTTTTCTTATCCCTGCAGCGTTACAACATCATTCTTCTTTCCATAGCTCGTTGCGTCGTCCTCAATTGAAGTAGAACCCTTTTCGTAAGCCTCCACGTTTCTGCCCCGTACGTGAGTACTGATAAGACACAGCGAATCGCAAGTTACTAAGGTATTCTCCATCAACTTTTATCCCCAATTCTTCCCACTCCAGGTCTTTGAACACCTCCTGTAAACGCGCTGTGAATAGCATTGGAGAGATCGTATTTCTTTATTGGGATTTTGTTGCTTTCTTTATGGAGGACTTATGATAGTGTGAATATGGTCTATTGTTGAGTAGCCTTTACGGAATCCTGCCTGGTCCTTTGGTTGACAGAAGTTAAGGTGTTCCTGATTCTATTTGCGATTACCTTAGTAAATACTTTGTAGGCAACGGACAGTAAGCTGATCGGTCTATAATTTTTCAAGTCTTTGGCGTCCCCTTTCTTATGGATTAGGATTATGTTAGCGTTCTTCGAAGATTCTGGTACACTCGAGGTCATGAGGCATTGCGTATATAGGGTGGCCAGTCTTTCTAGAACAATGTTCCCACCATCCTTCAACAAATCTGCTGTTACCTGATCCTCCCCAGCTGCCTTCCCCCTTTGCATAGTCCCCAAGGCGTTCTTTACTTCTTCCGGCGTTAGTTGTGGTATTTCGAATTCCTCTAGACTATTCTCGCTCACATTATCGTCGTGGGTGCCACTGGTACTGTATAAAGCTCTATGCAACTCCTCAGCCACTTGAACTATCTCATCCATATTAGTAATGATATTGCCGGCTTTGTCTCTTAACGTATACGTTTGATTCCTGCCTATTCCTATTTTCTTCTTCACTGCTTTTAGGCTTCCTCCGTTCCTGAGAGCATGTTCAATTCTATCCATATTATAGTTCCTTATGTCAGCTGTCTTACGCTTGTTGATTAACTTAGAAAGTTCTGGCAGTTCTATTCTAGCTGTAGGGTTAGAGGCTTTCGTACATTGACGTTTCTTGATCAGATCTTTCGTCTCCTGCGATAGCTTACTGGTATCCTGTCTAACGGAGTTACCACCGACTTCTATTGCACACTCCTTAATAATGCCTACAAGATTGTCGTTCATTGCTTCAACACTAAGGTCCTCTTCCTGAGTTAAAGCCGAATACCTGTTCTGTAGCTTGATCCGGAATTCCTTTAGTTTCCTCTCTTACTGCTAACTCATTGATTGGCTTCTTATGTACCAGCTTCTTCCGTTCCCTCCTCAGGTCTAGGCTGATTCGAGTTCTTACCATCCTATGGTCACTGCAGCGCACCTTGCCGAGCACCTCCACATCTTGTATGATGCCATGGTTAGCGCAGATTGTGAAGTCTATTTCATTTCTAGTCTCGGCATTTGGGCTCCTCCACGTCCACTTTCGGCTAACCCGCTTGCGGAAGAAGGTATTCATTATCCGCATATTATTCTGTTCTGCAAACTCTACTAAGAACTCTCCCCTGCTATTCCTAGAGTCTATGCCATATTCCCCCACTGACTCGTCTCCAGCCTGCTTCTTGCCTACCCTGGCATTGAAGTCGCCCATCAGTATAGTGTATTTTCAGTTTCAGTTTATTTGTCATTCAAAAAACAATAAGTAAACAACAAATAGCATGCAGCCGAGGGTCCCAAAGTCAATGACTGCAACGGGACCCTCGGTTCTAAAAAGAAAAAGAAAAGGTGTGTACAAAACGTGGGTTAAAGCAGCAAATATAAAAAAAGTACAAGGAAAACAAATGAATGCGCGTAATGCTATACATTAGTAAGAGAAAACAAACCAAAAAGTACATATATCAAAAAGCATAATTCTACAGAGAACATGTCATAGGACATGAAACTATTTACAAAAAGAAATAAATCATCTTAAGTCATGTTTGAATACATTCAAAGATGACGTTAGTTTAAGTGAATGGGGTACGTCATTCCATATTTTAAAGCTGAAAACGAGGATGCCATTTTCCCATAGTTTGTGTTACATTTAGGTAATAAAAAGTTGTAATTATGCGCAAACCTAGTGTGGTTGGTATTAGTGAGTAATTTGTAGTCCACAATTTCGTAAGGAAGCTGTTTGTTAAGTAATTTAATAAAGAAAACACTCAGATGATACTTAAACAAGCCAGATACAGGTAGTATAAAGTTTGCCTGGAGTAGCGGGAGAGCATTTGAGTAAAATGAACTGTTGGTGATTATGCGAATAGCCTGGTTCTGTATGTGTTGAATAGACGAGAGGTGGCAGTTATACGTATTTCCCCAGGAAGCAATACCATAGGTTATATTACTGTGAATGAACGCAAATATAGAGATAATAATGCGTTTGCTGAAAAGAATGCACGTGATTTTATGAGAGCTCTTACGCCGAAAGCTGTTTTCTGTTTAACAAACGCAATATGATTAGTAAATTTCAAGTGAGAATCCAATTTTATGCCAAGGAAGAAAACACAGTCCGCTGGTGACTGTCGAGAGTTACTCGGGGGAAAAACGGCACGATCTTCTGCTTTGTTTTAAATAACATGAACCGAGTTTTGAGAGGGTTTCAAATTAAATTATTTAAATGACACCATTCAACAACTTTTGCCAGTTCATTGTTCAGTTTAAGGAGTAAGGTTGGTAAAGAGTTATCAGACATGGAAATAGTGGTATCATCAGCATATAAAATGGCATTAGAAAGGTCAAGAACATCGGGTAAGTCGTTAATGTAAATGCAAAACAACAAGGGTCCCAGTATTGAGCCCTGTGGTACCCCTTGATTAACAACTTTCGACTCGGAATAAATGCCCCCTACACAGACTGTTTGCTCACGGTCATGTAAGTAATCTTTAAGGAAAGTTAAAGCTGGACCTGTTATACCTAAAGATTCTAGTTTGGCAAATAAAATGGTATGATTCACAGTGTCAAAAGCTTTAGTAAAATCTAAAAATACTGAGCAAACAAATTTACCACTGTCAATAGAACACCTTATGTAATCGGTTAAGGCAATAAGAGCTAAGCTCGTCGAACTGCCAGGACGGAAACCGAATTGGCAAGATTTCAACAACTGAAACTTTGTTAGGTAACTGTTTACACGTTTCAGAAATAATTTCTCGATAAGTTTACTAATGGAGGACAAAATAGAGATTGGGCGATCATTAGACACGGGAGATTTATCACCATTTTTAAAGACAGGAATTACTTTTGCCTTCTTAAGCGAACTTTAACCATCGCCGATTCCACGTCTTCATAAAAGCTTTCGACTTCCTGGTCGTCATGACGTCATATGTCGTCATGACTGGATGTAGGGGCGTAGACGTGTACGACCTTCAATTTGGACTTCTTATTAAGTTTCACAACAAGACCTGCAACCCTCTCTTTAATGCTATAGAATTCCTGTATGTTACCAGCTATATTCTTATTAATCAGGAATCCGACTCCTAGTTCTCCTCTCTCCGCTAAACCCCGGTAGCACAGGACGTGCCCGCTATTTAGCACTGTATATGCTTCTTTTGGCCTCCTAACTTCACTGAGCCCTATTATATCCCTATTTACTACCCTCTAATTCCTCCAATAACACTGTTAGACTCGCCTCACTAGATAACGTTCTAACGTTAAACGTTGCCAGGTACAGATTCCAATGGCGGCGTGGCTCAAGTATAGCCATACTTTCCTTCTAAACAGAGATCGTTCGCGCTCTCTGAATAACCCTTAGAATGCGAACAAATTGCTGATGTGTTTCTAATGCTCCATTTGGACTTTCAGCAAACAAAGCTTCGTAACGTGCAATGCTATCACAGAAACTTGCGAACATCGTGAACGCTACAGTATACTGCATTTGTGAATACTATATAAATAGGAATGTATCTTTATATTATTTGTGAGAACGGCTGTTTCATTATTCGAAAAGAGTTGGATATTCAATTATATTTACCTCTGGCACTGTAAGATTCGTATTCAATTCGATCTCGAAAATTACTAGTTGCACAGCCCTGTTTAGGTGGCGCCACAACTGCGCAGCGCGGCGTAACGTCATCATGGCCGCCATGTTAGGGTTGTACAAACACTAGCACGTGGAGAAGCTGCGTAACGAAGAAAGACGACAGCACCACAGGCGCGCTTCCTGCGCAGAGCGACAAATCGATGTATTGATAATGTGCTGAAGAACGGTCACCGCCAAAAAGCATTAGAATTTATACGCGTCCAATATGGTGCATAGGTTCTGACGTCATCGCGGCCGCCATGTTCGCGAGTATATATATGATGATGATGATATACAAGCCGGAACATGGCGGCCGCGATGACGATCACGTGGCGCGTCCGTGGCTTCACGTGAAACGACTATCTGTAGCCCAAGCTCGCGTCATCGTGCACGTTAAGGATGTGCGCTGCAGGGGCTCCGTGTGTGATGCCTGCGTGTATGCGCGCAAAGCCTGTCTCAAATGCACGCCTAAGCAAGTCGTTTAGGTTCATTTTTTTTCTCTTTGTTTTCTTTTCTATTTTCAGCACACCAGCCCGCACGTGTCAGGCGCACCTGAGGAAATCCAGCGTGTCGTCCTCCGTGTTCGGCTGCGGCGTGCACGTGTCGGGCATGGCGCAGCTGCTGCCGAGCCGTCCGTCGGCGCGCGAGGTCGTCCGATAGAAGCTGTTGAGCGGCACCAGCCACAGGCCCCGGTGGCTACCGCTGGGACACGACGGCACCGTGCATTCCGTCGCCAGGCCGTAGTCCAGCGTGTAGGGGAACACGGGCAGCTTGTCGGTCTTGTTCATGTAGCTGCGCGTTCGAAACAACGGGCAAGCATATATGCTGCAGCTGCAGGCTCCTTCACGAAGAACGATTGCACGCATTCATTTAAAAAAAAAAAGTGATGTATGCCGTACGGCAAACAAAGCACTGCCGCTGCTGTAACGAAAGGGAAAACTGTAATGCACCCTAATGTGTACGGAGCCGTGTATACAAAAGGTGCCGTCCTGCTCATTGTCACATTAAGGACAAGAGGAAAAGTAATATTAATCGTGATTGCACTAACTATACAGCTGAGGCGGCTGGCACCTGATCACTGAAGTGACGACAGTAGTAAACAATGGTTGTAAATGTTTACATAGGCGCCTTTGTTTATTTCTTCATTTATTTACCTCATTGTGCGATATGTAAATTTCCTTCCTCCTCTCCGTCTTTCCCTCTCCTACTCCACCCTCGCATGTTGACTGCCGTTCAGATGTGAGCAGATGTACATCCATAGACAGTTACACCGTGTTCAGTGGTACTTTCCTCTTTCCTGTTTTTCTTTTCTTTCCTGTCATATAAACATAAATAACCAATTACATACTAATACTACACCTGAACGACAGCCAGCAGAAGGGAATGTGTTGGGTGAGTAAAGGATAGTGAGATACAGGATAGCAAAGGAGATCGAAAAAACAACCAGAACTGTCCGCATCCGATTGCCGACCGAATGGGAGCTTCAGGCATGCCTGAAGGCCTGATCTTTGCAAGGATTATTAGCTTAAAGTGGGCAAGCCATTCTCCTCCTTCTCCTCCCTTCTCTGCAACACGAAAACGGGCTCTCGTTACTCCTCTACTAGCTGACACGAACTCTAGCGTTTGCTTCACTGAGTACAAGATGGTTTTGTGGTAGCAAAAGCAGTATTAGTGTAGTAGTACTTAGTAGTGGCAGTTTTAGTAGCAGTAGTATATGCTTCGGCGGCACTCGAACAAAACATTTTCAAGTCCCAAAAATTAATGGCTCGACTGTTTCTGAGTTGTGAACCGCCAATCGCGCTACGGGAATCTTGCGGCCATGGCTCTGCATCCCGGATGGGCGCCATGCGACTGTGTAAGCAGTCGGTATATGTATACTCACTCGATGCAGATGGAAGAGTCGTAGACGAATCCGTTCTGTCGCATCATGCGGTACGCTTCTCCGTTGCCCGCCTCCAGGTAGGGCGCCCGCGCGCCCACCATGTCCCGCTCGGGGATCAACGCGTAGTCGCGCAGTAGGTCGCGGTCGCCCACGAACTCCGCCTCCCAGCCGGCGATGTCCAGCGTGCGCCAGTAGCTCAGGTTGTTGCGGTGCCTGCATGCGGATCGCCCATTCATTGGGAGAGCGTAGGTCATAAGTGCGAGCAATGAGGTGGGGCAGATTTTGTAAGGAATACCGGGGGTGCCATTCTGGAAAGTGTCAAATTTCACCGTTCTGTCGAATTCAACACCCTGTCAGCTCTGATTGGCTTAAAATGCCGCAATTACAGAATTCGACAGTATGCCGGAATTCTACAACACCGAGTTTTAGCGTGTCCAGTATTCCGGTAAACGGAAGCGTACTGGCCGTTTTGCCGGATGGGTGCAGGCTTAAACGTGAGCGGCCTACACGGTGCAGCCACCTGGTGGCGTAGGGCTCAAACAGATGAACACAAAGCTAATATAGCTGTAACCAAATGTACTCTACTTTGCTGCTTGTGTAAATATTCAGTAGCAGCATAATCGTGAACACGTCTGTTGAAATATCTAAAATGTCTACACCATAGGTTACCCCAATATTAGCTGTGCGTTTGGCTGGTTGGGCACTGCGCCACCAGGTGGCTGCACCATGCAGCCCGCTCACGGTTATGCATCCGCCCCTACGGCAAAACGCCCAGCTGGCCTGCGCTTACCGGAATAGCGGACGCGCTACATCTTTCTAATGTCCAGAACCGCCCTCCCCCCCAATTTACTGGAGACGCGGACGGCAGTAGCAACGCTGGCAGCGACATCCATCAACACAGTCTCGAAAAACAATGCGTTAGAGAAACGTTTCTGTGCTACATAATAGGTATGCTCGTCGAAGAAAAATAATAAAAGGAGTGCGAGTTAGCGATTACGTGGCTGCTTACTGCTTACAGCAGCAGCTGAGCAGATATATGGTTGGTCACTGTAATATCTGTGTACCCTATGCTTAAACTGTGAGCCTCAATATGGCACCACCAAAAAGACGGCTTCCATCTACCTCTCCGGTAACGCGCTATTAAGTAAATGCACTGGGAATACGCGATATGGAAAGCTAAAACTCTAATACATTTGGTGCAACTTCGCGTTGCCGTGCACTTCTTCCACTAAAGGTCAAAATTCAAATATGTTTCCTTTGCTTTTCGACTAAACTACTATAGCCAATTAGTATGGTTAAGTCTCGACCAAATTTACAAAAAAATAGATTTTTAATATTGCAGAAGAAAGTTACTCAAATGCCTCGTCTTTCAAACTTGACTACGGTGCTTGCACTTTTCATGCTTTCCAAAAAATGCAACGTACTATCGCGTATAGAAAATATATCTATTAATTTCGCTTTCTATCCTCGCTTCATTGTCAACTTCGGATAGTTCTTATAATAGGAACGACAATAATTAAAAGCCTTACACGAATATACGTCGTTCGTAAATACTCGCTACATAGACGCATGGTTTGTTTTTTATTCCCTTTTAGTGTCCAATGTAACAAAATCCCTGCTACGACAGCTTCCTTTACATAAGCAACATGCTTCTGCTTTGTTGTCTCCCTTTTACTTTCATCAAATGCTACAAGATATTGTGATATAACTGCATTGCTAGTGTCCCGATATGTATATATATATGCTTGAATATTTGAATAATCTTATTGCGCTGCAAGCGCAACTGCTGTTGCTTTTTCTTGCTTTTATTTAATTATTTGTACAGTATATACTGGCAGCCCCAGTGCCAAGCTTTAAGCAGACGAATTCACGTCACTTGCGAAGGATAGCCACTGATGCAAGCATCTGTGCACACATCTTGCACAGACAGAAGACAATGACTGTTGAATTATTTGAAGGCGGCTCATGAGTAGCCTATGAGATATCCGCACTGATTTTCCCGTGGCTCATGATCGAGCGTTTCTGTATACCGCTTGCTGTATACTCTTAAAATAATCGTTCACATCGATCTAGCCCGCTGAAATTTCGCAGCAAGCTCGATCATCCGGTGGCTCCCTGGCTTCGGCGTTCTGCGCTGTTGAGCACGCGGTATCAAGTTAGATTCCCGCATAGGCCGTGTGTTTATATGGTAAGTTAAGCTCAATCAATCAGTCAATCATACTATCACATGGTACACTGCAATACGACGGCAAAAAGGAACATATATGATTGCCGCAAGCAAGATCGGCAGAGGACACAGCATAATTGCATAAACAACAGAGATTACGGAAGACGGAAAGAGACTAGGAGGGAGCGTCCCACGACAACATTGAAGCCTAATCATAAATATATATAGATATGTAAATGAAGGACTTATGAGAAAAAAGTCGCAGCTTCTCTCGAAAGGCGAAGCATCGATTGCGATAGCAAATTATTAGACAGCTATACGAAGTAACAATAGTAGTTTTATAGGCCGTACGTGCAAACTTGGAAACATTCCCTTACTAACTAAATTAACAGGCATGGCGTCAGCGCGCACAGGCTAGCATGAACTCACCACACCCGATGACCGCGGACACTCAAAACGCGTGAGGAATCGCGGCAGCAGCAGCGAGCGAAGTGACTTTAGTGCTGTATTGACCCTTTTCGCGAAGCAGTTTGTTCTAGAGAAACGAGATGGCGCTTTCGGTGGTGCGCCGCACGTCGGCTCTGTGACAGTGCATGAATACGAAACCATTACCGTTTCCACCTTGCTTCTGTGCAATCAGCTGTTGGAAATGCGGCTGAGTTTTCGCTAACGCACTGTCCTCCAATCATGCCGGATTGAATCATGTGGATTGAAGACGTGTGCGATAGCTGGCTTCAAAAATAGTGACTGGTATATTAAGGAGTGGAATGAATCTGTGTGGCCAAGCTCGCGGACCGCTACTGCAATTGTCCGTTACGTGTTACCGGCACTTCGAGATGTACGGCTTTCCTCGAGGATACAGAAATTTGCGCCAGCGTTGTATCGCTAACCTTAAAAACTGCTTCAGCGGCGAAACGTCGGCAAGAGTGAGTACCGCTCGTTAAACAGTGGCAAAGGGAGTAGCGCCGCTTCCTGTAATAGTAAGTTTCGCGCATAGTAGCAACACACATCTACCCCGATCGGCATTGAAATTTAACGTGTCTAGCGCCAACGTGTCTGAGTGAATGGGTGCACACTTGAATATATGCGCACCACATACGCGCAACAAGTGACGGACTACACCGATAGCGCACAAAAGGTCGAAGCAGAATGTTTCCTGACAGTCCACAACAGTGAGTTACTAGCGGTAATACATATTTGCTACAAGGTATTACAATGTACAAAACGGCTACGTTCCAAACCTTGCGCGCAGAAAGAACAAATATATCGAAACTGAGCACACCAGCGAGCGATTAGGCAGAAATAATCATATAGTGACCGCACCAAGGAAATTTGAGTTCGAAATTTGACATGCCGCTGCTTCAAAATATGTGCCAAATAAAGAACGAAGAGCAAAAGACCCTAATCGTGATTCAGTTCATGAGCACAAAGTTCGGATAGCTTAGAATACATATTTAGCCTCGCTTTTGACACAAGCACGATATATATACGCTGCTCGCGCCGTTTGGACATGGCTTAATCAGCTTCCAAAGCGTTTTTGCATGTTCTTTGAAGCTGTGGCCAAAGCTTCGCGTCACCCACCAAGTCGCCGTCTACGAGATCTCCCGAAACAAAGGTTTGCTAGGCCGCACCGGCGTCATTCACACCCGTTGTAAACGCGGAGGCAATTGAGGCGAGCAATGGACGCGTCACCACGTGAACCAACATGTCAGCGCTCATGGGGTCACCGCGAAAAGGGTCAATATCGCTTCGACGCAAAGCGCCGAGAACACAGCACGCCCAAACGCATATGAGCCGTCTGCAGATCGCGTTCGAGATAGGGCGCTCGCGCGGCCGCGCAAAGTGCACAGTTGCTGCCCGAGAACAGCGCCGCCTCCCCGCTTTTCTCCCTTGTGCGCGCGAGATTGAGCCGCGATCGTCTGTTCCCCTTGCGCGCAGTCGCGAAATACGCAGTTGCTGCCGAAGAAAAACACCGCCCCCTCCCTCCCACGGCCTTTGACGCGACGGAAGACGGCGCGTTTCCTCTCAGATTTCCTCCTTTGCGTGCGCCAGATTAGGCCGCCATTGTCGGCTCCCCTCGTGCACTTTCACTCGCACGTGCACCATACGGCGCGCGGCGAAGGTGTTATCACCCTTGGACTTTATACGGCACATCACGGCGATGGCGACGACAAAAATTCGCCCGGAGAGCATGTATATACACTTGCTATCGCAATAATAGGCCCTCACCATGCGATATGTAGGCAAGCGGCAATTTCTAACCCCCGAGCACGTGGAGGACAGAGCAGAGCCAAATGGCGAGCGTGAGGGCCTATTTTCCAGGAGTGAACAACGCTCAGATAGTCCTCCTATAGACATAGAGTTTCTTACGAAGTAATTATGTTATGAAACTACGCTCTTAGGGAGGCAGACGCTGCGCCAGAGGAGGTTGGCTTGCCGAGGCTAGCTAGCTGCCTGACGTCATGCTCCTTCCTAAGTTTGTTTTCCTTCTCCCACGTGTATAATCCAAGGAGGTGGCACAACCAATGGCATACACGACTCACGTGATGGAGTGGATCGCGATCTCGCTGCCCACGCTGTGCAGCTCGTGCACGAGCGAGTAGTCGGTGTAGCCGGCTGACACGAAGAACGTGGCGGCCAAGTTGCAGCCGTTGGCCCGATTCCGGCGCCTTCCCGGGCTGAGCAGCTGGCGGTAGAAGTCTATGTTCTGCTCGTTGACCGCGTCGTCGAATGTCAGCATGACGAACTGGGGCATGCTGCTGGCGCTCAGATTCGTCGGCGGTCGCGTGCCCAAGCAGAAACAGTTGTCGCGCAAGCTGCACACTCTGGGGTCGCACGTGGTCGCAACTCCTGCGACAGTGGTTTCCCAGGCACACGGGACGATAAAGAGGAGGCTTAATACGTACCTCGTCATGGCTCTAGCCCTGCCCTTCCGATTCCCCGACGATCACTTAATTTGTAGCGGGAGTTGTATACCTGTGAGTATTCAGTCCAGCTGAGCAGAAGCACGCACAAGTTCTGCAGGTTCTGTAAGCCTGCAGGTTCGACAAGACGGCCTAGTGTACCTTGGGATCACAATGACGTTCTGAACGCTGCAGTTGCTGCGGGAAGCGTTCGCATCTGTACATTCAGCGTGACTTAACCGAGACACCGGCGCTTTCAAATTTCCCGGCTTACGAAGCGGTATCGGCACTTCGCAGTAGTCACGTGGGACATGCGCGATGACGTATCTGCTCGGTTTTACCGCCACCACGGGGAAACTGCAACCGCATAACACGAGATATATCGGAACACTTGCCTGCCTGCATCGGCATAAACGCGCACCCACTAGTGGAACGATATCCGCGGCGTGCGTTTCATGTATGTGTGTGTTCTGTGCAGATGACGCGCAGTGAACAGCTGGCGTGGCGCGGTCTTTACGCGGCCAACTGCGCGTGTCGTCAGCGCGTAGCCGCTGACTTCCGGTGCCGCCTGCACTGCGTGTCAGCTAAAATGACTGACGGCTAATCAGCGTGCCGTTCAGATAAACAGCAGGCTGCGAGCGGCTAGCCCGTGTTGACTCCTATATGTATAGCTATACACGTACAATTTTAAAACAGACCCAGCCCCGGATCCGCCTGAAATAACATATGCACCCCGTCATATTTGGTATCTTTTAAACTACACCGTGCTACACCAAGCGATAGTGGTAGAAATGTAGGAAATGGAATCTGGAATAGAAATATAGGATCTCAACGTCAAACAGACGATCGGACATGTTAAGTATTCATGCTATGAGCCTGTATTATGCAGCTAAGACCCCGTCGTTATAGGGAATGACGAAGGACACTGAGCATATATAGTCAAGAGCGTGCTTAACTGGGCTGGTTGGTGCATGTCGAAGGGAATCGAACAACGGTGGTCTCTGTCGTGTACATTACGTTCCGTCTCTATCGCGGTGTTCAACAACGAACATAATCGAAAGAAAGAACTGGGGGACGCGTAAGCTTGGCATTTAAGAGTGGTACGCGATAGCATTCGAACATCCCTGACTGCTTCTCACGCTTCCGGGCAACTGCAGCTTACGCGTGACCGTAATGTTTACTGGGAAACGCTGGAGGCGAAATGTATGCACGAATGCGAGCCTTCTGGTGGAAACGTGGCCTCGTGCGTGCGCCGATATTCCGTTATTTTTTCGCACTTTTGGTATTTCAGTCTGGGAAGATTTAACATAGAAGGCATGCGCTGTCGACGTTTTTGTTTCATGGCATTTGTTTGTGGCCTGCCGTTCTCAATATGCCGAGGAATAAATTTGTGAAGACCGTAAGACAAAGTATAAGCAACTTTACTGATAGAAGAACAGCTTTATTGCCGTATAGAATATGCGTGGTTCGGGATCATTTTTTTGGACGCCGACGCCAGATTTTCTACACTATTTCCGCACTATTAACACTATCGCGGTAAAATGGCGTTTCGATATCCGTGCCGATCTAAATTTGTTCACATAGGGAAGATCTTGCGCTATGGGCACCTGGCGCTGGCCAAACGGAGTTGCGGTCGTTTCAGTTTCCTACAAGACCTGCCGATGCCAGCCGCTTGGGCTTGAGCAACAACAGACGCGCGCCTGTTCAGTGCCTTGCTCGAACTCTACGCTTGCCCGAATCTGACAGGCAAAACATTGCCCGGTCAAATATGTCAGCGTTCGAACGCGCAACAGCCACTACCGGTCGGGAGCGCGCGCATGCGCAGACGCCAGACGCGCACTCCATGCTGGCCGTGACATGGCGTGCGCAGTTGTACTAAATATTTATGTAGAACGTAGAAACTTGGTAGAAACGCTTGCATCGAGATAAGCATAGGCTAGGAGGCATCGAGAATGCGCAACCTTTCCCACAAAATGGGATCCCCCCCCCCCCCCCTACAGCTCGCTAGACTGTGATCTGGCGCTGTTGTTGTTGGGTGGAAACCAAAGGTCAGTGGGTCGCCTCGCATTGGGCGCTCACGGGAAGACTACAAATGAAGCTGTGCAGGGGGATACGGGCTGGACTAGTTTTGAAGTGAGGGAAGCTCGCAGTAAAATTGAGTATGAAGAACGGCTGAGGAATATGGAAGAAAGTAAATGCGCTGGGAGAGTGTTCAGGTATCTGTACAGGCAAAACATTGATTCACAGTGGAGGAAAAGAACTAGGAAGCTTACCAGCAGGTATGCGGCCTGTGGGGTGGGCAACACCGCAACAAAGAAGGTCAAGCGGAAAGTCAGAGAGGCTGAATTAATCTCATAGACATTAGTAAGAGGCGATTGGAGGATTGGTGGAAGAGAAGTAGGGAAACGACAAAAGACGGAGACGTACAAAACCACAGTTCGCA
Source organism: Dermacentor variabilis (assembly GCF_050947875.1). NCBI lineage: Eukaryota > Metazoa > Arthropoda > Arachnida > Ixodida > Ixodidae > Dermacentor > Dermacentor variabilis. Next base: position 131,525,902 of record NC_134576.1, read on the forward strand.
ATAGGGGATCAGAAAATTGGGGCGTGGTAGTTCATAGGGTTTTTTTTTTTTTTCATTGGTTAACCTAGGTAGGATATTAGGGAGCATATTAGCAAGAACTTGGTGGCGCATCCCACCGCCCCGTTCCAAAGGGGACGCTCATAACATCTATCCATCCATCCGGAAAGCTTGTACGTCCAGTGCCTACGGACAGTAGTTTTCCTTTTTTTTCTTTAAATGTAGCATCGACCGTAACTCTTCCACAGAGGTGTTCCGAAACAGTCGGCGGTTCATTACGTTCCCAACATGCATAAGCGAGATTCTTAATTACGCGTATCATGCGGCATTATGGTGTGCAAATAGACTGCGTGTCCTCAAGGACCGTGCGTTCCCACAGCGGGCACGCGCGTCCCAACATAAAAAAAAAAAGAAGGGTCTGGCTACGCTGCTGGCGGTGATTGCTCCGTATGACCCTACCTAACATCAAAAACGACGGGCAACGGCGGGCGCCATACGTTCTCATTAACGCTTGTCCGAATCAACGACGTCGATCGACGTTCCGTGCATAACGAACCTTCTCTGGCCGCAACACTGCTCCCAAGCAAATTATGTTTCGAGTTGACGTTTGCGTACACGCGTATGCACCGTCTGCCCTTTGTTCTAGGATTGCCACCTGGCCGGGTTGCCCTTTATGGTGCCAGCTGGCGGTTCGACACCCTCACCGACACAGCATTTGCTTGTTTTCCGGTTCCCGGCACATTATCACCGCTACATCGCATGCGACTTGTCCGGCGCTCATACACAATACTGAATTGTTGCAAGCGGATTCATTTTTACTTCCTAATGTTCCACTGTCGTGATTTCCGAAGTTGTCAGCCAACTATCTGTCAATCCGTCTGCTTCTCGGAAAAAGAAAAGAAGCAGAAGAAGATGAAAGAAAGCTTAAGTCAAGAGCAACTTATTGGTAATGAGTTTAAAAATTTTTAAAACTTCTTTTACTACATTGTGCAATGCCATAGCGACTGCTGTTCTGCCTGTGCCACAGTGGTCTGTCCGTATAGTTCGTCTTATTTGTAAATATCTATAAAGATAACTTTTTGCGCTACTACATTACCCGTAGAAAATGAAGGGCACAGTTTCCGTTCT